>NC_084488.1:6150000-6481250 GCF_030035675.1 Rhineura floridana
AAATGTGGCTGCCCCACATAACAAGAAAGGCTGAATACAGGGCAGCTAGATCTGCAGCTAATCTGTCTGCAAAATCTCAGTGTTGGGGTAGAGGGAGTCCCATTTCTATAAAAAAGATGGAGGTCCTCCACCACTTATGTAAATTGTGCAAAAAATGTTGCACACTCAGTCTAATGGAACAAATGATGATGTGTAAGGTGCTGTGATTAGCTTTGCTGACAAAGGATGAGAGAATAATCCAATCAGGGAAGCTTTTAATGGATCATACCCAAAAGTTGCATGTAAAAAAATGTTTACATAGTGGATTACAGAATTGCTAAACATCTCTGGGATTTGTCACTCCTGGAAAATTCAGTGAGTTTAGTCTTGCATGTGTCCATTTTAGTTGTGTAAGGATACAATAATCTTAATTTTGGAAATGCCTACCTTGCATGTTTTTTATATATAAGGAAAATGTTTCTTGGTGGGGGGGAATCCTCTGATGGTCCAGAGGCAGTGCTCTTGTATTTTACCCAATAACAGGGGTGGGGAACCTGGGGTCCTCCAGATGTTGTTGGACTCAAAATCCCATCAGCCCCAGCCAACATGGCCAATGGTCAGGGATGATGGGAGTTGTAGTCTATCAATTCCTGCTTTACAGAAAGAAAGAAAAATGTTCCTTCTTGAAAACAGTCTTCGGCATCTCTGCAGCTAACAGCACATATTTGGGAAACAAGATGGCAACTCCTTGGCATTTTGTATTGCTCACCAAATCTTGCCACTCGTAGAATGCGTTCCTCTTGCTGTTTTGAACATGTTTCCTGCAAACATAAAATATCTGGAAAGGCAGGCTGTAACAATTGGACTACTCTTTCCACTCTCATTTTGCATTTGATAAGGTTATTAAGGAACACATTTCTTTAACTGCTTGCAGCAGTTTTCAACCTAAGCTACTAGCATCATTCAGTGAGTGTCTTAGTACTATTTAAGAAAAATGGGCAAACATGTCAAGTAGGTAGAATGTTCTTTTAGCAGCAGATACTTCCTGGCACGCAGCATAGCCTTGACTGACATATCTGAAGTAGCTTGGCTGATAAAGGGTTGATAAAGGATTAGGCTAATCTTGGGTGTCAGGAACAGATGAAGGGGTTGGACAAGGGGAATGGCTTTTGCTTATTTGTGGGTTCTATAGCTGTGGAAATGTTTGACATGTTTGCAAATGCTGATGATGAGGTGCTGAGCATGATAGTATTGCAATTATCTAGCTATCGCATTATGAAAAAGAGCTGCTAGTATAATCACAGGAAGCAATGGACACGGGATGCTGCTTTTATGTGCTTTGCAATTTTATGTGGAATGTATTCTTCTCTCTGGTGTTCTCTCCTCTGTTTCCTTTTTGATGTTTTATTTTATTTTTGCATTTAAAATACTCCTCTTCAATGTATAAATTATTATCTAGGGAAATTTCCAAATCGTTCAACACAGCCAGCAGTAGACATGCCTTACAACAGTTACCTTCAAACTTTCCAGGTCCTTGATCCAAAAGCAGTGGAGAAGAGGAGGAGGGGGACAAAGGGGCACTTAAGCCTTGCTCCACCTGCCCCTTCTCTTATTCAAATTTCTTTCTTATGTTGTTTTCCCACTGTGGAAGTTAGAAGCAGCTTGATAGGGGATTTGGAGCAGAAAGGGTTAAGTGCATTATTATCATCATCATCCCCCCCGCCCCGCCTCCATGTCTGGGTCCCTGGCTTTCTCTACTTCAGATCACCTTCCCCCTTTTTAAAAAAATGGGGTCATTGGGGTACAGTGGTTTTGATTGGAGTCTCCCCAAAGGGTCTGATGAGGTTCCCATGTCTATCTGTCTTCTGTCTGTTTGTTTATACTTTTATCCCATCTTTCTTTTCTTTTTTTTATCATTAATTTTTATTCAAATTTTCAAAAACAAAAAACAAAACAAAAATAATTAAACAATAAAATAAAATGTTGACTTCCGATTTGTCGCAGATCAGTTATAGGTCTACAATATATAACAAACCTGTCTCTTAAATTATATTACAAAATCACTTTCCTCCTGTAGTTATCTTAATTAATCATCAAATCTCATAAACATTACTTTATTCTTTCCACAAAAAGTCAAAGAGAGGTTTCAATTCCTTGAGAAATATATCTATCAATTTTTCTCCAAATAAACATGTCGATTAATCCATCTCATCAAATCTGTTAGGTCCAATAATTTCAATAGCCATTCTTCCATTATCTTTCCCATCTTTCTTTCAAGAACCCTAGGATGGCATACACCTCCCCATTTTAGCTTCACAACAATCCTGCATAGCGGATCAGAGAGAAAGGGAGGAGCAAAACTGTGTAAGAGTAATCCCCTGAGTTTGACACCCAATTTGACTCTGTACTTTCAGTCAATCTCAAAGCAAGGAACTAAAAAGTGAACTTCTAAGAAGTCCCAGGGTTGAGGCACGGATATAATGTGATATAATTTGCCGCAACTGTCACCCTAGCAGCAGATAAGAGCAACCAGATAAGAGCAACCAGAAACCTTAGAACGATATATATCTCTGCTTCACACGTAAGAGAAGGTGGATGTTACAGTGGAATTACACACTTAAATATTAAAAATGGCTTATAAAGCCAAAATGAACCAGGATGCGGGAATACTTTTAAATGATGACACTATCTCATCTGATGTACAATTAAAGATCACAAGCTTCTTTCCTACTGTATCAAATCTGTCACGTGTGCCCTTTAAGCTACAGTCAAACCAAACTGCATCCTCAACGCCGAAATTAACCCATGAATGGTCATTGGAACACCTTGCTATGGTTAACAATAT
The DNA here is from genome assembly GCF_030035675.1 of Rhineura floridana. Classification (NCBI taxonomy): domain Eukaryota; kingdom Metazoa; phylum Chordata; class Lepidosauria; order Squamata; family Rhineuridae; genus Rhineura; species Rhineura floridana. The sequence goes on from NC_084488.1 coordinate 6,152,825, forward strand.
GAAGACAAACTACACAGCCAAAAGTCTTTCTGAGGAATTAAAGGATGCAGGCTTTAATTCCTCTCTAAACTCGTTTTATGAGGGACCTCCCTCTGAAATATTGACCATCGATTCTTACCAGCTGCACTCTGAGCAAGATTCACCCCTTAAAACTACAGAAGCAGAATTGACAAATCTCATTCCGGAAGAAGTATATTTAAAATGGCAGAACTCACTAATACAAGAAATACAACTCCTTAAAAATTACATCCTAGAAACTAATAATCTTCTCACCACTTTGGTGCAAGAAATGGTCCCCAGGCGATGCAATAACTGGGATGAGTACAAACTTGATGAGAACGTAAACTCAGGACACACAAACAAACCCGTTTGCATCCCTGATAAGAAAGAAAAGACCCAGTTAAAGAAAAAAACTCAGTCACATAAGAAGAACAAGGAAACTAAAAAATTGAAAAATCTTAAAAATCTGAAAGTCACCAAATCCAAGAATTTTAATTTTAAACCTTTGTTTAAAATAATGGACTTTCAATCTAAAGTGAACTCCACTAAACTTGATCGACATGTTAACTCTGCCAAACATATATCAAGAAAGATTAAATCAACGTCTGACAAAGAGGATAACTTACCAAACATCGACTTTAGTGCTAATTCGAAGGAAATAAGAATTATTTCGGGAACAACTCCTTCCTCTTCCAGCTTGGATGATGGAAATGCTTCACTTAATATATCTCCGTTATTTTGGAATTTAGCGTTACAACCCGATAAGCTGGTAATATCTTATAAAAAAACAATAAGAGGTAACAGCTCAAATTTCCCGAGTTTCTTCTTTTTGGACCAGTGCTTGGGAAAAATGTTTCACAAAGGACCACGTATAAATTATATTAAATCATTGGTGAATATCTCAGTAAACCCTCTCGAATGGAGATTGGTAGCTACCTTCCACTCCCGATATATGGCCAACCAAATCTTCCGTGCAAGGGAGGCTTTGATGAAAGATAAAGGTATTAAGATACATAGATACTTTGTCAACATCGCGCCGCCGGGACCATTGGTGGCCTTATATGCTCCTGATACCTGCGACTCACTAGCAACTATAGAAGGGAGGAAAAGACAGACTTCTATACAGACAGTTTCGGAATTGTCATCACTAGCTTTGGATCACTCAACTGAGGCAAATCAACTGTCACATTACATGAAGGAATTGGAACCGGAGGAGATAGAATTAACGGAATTATACGCTCAACTGCCTGATCAAGAGAGGACAATCCTTATTAACAAACTGAATAAGCTGATACAGCAACTCAAGTCACATGACTCTGAGACAAAGCAGCAAAGAGACTCATCTGAACCTAAGACATCTTCAGCTCCAAAGTTGAGGAGCCTTTCAAACAACTTAACTAGAGCTAGTAAAATCAACACCCAACATAGACTAATTATGGTAGGTGATGACTGGAATAATGCCAAGTTTTTATATCCGGCAGAGTTAGGTTCTCCTTCCTGTCAGAGTGATGTCTTTATAGATAACAACATCGAATCCCTATCAAGCAATGAAAGTTTCTTCTCTGAAAAAGCCAACTAACATTCTTTGTCTACAAACAAACCCGTCCCTCATTGTGACGATATATCAACTCTATCCTCTGTGTACAATAAGACATTCTTTCAAACCAATGAAACCATCTCCTTTCTATCCTGGAATATTTCGGGCTGGAAAGCAAAAGAAAAAGATCCAGAATTGTTAGCTTATATTAGTAAATATGATATAGTTGCATTACAGGAGACTTGGTTAAACCTTATGCCTTTTTTAAATGGCTACTCATCCTATTACCTCCCTGCCATCCCCCCAGTTAACAAGAAGGGTAGAGCGAGAGGCGATCTGGCCGTGTTTGTTTCTACTGCACTGACAGCAAAACATACAGAGTTACAAGCCAGGGGAAGCTTTGCCATGTCAGTTCTTTTGACCTTTCAAACAGAGTCCTTCTTGATAATAAATCTCTACATACCCCCTACAAATCAAAGGAATTATACAAGTTGGATTTGGAATGATATTGAAAAATATCTTTCAGAACTAGAATGTCAATACCCAAATGCAAATTTAATTCTTCTGGGTGATTTAAATGCGAGAACTGGGCCCAACAACGAAGCTCTCCTCACTTCCAATTTGTGGGGCGGAGAAGATATAGAATACTATACTCCCTCCCTCGAGAGGACATCTAAAGATACAAAAATAAATTTTGGGGGAATATGTTTATCGCGTTTAGTGGCCATTCACGATCTCCAGATACTAAATGGTCTCACTTATATATCTGGTAGCGGGGAATTCACCTTCATTTCAAAAAATGGATGCAGTGTAATAGATTATGTTATTGTATCAAAACACTTATTAAGATCAATCAATACCTTTAAAGTGGGAAACAAGCATAATAGTGATCATTTACCCCTTATTTTTTTGCATCATTGTTCAGAGAACTATAGATTAAAAGCTGAGTATAATCCTATTTTAAATTCCACTTATCTAATACATAAAAAGACAATATGGTCTCCGATTTTAAATATAAAAATGCAAAAAAATTTTAATACGTTCTGGGCACTAAACACTCGCGACCAGATAATGAAGGAAGAGAATGTAGCCACACTTCTGAAAGAGTATGAACTATTAATAATGCACATGAACTCCATTCTACTGCCCAAAATAAGTAAAATTAAATCAAAATCGAATGTAAGAGCAAAAGCCATTTGGTTTGATAATGAGTGTTTCGAATTAAAACGCCAACTACGTGAAATTTATCAACAGTATCGACACTGCAATACTAAATTTTTACCGGCAGAATATTATGCTACAAAAAACAAATACAAGACGACCTTGGCCAAAAAGAAAAGACTGGCCATACTAGATGATTGGAAAACTCTAATTGAGGCGGCTAGATCTCCAAATTCAATTTTTTTTGGCAAATTATATCTAACTCGCTAAAATCCTCAATTTATAATCCATGCACTATTCCTCCCCAAAAATGGGAACAGTTCTTTTTGGAACTCTACACAAATGACTGTACCAATTATTACAACACCAACTTACCCCCTGATTTCTCTGATTTACCCCAATGGGATCCAGTTACCCATGGTGAAATCAGAGAATTAATAACAGCTTTAAAACCTGCTAAGGCTCCTGGCCCTGATAACATACCTCCAGAGCTTCTGAAAAATTTTTCAGATTGGTGGGTCCCGGTGTTAGCGAATGTTTTTACCAAAATCAACAACACCGGCCACATTCCAGACGAATGGCGGAAAGCTATAGTGGTACCAATCTATAAAAAAGGAGGAAAAGAGGATCCTTCCAATTACCGTCCAATTAGTCTACTCTCTACAATTGGAAAGCTCTATTCATCCCATTTAAAATTAAAATTACATAAATGGTTGGAAGAAAAAAATATTCTTGGTGATGAACAGGCTGGGTTCAGAATAGGGCGTTCAGTTTTGGATCACAGCTTGTTGTTAAGTTTTCTCACAGAAAAATATAGGAAATCTAGAGGGAATGGACTTTATGTGGCATTCGTGGATTTAAAGGCAGCATTTGACTCCATCTCAAGAGAACACCTTTGGAGCAAACTTGAAAAATACCAAATTGATAAACGGCTACTCTTTTTAATTTATAATTTACATTGTCAAAATTCTATGCAAGTTCGCTGCGGCCCTGAGGGTAGCTTAACTTCCCCAATTCCCATTGCCAAAGGCGTAAGGCAGGGATGCATTTTAGCCCCTTCGCTGTTTTCACTCTATCTCAATGACCTAAATGCGTTATGCAAAGCCAGTGATTATCATTCCCCAAAGATTGGGGAATTATCTTGCCCTCTTCTATTATATGCTGATGACGCTGTTTTACTGTCCCTTTCCAAGGTTGGTCTTAAACGTCTTCTAAGAACTTTTATGACCTACTGTGCACGTAATTATTTAACAATCAATTATTCTAAAACAAATATCTTAGTCTTCTCTCCAAGGAAAACTACAGGTACTTGGATAGTAAACGGCCATCAGATAACATTAGTTTCTCAGTATAAGTATTTGGGCATAATTTTCCATTCGTCCTTATGTTGGGCTCCGCATATAAAAGCCATGATTGCTAAGGCACGGATCTCAATAAATCAACTCCTACGCTACTTCTTTCATAAAGGGGGAAATTATGTTCCAGCAGCTATCAGGGTTTTTAAATTAAAAATCATTCCCCAGCTACTATATGGAACCCCAATATGGATCCATGAGTTCAAAGCCTCAATTGACGCAGTGCTCTCCAACTTCCTTCGCCGCCTGTTGGGAGTGCCAAGATGTGCACCGGCGGCTGCCCTCAGGTTGGAAGCTGGTATTTCGTCTATCGAATCCCAGGCGTGGTTGTTAGCTTCAAATTATTGGGTTAAATTATCATACGAGCAGCCTCCGGGATATTTAAATCAAATATGGAGTGACACTTATACGGCAAGTTGGAACAAAAATATGGGGTTGAAATTTTCTTCTATAGGGCTATCAACTGCCTATTTATCTACACAACCCCCCAATATGGCCAAACAACAAATCCGCATACGTCTTAAAGATATTGATTTCCAAAGAAATATCTCAATGGCCACAAAAACTTGCTCTCCATTATATTTTCATTTAAACTTTGATTCGTTACATTATGCCCCATATTTAGATTTTCTTATACTTCCTAAACTGCGTCTGGCTTTTACGAAAGCCAGATTCAACTCATTACACTCTGCTCTTTTAATAGGGAGATACCAAGGAATACCATACGTAAACCGACTATGTCCTTGTGAGTCTGAAGAAATTGAAACGCTTTATCATGTGATATTTGAATGTCATTTACACGATTCTATACGTGCTCAATTTTTATCAAGTAGTATAGATAACACATCCTCAATGTCTCCTGGGAATAGGTTGTGCTATTTATTATCTGGATTAAACAAACAAATTACTTTGAATATGGCTAAATTTGTATATATGGCTCAATTACAACGCTTGAAATTTAGTTGACCCTGATCATGTAAAAACCATGTTGCTGTTTTTTAAAAAAACCTACTGTATTATTTTTAATTCTATTTTAACCAAATTGTCTGTACAATGTTTTGATAATAGTTGGGTCCACGACCGCAAATAAATAAAGTAAAGACACCCAATTCTATAGCCACTTAGCAGTAAGGGCTTCACAGTTACAGAACACATCTGCACCATCTGAAACAATGGAACCAGCTACATCAGTGCAGTTTTATGCACTACAATAGGATGCATGGCAGGACACGGACATACCTCATTTATTTATTTATTTATTTATTTGATTCAATTTCTATACCGCCCATAGCAAGCTCTCTGGGCGGTGCACATCAAGTAAAAACACAGCAAATACAATTTAAAAAAACGACCTGGTCATCAGATTACAATTTAACTGTCTGTTAGAACATTAAGTACAAAATACTAAAATATTAAAAATGTTAAAAAATGTTAACATGTTAAAATGCCTGGGCAAAGAGGAAGGTTTTCACCTGGCGCCGAAAGGATAGTAGTGTAGGTGCCAGGCGAACCTTGTCAGGAAGGGTGTTCCAAAGTTCGGGGGCCACCACCGAGAAGGCCCTCTTTCTTGTAATCGCCTTCCGGGCATCTCTATAAGTAGGCACCCGGAGGAGGGCCTTCGCTGTTGAGCGCAGTGTACAGGTATGTTCATATCAGGAGAGACGTTTCATCAGGTATTGCGGGCCCGTGCCATGTAAGGCTTTATAGGTTAAAACCAGCACTTTGAATCGGGCCCGGAAACATATAGGCAGCCAGTGCAAGCGGGCCAGAATCGGTGTTATGTGCTCCGACCTCTCGGTCCCAGTTATTAATCTGGCCGCTGCATTCTGCATGAGCTGCAGTTTCCAAACCGTCTTCAAGGGCAGCCCCACGTATAGTGCATTGCAATAGTAAAATTTCGAGGTTACCAGAGCATGAACAACTGAAGCAAGATGTTCCCTGTCCAGATATGGGCGTAGCTGGGCCACCAGCCTAAGTTGGTAAAAAGCACTCCGTGCCACTGAGGCCACCTGCGCCTCAAGTGACAAGGACGGGTCCAAAAGGACTCCCAAGCTGCGCACCTGCTCCTTCAGGGGGAGTGTAACCTCATCCAGAACAGGTCTAACATCCATCGTCTGGTCATATTTGCTTGCATAGAACTGTGCTTTGTCAGATCAAGCCACTTCATGCACTGTTGGCAATAAATAAAAACATGTTTTTATTTTACTCTCACTAAAGTAAAAGTTCACACTCACATGAATGGTACTGGTGCAGAATACAGATCTAACCCCATTGTCTGGTCTGAAAGCATATTGAGAAACTTTACAAAAAGAGAGGGAGAGAGAAAGCTGTTTCCTCCTTTTAGTTCATGGATCATTAGCGATAAATGTTTGGCTAGCTAATAAAAAATTATGTGGGATGGTAACTATGGCAATTTTACTTGTACGGCTGAGTTTTAGCACAATAGTTCTGTGGTGAGTCAATTCTTTGACCTATCCATATGTTACTCCAGTGCTGTGGACACCACATGAAATGACCTCTGTGTGGCTGGAGATCCCACCAAGTGTGGAGGAACCACTAGCTTATTTTTGGGTGGTGCTATTTGGCTTTCAAGCTGATAGCCACTGGGCTACTCACATTTAGTATTAGAAGAAATTATAATGTGGACCAGCAAGTCAAACATCATTTAATGAGAAAAACTTGAACAATTTAGTGGCATTCTTTCTAAGAAAGCCCTTCCTAGGATTGTTAGATCAAATGTCAAATACACTGGATCCAGTAGCCCACCGTTATATTTTCTATGGAATACTATGGGTTTGTTGTGTGTTGAAATCTGAAACATCATGTTCTTTGTCATTACAAAAAAATAGGAAAAGTTAGTGCAGATCTGATTTGTGTGTGTATGTGTGTGTGCGTGATTGGCACATTAGTGTCTATATGTTCCAGTTTTCTTCAGTCTTACTCTTCATTACTGTTCCATCACTTTCAGTCTACCCCAGTGGGCAGAGCTTAATGGAATGTGACTTTGTGTCTGTGTGGTGTTTCTGGTTTTGATGTCCTTTTAGATTAGCCAATCAGGAAGCATTTCAAACTTTATTTATTTATTTATTGCATTTATATCCCACCTTTTTGAGCTCAAGATGGGCATATTTGGTTCTGCCGTCCCCATTTGATCCTCACAACAACCCTGTGAGGTAGGTTGGCTCAGAGGCAGTGACTGGCCCAAGGTCACTCACTGCGCTTCATGGCTAAGTGAGGATTCAAACATTGGCCTACCAGGTCATAGTCCAGCACCCTGACCATTACACCACACTGGCTTTCAATCTCTCAACTAAACAATGATGTCTAAGGGATCTGGGGGAAACCATGTTAATATCTATTCCAGGAAAACTGTCAGAAAGTATAGCACCTGACCCTCCTGTCTTCCAAGTAGGCTGGTCCCCACTATGGATGGAGGAAAAATTTGATTCAGTTTGCATTTAAAGGTGAATCTATCAAACCCGTACTCTCCAAAACAACATGGGAACCGAAACACAGCCATCCTTTGAAATTTGCACTTACCCAAATTTTCCAGTGCAGTTCTCCAATCAAGCAATGTTCACAAAAATGCATATATTAAGGAAAAGTGTGGATAAAAATGAATATAATTGTGAAAATGCATTATATTAGGAGAAATTGCTTGGAAAAATGTGTACATTAGTCAAAACTGCATACAACAATGTGTTTATGAGGATACATTTGCACTAAATTTGCTGAAGAATTTTCATGAGGATTATTTCTTTTTTTAAAATTGCAAATGACTGAAGAAATGTGGAGAACTGAATTTCAGGTTAGACAAATTAGAAAGGCAGAGGTCAGGAGTTGACGGGGCTTTCCATCCCTAGTTCCCACTCAGTAACTGTGAGTTTGTTGCAGCCTTTCTTCCAGCTGGCCAGCAAGGTCTCTGCAAGAGCACAGAGCCTCATGGCCCCCCTACTCCAGCTTCTTCCTCATGTGACAAATGGCTGGCTGAGAGAGCCCCTCAGAGCCTCCCAGAGAGCTAATATCGATTTTTATTTACTTTTAATGCAGACATTTTGTGCAAAGGCAGCCTTTCCCCCCTTCATCATCTCAGAAGTGAGGGCAATAGAGTGCAATATATGCCTTATATATTGTGTTATCCACTGCACTTCACTGACTGATTGGGAGTTCCAGGGCCAATTTTACAAGGTCAGTTTCCTCATGAGGAGTGCATACTGGCACTTATTGTAGTTTTTATTTGTAATTTTTTTTTTTAAAAAAACCCCTGTTTATTTACAAATGCAAAGACTGAGTAGATGGGAAGCAAGCATGGCACAGGCAGAGTTGCTCCTGAATCAGCATCGGTTCTATCATCTTAACAACCTAAAATGAGTTTCTGCCAGCCAGAAACCTCATAGCATCCTTTTTCCAGTCGGTTACAAACTGGCCAACTTCTGCACAGGTACAGACACACACACCTCTCCCCAATGCAAGCAAGAGGCATTATCACAGTTTGAGGACGCATTCCAGGCAGATAAAAGCACTCAAGGATGAATGGCATGGAGCACGGTCAGTGAGGGGCGTGGCCTGGGGAAGAGTCCTGAGAACCAGCTAGAGAGGCCTTGAAAGCCTCCTTTGGCCCCTGAATAGAAGATTGAAAGGCCTGAGGTTCCTTGGCTTTGCATAAGCAGAGAGTAGGGGACCAATTCACACAAAAACCTGTGAATGTGCATTGATATAGTAAAAAGCCTCACAGTGACTGTAGCACCTATTGGTCTAGCCATCCACAGAAAAATCCACAATTTAACAATATTAAGCTGTTTATAAATGCTTTTAAATAAATATCTAAATGTTAAATAAAGCTGCCTTCCAGCCCTCCCTCAGTGCAGCCACTTCCCACTTATCCTAGCAGCATGGGTTTTTTTTCTTTGCAGTGTCAGAAAACTAGAAAATCATATTGCACAACTTCTTTGCTCTCCTCTACTGTTATAAGAAAAATAATTTTTTGGCATTGACAGAGAGTAAATGACTATATGGGATGATGGTATTCACTCTGAAAGGGACTCTTCCTAGTGTTGCAAAAACTCTTGCTAGTTCGTTTACCTGGTGGGATGCCCAAATTCCCAACAAGACGAGAGGCGAGTCGGTCAGAAGTTCAAAAGGTTTATTATACTTTGCAAAGCAGAGGCACTGACACACACACAAAGAGCGCCGAGAGTGAGCTGCCTGCTTACGTCAGGACAGACTTGCATTTTTATACCTTATCAGAGCTAAAGCACGTGATCAGTGGAAAAGTACAGAACTCTTGCAGTTTTGCCCCAAACAAACAGCCAATGCCTTTTGGAAATCTGCCAGCAACATCTGCCTCAAACCGGTAAAACAGGAAACCCCAGTCCCCTCCCCTGATCTGCACCATGCTTCTCTGAGGCCCAGGTCAGGGTTATAGATGTGCATAACAGCAAGCTTTGCAGCAAGATCCCTGGTCATTCCAATTCAACATAATATTTCTTAATTTTCATAACACTAGGAGACTAGCAGCTGTCAGAGCTAACTGCTTAGATAATCCAGAGTAGTACTAAGGCAAATATTCTCCAGGATCAATATTTAAAAACAGTGATTGAGGGACAACCCCCCAACGCCCTTAATCCTACCTTTTCCTTGAATGTTCACAGATAGTACACGAGCCACACCAACAAAAATGGTAAATTCGTACCAAGTGTGATGAATGAGGTTGAATGTGATTTTTTGCAAGATCTATACCCCAGTAGTTGGAAAATAGGTGGTGACCTTGCAGTTATCACTATCTTATGACTTTTTATGATGCTGAATTTGGTGCCTAGTTCCCAGTTCCTTTTTCAATATATTGCTGCATGAATAGCCTAGATAATTTATTTGTCCCTACATCACAAAATATTAGTTATGATACCCAATACCATATATCTCCATCACCAGGAAACTCTCCCCTTTGAGATGCATCATCATTCCCTGGAGTAAAAGGTGTTGTTTTTGCACAAAACACATCAATACACGACCACAGTCGGCAGTTATGAATAAGGGAAATGTAGCTGTTCACCCCAAAACAATCATTGCCCTATCCCAAATGACGCTTCCACACCACCAGCGGAACGTCCCCTACAGCATGTCATAGAGCTGAGTCCAACTCACTGTTTTCCTTTTGTGCAAGACAATGTCAGCTCTAACAACTTCACAAAAAACTGCACAATTTCACGTTAACTGAAATGTTTATTTAGTTTCTTGTGGGCATATATGGTCTAACTTGATCATTTTCAAATTAGTCCTCATAATGTTCATTCATCTCCTCAAATAGATGTTCACCAGCCCTCTGTACTCAAGTCCTGGTTACCACAGTTGGGGAGTTTGCACATATCAGTGGACGTGAGCGTATTTTTCATGTAGACACATTTCAGTAGCTCATACTTCTTTATGCAATTGTGATTTAGTGGATTGAGCATAGCCTGAGGTGCTGGCAGACCCTCCATCCAGTGTACAACTAGCTGCTCAGTCCTTTCTCTGACTTCCAGCTTGCAGCCCCTGACAACAAGATGTGGTATTCTTGAGTCCTGCTCCATACACCTCCTCCATAGTAATTGTTCACTGGGATGATCCTGCCATGCAGGAAGGTGAAATTTTCTGCTATAGGGGGAGACTGACTGGGAAAGAAAAAACCCCATTGTACCTAGGGACAGCTCCCACTTTGCTTTACAACACAACAGGAACTTCCTGCAGGGCTAACAGGAAGTGACTGTCTTAAGTGATGACAGACATCCGAGAGCAGTAGATTTCATTCCCTGGTTTGGCACAAGAAGTCCCACAATCTGGAAAGGGAGCTCAGAGCTCCAACAGGCAGGAGTCTGGGGTGCTCTGGCATGAGGTTTTCTGGCTGCAAGATCCAGTTTCCTTCCTCTGTTCAAAAAGCACAGCTTGGTGGCTCACACAATTGTGTTAAGTACCACACGGCTGGTGCATTACTGCAATAGCATCCCTGTAAAGGGGCGTATTTTGCCTTCACCCCATTTAGGGAAGACGCGGGAAGGTTCTCGAAGTTAAGGCGTGCCACCACGTGAGATCACCCATCCAATCTGGAGGGGGTGGGGCAGCGGATATAAAGCTGCTCCTTCCCTCACGTGCTTGCCTTTTTGCCTTGCAGCATATGCGGTTTGTCCTCGTTTCCTGTGGCTCCGTTGGCGTGCTGAGTGATCGTTCCGTGTAATCCTTTATTTTGCCTTAACCACCACCACCCCGCTCCCGTTTTATTACCTTTAGTTTGTGTTCTCCGATCCCCTTTTTGCTCTTCTCCACGCTCGTCAGCTGGGCTGCGGGCGTCCGCCCCCGCCCCCGGCGGCAGCGCGCCGGCTTGTCGGCTGCTTATTTCCTTGTGGTGTCCCCTTTTGAACTTTAAAGCCTCAGCTCTCCTATTGTGCCTTTTAAAGTTTTTCCTTCGGGGGTTGGAGTTCGTTGATTTTTTGCTCTTTTTATAATTTCAGATTTATTTGATAAAAGTCTCATTGTTTTCGCTATTGTTGCTTGGCCGTTGCCACCTCCCCCCCCCGCCCCCACTATCTTCTTTAGCGTAATTGCAGTTGGTTCCTTGAGTCCGTTTGTTTGTTAAACAACATCCCCCCTCCCCCCCTTAGTTGCTAGTTCATTCAGTTTTGGCTGTTTGGTATTTATTCCATTCATTGATATAATTTCAGGTTATATAAATATAGTTCCTGCTTATTATAATTTATATGACAAAGAGTTATATTAATTGGATAAATATATAACGGTTGACTGATTCATTCCCTTCCATTTAACCCTTACCCCCCTCCCCCTCTTTAGAAATATATATATATATATATACATAAACATATTAAATAAATATAAATAAACCAAAAGTATTTTAATATATATAAATATATAAAGACTTAAATATATATTTTTTTAAAAAAAAAATTTTTTAGAGTTTCTTGGTTATAGTTCTCTTGTTATTATTGTCTGAGTTATTATTATTACTTTAAAATTTCTGGAAGTTGCTTAGTCAAATTTTGATTGAATTCTAACTTCTCTTGCATCATTGTTGTTGATTGGTTTTTCTGCTCATGCCGCCCAGGAAAGTTCAGCAGAAGAAAGGGGTTCGGGTGGTGAAGCAGGCTGCAAAGCGCCCTCCATCGCAGCATACTCAATCTTCTGATGAAGAGGAGGATTTGGGGACTATCCGTGCTTTGGTGGATAGGGTGGTGGCGTTGGAAAAAGAACGCAGGCAGCCAATGGACGTAGAGGCGGGCCCAAGTGCCGCCCCTGCAGGTAAGAAATCAGCCCGCTTGGCGGCCAGAATCCCTAAATCCAGTATTCTTGCTGATTTGGTTTCCAGGATTGGTGTTTTGGAAGCTACCTCTCCTATTGCGGAAATGGTAGTTGCTGTGCCTCCAGCTGGTTTGACTGAAGTTCAAACTACCATCTCTTCTCCCGCGGTTCCAGTCCTACCTGCTGTTGTGCCTCCTCGAGTACAGATGCCTTTTTCGTCACCAGCGGCCTCGGCTGTGCCTGTTGGAGCTTCGGGAGTCGTGGCACCGCCAGTGGTTGCCTCTCCTGCTGCTTACACAGGTGAGCAATGCGCACATTCACATGCTCACAACACACAGGTTCAGGATTCCAGTGCCCCTCTTCGGGCTGCTCCAATGTCTGGTTCTCAGTTGTCATGTGATACTACCCACCCAGTGGTGTTTATGGGAGCGGTGTTGGTTCCGCAGCAACCCCAACTTCCTTGGCCGACGGCTGCTGTGACTCCGTGGCAGCTGCCAGAGGCTTCCTCTGTTCAATCTCCTGCTTTTTTGCCTCTCCCCCAGGGAGTTTATCCGCATGGCGACACATCCCTTCCTCTGGGAGATCATTTACTGTTAGCCACTAAATAAAAAAATTGGCGTGGAGAGTACATTGACTTGTTCACTCTCTTGTTTCGTGAAAACGAGATAAAACCCAAGGAAGGTCAGGAATTTAAGGAGCGTGAGGCAGCCATGAAAAAGAAGGTCGATCATGTGTGGCCTAATTGGTCGAGCGCCTATACTATCTATATGGGCATTATGACTCAGGCTTACCCATCTAGGGCTTTGTCCATGATTAAATATCAGGACATTGTTCATCGGGCCTTCCGTGAGTTTTCTGGGACTGCTTGGTTGCGTTACGATCAAAATTTTAGACAGAGAGCAGCGTTGAACCCCACCCTTCGTTGGGATATCGAGCACACTGGCCTGTGGCTCCGCTCTATGACTCCCGCCAGGCCCACTTTAGGAGACAGAGCTGATAGTGGACATATATTAACACGTGCACAAACTTCCGCCTTCGGCTCAGGCCAAGGCGGGCGGTGGGTTCAATCCCAGCATGTCTGCTGGATATTTAACAGTACAGGCCGTTGCCTCAGACGGCCATGTAAGTTCAGACACGTCTGTGGTTCATGTGGGGGAAACCACCCCAGCTCATCATGCCAGCGAGCGCGTACAGCTCGACAGGGTACAGGGGAACAGCAACAGCCCAAAAGAGGGCCTGGCAACAGCGGCGGTACGTCACAAGGCCAGTAGCCCAATCAAGTTAATTCCTTTGGAAAGGTTGTTGAGATTTTACCCCAATAAGCAAGCTGCTAGTTTTTTGTTTCATGGTTTCAAGGAAGGCTTCCGTATTCCATTTGAGGGTCCTAGGACAGCTACTTCCTCATCAAATCAGCCCTCTCTCAGCAACATGGCTTCAGTGGTGTTAGCAAAAATTAATAAGGAAATAAGTGCTGACCGGATATCTGGCCCTTTCTCTTTTCCACCCTTAAAAAATTTGAGGATATCTCCTATAGGTATTATTCCCAAGAAGCAGCCTGGGGAATATCATTTAATCCATAATTTGTCATTCCCAAAAGGCGCCTCTCTTAATGATGGGATTTCTCAGTCCTACACATCAGTTAGATATACGTCTTTTGATGAGGCAGTGAGAGTAGTTCGCAAAGCCGGTAGGGGCGCTTTAATGGCTAAGTGCGACATATAATCTGCTTTTCGCCTCCTACCTGTTCACCCTGAGGATGTGGATTTGCTTGGTTTTAAATTTCAGGGTCAGTTTTATGTAGATAGGGCTATGCCAATGGGTTGTTCCGTGTCGTGTGCTGCTTTTGAAGCATTCAGCACATTTCTTGAATGGGCATTGAGGAAGAAAGCCTCTTCATCCTTCTCTGCTCATTATCTGGACGATTTTTTGTTTATTGGGCCAGCTGGGTCTTCACATTGCCTCCATCTGATGCAATCCTTTGCAGCTTTAACTAAAGAACTGGGGATTCCTTTAGCTCCAGAAAAGTCTCAGGGTCCTACTACTTCTCTAATTTTTTTAGGGATCCAGATGGATACGGTGGATCAGTTGTCCAGTTTGCCACAAGAAAAGTTGCTTGCCCTTCGGCAACGGCTTTGCGTGGTTCTAGGATTGAAAAAGATTACATTGGCTCTGTTGCAGGAAATTGTGGGTCATTTAGTATTTGCATCAAAAGTTATTTCACCTGGTCGCGCATTCCTCAGGCGTCTTTGTGACGCCATGAAGGGTGTTCGATCTCGATTCCACTTTATTAGAATTACTTCTGGGATGAGAGCTGATTTAAATATGTGGCTTGAGTTTTTGATGGAATTTAACGTCCTCTCTTTCTGGCGGGAGGAATTATTATTGGAAGCTGAATTACAGGTGCATTCCGATGCTGCGGGAGGCCTCGGCTTCGGTGTAATTTTTAGATCCCAGTGGTGTGCTGCAAGATGGCCTGTCAAGTGGCAGGCATCCCGGATCACTTCTGATTTGACATTTTTGGAATTTTTTCCAATAGTTGTAGCGGTTTATATCTGGCCGTTAACATTTCAAAATCATGCAGTGCGTTTCTGGTGTGACAATTTGTCCACAGTTAGCATTATCAATGCTCAGACTTCCAAGTCGCCACGTGTTATGCGCTTGGTGCGAGCCTTTGTCTTGCAATGCTTGCGTTTCAATATTTTATTCATAGCCAAGCATGTTCCAGGTTTACAGAATTGCGTTGCTGATGCTCTTTCCCGCTTACAGATGGCGCGCTTTCGGGAGCTTGCACCTGGAGCGGAACTGGATCCAGTCCCAGTCCCACCGTTCCTGTGGAACCTTGGCAATTAAAAGTCAGGGCCGCTATTGCAGCCGCCCTTGCTCCCAGTACTCAAAAAGCGTATGAGCGTTCTTTTGCGAAGTTCCAGCGTTTTCACACCATTTCTGAATTGCCTATGGCGTGGCCTATTCCTGTTTCGCATTTATTGCAGTTTATGCTATATTTAAAAGGGCACAACAATTCTGTTTCCACTATCGCTGGGCACCTTTCAGCGCTGGCCTTTATCTCTAAGGCGCGGGGACTGCCGGATCATTCTGTAGATTTTAGGGTCAGAAAGGTCCTTGAGGGTTGGTCGCGTTCCGCTCCCAGGCCCGCTGACCGGAGAAGGCCAATCACGCCCGATGTCCTTCTCCAGATCCTGGCAATGTTTCGTTCTTTATGCTCATCTCAGTATGAGTCGCACCTTTTCGCCGCAGTAACTCTGATGATGTTCTATGGTGCTTTTCGCCCTAGTGAAGTATTGGTCCCCTCTAAGCGCGATGTTGTCTAAAGGGCCTTATGCTTTTGCAATTGCACGCTAGGTGCTGATATTGTGAGGTTTTCCCTACGAGTCTCTAAGACGGATCAAAAGGGCCGTGGCAGTATTGTGTCTTTGCGCACTTGCCAGGTCCCTGAATTATGCCCTGTGTCTGCAATGCGGCAATTCTTGTCTATTTGGCCAGCGGACCAGCGTTATCTGTTCATACATGCGGATGGTACAGCCCTGACTCAATTTCAATTTTGGGCTGTTGTTCGGCGGGCCTTGTTGGCCAGTGGTTGCGTTGCGGGAGTCTATGGGCTACACTCATTTCGGATTGGTGCGGCCACGGCCGCGGCCCTCGGGGGCTTAAGCGTTAGCGATATCCAGGCGATTGGCAGGTGGCGCTGATGCATTAAAGTCTTATGTCAGGTTTTAACTATAATGTACTGTGTTTTTATTTCCATTAGGTTTGTTGAGCCTCTCAGTCCCCGTGAGGATCGTACTGTGTGGCCACTCTATCTTGTTTTGGGCTCACCGGCGTGCCTCTTCGTCGATACCTGGAACACAGCTGTCGGCCGTAGCTACGGTTCGATGGGAAGCCCGGAGGGGCATGTTATGGGATGCGCTGTTGCCATCAGTTTGCCGGATTATGTCTTCGGCAGATCGGCCTCATGTATTGTTGATTCATTTGGGGGAAAATGACTTGGTGCAGCGTCCAGGGATGGACCTGCTTATCAAGGTCACTCGAGATCTCACGTGGCTTATTCATTCATTTCCCAACCTCCTTCTGGTTTGGTCGGATATGTTAGTAAGGAGGGTGTGGAGGGGTGCTTTTCATCCTAATAGGATCGACAGATCCAGGAAATGGGTGAATAGGAAAGTCAGGGCTCTAGTCTTATCTCTTGGTGGGGCATATATTCCTCATGATAGGATTAGGTTCCATGTCCCACAATTGTTTCGGGATGATGGGGTTCATCTTTCAGAACAGGGGTGTGATTTGTTTTTAGAGGATTTGATGCTGGGATTAAGGGGTTTGTTCAATTCTTTGGGTTGAGTGGACCAAGCTTTAGCTGATCCACTCTTGTGGCATAGAATTCGGGCAGGTGAGGTATTCGGGGGTTAAATTGAGGTGTTTAAGGCATTCTCAAAAAGTGGCACTGCTTAGGGAACCATCAGGGCTTCATGTCTGGAGGGGATCTGGGTAGTGCCCTTGTGGAACCGGCTTGCGCATCATGGTGAACGCTTGTACGGCGGGGCCATGGTGTAGAGGTTGGAACCACATAACTGGCTCTAAGAGCAAGGAGGGAGAAATGCACCCATGTCCTTGACTCTGGAGTTACAGACTGATGAGAGTTGTTGCCTTTAGAAGGTGAGGGTATAATCCCTCATAGTTAGGCTTAGCCTCACCTGCCCGAAGTATTTTAATTTGATAATTGGCTGTATTGCATTTGATCTAGTATGTTATATTTAATAAATATAACATTATTCCAGTCTTGTGTCACGAGTCTTCCTTGGTGTGGGGGCAAACAATGTTTTCCAATGCAGGTGTGTGTATTTGTTTCTCACAATATTGTACAGGCCAGGGTAGGCACCTGCACTACATTACTGAATTTATATCAATGCATAACGAGTTTATATTAGATTTTTATGTTGTGTATTCCAGGTGACCTGAAATTGCTAATACGACAATGGAGCAGTATGAAGATTAAATAATATTTCACGGGTGGTGTATCATTCACAGTGGGGGCCATCAAGGACACAGTCTACTGGACAATTAGTAAGGATATAGTGCTATGATTTCTGGTTAATTTTGCTAGAAGCGACTCATGTCAGAAGACATGCCCTATTGCTTGAGACAGCAAAACACCTTGAATATATGAAAATTCCACATGTAGTCTACCATAAAGATTGTATATCCATGTGTTTCCAGTCACTGATTCCTCCTTTTGCTGCTGTTTGGGTAGCTCCCCCTCCCATCTTTGTTTCATTCTACCTCAAGTGATCCCAACAAATCAGGGATTATGTGCTGGCTATGATGATGACACTACAATTCTATGTAGCTAATCAGATGTGGACATTTACTATAATCAGCATGGATTTTTCACATTTTGCAATGTTAAATTGAAAATACCCTCATGCCATTCTGAGGCTTCCCATAAGCTCAATTCAAAACAAAACCTTACAAAACTTATAGTCCTGCATTCATGTTACCAAATGCTTCCAAGCTTCACAGGAAGTGGATTGGACTGTGAAAGACCAACCCAAATTGCGTTTGCATTTTGACCAATTTGTAGGGCAGTCCAATATCTCAGAGAGGAGGTCAGGTCTCCTGCTCCCCTGGTGCATTCACTATAGCTGGGCAATTTTCCTTCTTTTTAAAGTTTGATAGAAATATCTGTGGGCTATAGGTACATTCTTAAAACATAAGGTTTTTTGCTTATTAGTGAGTATGATACTAAGGGCAAAGGAAGCCATTAGAATGAAGATAGTATATCTCGTGCTTGTCACATGGGCAGTCCTAGCCAATTAAGGGGAATCTCTAAGAACTGAACATTGCCTCAGCCCTTTCATAATGATTTTTTTTAAAAAAAAAATCATGACAGGAAGGTCTCTTGTTATCTTGATGGGTTCTTCCACAAATCAGCTCCCCCAAACACTAATCTAGAGGAATCTCATGAACTCCATGTGCACCAGTCCTATATTTAGAACCCTATATTGCCAGAGTAGCACAAATATCTATGCAGTCTGTGTGTGTGTTGGATTTGAATCTTTTCTTTACATATGAAATCGTTACACTTGTTTTTATGTATGGTATTTTAATTGTTTTTGTAATATGACATTGTTTTATTTCTTTTTGTGTATGAAATGATTATATATGTGTGTGTTTATTGTTGACATTTTTATTAAATCACTTTGAGAAGATTCATAGGTTCATATATGGAAATAAATAAATATGCAGCCAGAGATGGGCAAGCTCTCCCCACTTGCTTCAGCATGGCCCAGAATGTGGATTTTTCCACAAGCCAATCTGAGGCTCAGAAAGTAAACCTTCTCCCCTCCAGCCCTCCTATCTTCCAAACACCCTTTGTTGTTTACCCGGCATATGACAGGGAGAGAAACAGCAATGACAGCGTATAGGGAGAGGGAGTTCTGCCCATCCCCTTTACTTATCTGGCTAGAGGGAGCAGCAACAGACTGTGGGCAAAGGGGACAAGGGAGGCCTGTCCCTTCTTCTCCCTCCCACCAAGAGGAAATGGGAAATGGCCCTTGGAACTTGTAGTCTTTCCAAGGGCTAGGGTGTGATGGTGATAGAGGGGGAGAGAAATAACACACCCTCCCCTCTCGCCACACACTGCTGCTCCCCCTGGTCAGGCAAGTAAAGGCAGGGTGAAAGCGTGTTTTGGAAATAGGGAGGGCAGCTCAGAAGTGTACTTTGGCTTGAATTTTAATCTAAGCTAGAGAAGAATTTGGGGGCATGTAAAGCTTGCCTTTCCTCTGAGGTGTGCTGTTACAAATCCCCCAAATTCCTCTCTTAGCTGAGCTCAGGACTTCCTGGCACTTCTATATGCAAAAGTCTGAAATGCAAACACACTCGCAACATAGCGGTGGGTGTTCAGTTCTGGTCCCATCTCTTTAAAAACAATTAAAGCATAACTCAGAACATTTTGGGTGTTGTCTTTCAATAGTTCTGAAAGCAGCCATGTCATTTCAGTTATAAAGTCAATTTCATGTTATCAGTGGGCTCACCAAACTGGTAGGTCATGACTCATCAAGCCATCCTACCTGTCTGCCATCACAGTTGTCTTTTCTAATGATACTTTGTGCATTGATAGGGTGACAGCTGGGGGGAAATGCTTATTTTTCAAAAGGTCAACATGCAGCTTAATCCATATGGGAGGGCCTACTTTCTGCAAAGCCAGTTGCTGAAACATAGATTTTAACCTTTTTACTTTTCCACATTCTGGGCTACTTTTGACTTACAGTGCTCTGGAATGACATAACAACAGATCATTTTTTTTTAATCATTGTAGCTTTCCGCCATACATTCTTAACGTTATATGGTATTATATTGCCATTGGGCATTATATTGCAAATGGGAGAACTATGGATATGCTAGTAAATGAAGTGTGGCCGGATCATACTCCATATCATAACCATTCCCTCTAACAGTGAACTAGGATGGCCAAGTGCCTATCAGTCTGAAAGTAAAATGAAACCATCCCTCAAAAAGGGGAGTGGTTCTACATGCTTGGGGGACTCTAAGCACACAGAATTATATAAGTTTGAGAATTAAAATAAAAGTACATTTCATAAAAGATTTTGTGAAAAACCTGTGAGCTTCCAGACTTAAAAGAATGTTAGTGCCAACTGAGCCAAGAAGGGGGGGGGTTTCTAAAAGAATCAGATATTAGGCAGACTGTGTGAGTCTATCCATTATGTCTATGGTTGAGACACAGAATGTTAGTGTGTCCGTTGGAGAGAAGAAAAAAGAAGGAAAGGGAGGGTGCATGATATAGCTATGAAGCTATTTCTAGCATGCATTGTAAAGGGATGTTCCATAAAAGGATGGCTGAACTTTTACACACTCCAGGATTGTATATATCTCCCCAGTGTATAGATTGAAAATTGACAGGTTTGAGGCTTACATTGCTCTAGTGCACAGCTGGGGAAGAGCAGGCAGGGAGGGAAATGTTCCTTTCCCACTTCGGAAATTTCCACCTTTGCCAGAGGCATGCAAAAGCAGTGTAAGCTACTGTTCCAGGATGAGCTGTTCTAGAACCCTGAACTACAGCACTCCTCTTGGGGTGGGGATATGCTGCAACATAGTGGTGAAAGTATCAATTGCTTACTTTTAAAACTAGGTGTGCCTATCAGTTCAACACTGAAATAGGGCCACCCAAAAATAAGATAGAGGGGTCTGGGTATTCAGGGGACTTCCCAGATGCCCTGAAGTCATTGTCATAATAAGTTAACACTAGGTTCAATGTCCTTTCAGGACATGGTTAGGATCAATGTGAACTCACAACTCACACAGAATTACAATGCTCAGGGATGGGGTACCTGTGGCCCTCCAGTTGTCACTGGACTGCACCTCCATTCATCCCTGACCATTGGCCATGCTTGCTGGGGTTCATGGTTTTGAAGTCCAGTAATATCTGAGGGACCAGAGGTGCCTTAACCCTGCCATAATTCATCTTTGCAATTAGCACCTCAATAATTAATTAGCTCACAGAAAATGTTAACAGTTTGCCAAACAGACAAGTTTATTTAGAAATGTATCACAGATAATTTGTGACTGAAAGGAGATGGGAGGGAAGAAAGGGAGAGCTCGATTTTATAAAATTATGATTTTCAGATCGGAGGATGGCTCTGGGGGCACATGACACAGTTCTGCACCTGAAACTAAGGAGGTCTGGCTCTATAGGGTGCCTGGACAGACACCACCTGGGAATCATATGGAAGCCTCTTTGAGATGTTTGGATAAATAATCTGGTATCTTAGTTAAAGCTGTATACCTTATACAGCCATTTTGTCTGACCAATTCACTCCATGCTAGCCTGGCCTTGTGAGTCAGCAGCGACTGTGTACAAATTCCTTGCAAAAGTCCCACTGATTTTCACAAATCCTTTCACCAAAGCTTTAGGCAATAAACACAACTTCCTACTATTTTACCTATTGGAGGGATTTGGAAGGCCCAGGGATGCCACTGTGAGGCAGAGGTGCCTGTGAGAAAAGACCCAAATTTCCCTCATGTGTGTGTGTGTGTGTGTTCATGCACAGACACACACAAATTACAGCAAGGTGCAGACTTCCATTGAAGAGCCCCATAAACCATTCAGTCTTAATTTCCTGTCAAACACTTTAAAACCCCATGAGGGTTTTTTCAAGCATTCAAAAAGAATTCTTGAATAGCTCCAATAGGTGAAGTAGGCTTGCCATTTTCTGTCCCCCAAAATGGCATTCCCCTTGGAATGAGGGATGTTGGGAAATCTAATATGGTAACTGCCAACATGACAGTCAAAAGCTGCAGTAAGTTTCAGCATCGCCTTCCACAAAAACATCCCCACCCAAAGTGTGAAAGGCGGGAGGCAGTTTGGCCCCCTCATTTGCCCACAACTAAACTCTGAACAGAATTTTTAGAAGTTCATCCCAACACTAGATATCAGTGCAAAAATCCCATTTAAATACTAGCATTGGGTATGATGCAGATAAAGTTAATTGACTTTTACATCCCAGCCTCTCTCTCTGTGTGTTATGAGTCTTCAAGTCAATTATGACTTATGGTGACCCTATGAATCAGCGACCTCCAATAGCATTTGTTATAAACCACCCTATTCAGAACTTGTAAGTTCATGTATGTGGCTTCCTTTATGGAATTCATCTCTTGTTTGGTCTTCCTCTTTTTTTACTCCCTTCTGTTTTCCCCAGCATTATTATTTTTTCTAGTGAATCTTGTCTTCTCATTATGTGTCCAAAGTATGATAACCTCAGTTTCATCATTTTAGCTTCTAGTGATAGTTCTGGTTTAGTTTGTTCTAACACCCAATTATTTGTCTTTTTCACGGTCCATGATATCCGCAAAAAAATCACTGGAAATTAGAGGTACTTAGGTTTGACTGGATCATGCCTTCTGTATCTTCAGACAGGCATTCCCAAATTCACACAGTTATCAGATTTCCTCCTTTAGTGTGCTAAAGGCTTGTGATATCCCCAGCATTCAATCAACTGCCCCTCTAACATGGATCTGCTAACATAGTGGAAAGGGTACTACAGCACAAATCTCTAACATCCCTTGTCTCTTCACATCAAGACAGACAGGGTATTTGACTCAAACTCTCCAGCTTACTGGCAGAAAGAATGTATACCAATAGACAATCTCAGCCAAGCATTGTGGTGCTCTTGAATGGCCTTGCACTGTGCCCTCGGCTTTCTCTAGTAAGGATTCCTATGAGAATGAATAGTTTTGGATGATAGGGATACCAATTCTTTTCTTGGCCCAAAAGGCTTCAGCTGCCCTTCCTTGTTTGGAATCTGCTAATTAACTTTCATTCTCAGAGACGTTTTCGGAGTTCTTCAGACTCAGTTTCTGTCACGGACTATAAATTCTTCAGGGCAGAGGAGAATGATTCAGATTATCATCAGTATACATGGTAGGGGCTTTGCTACAACATTCTCCAGCAATCTGCATGGAATAGCCATGAGGATGCAGAGAAAGGTTTTTTTTACTTAAAATCAAGTCAGGTATTTCACTCAATTTCATTCCCATTATTTTGCCAAAAATTCTGCTTGTAGCAATTCCCTTTCTGAAAACCTTAACATCTTATCTATAAATACAAATACCTACTTTTCATTCCCTGTTGAAATATTTATGAGAAGCAGAATACGTCTTATCTAGAGAAAATATATAATTTAATTCAGCATTTCCCCCCAGCTTTTGCAAAACAAGCGTAATTGGCAAATTGAGAAGTAAACAAGCCTCAGAAGGTTAGCCCAGATAAAAATGTCCAAGTGTTACTACAGAGCAAAGACCAACAGTGAAACTATATGGAATAATTTTGCTAAGACGATTCATCTTCTGGGATAACCAAACAGGTAAATTTGTGCTCATCTCAGATTCATTCCTGCAGTCCCTTTCACTGCCCTGCATGTAAGAGATGTAGAAATATAGAAAACTGGTTAAAAAAATGTCTAGTTAAAGGTCAAAGCAAGAATTACAACTTGCCCTGCAGTCTTTTAGTAATCACATAAATTCACTGGTACATTCTACCCCCTTCTCTGTGCATGCAGCAATGAATCCTTATAGGGCTCAGACAAGCCCTTTAGCTCCCCATTCCCTACTAGGCCTTGGCTGGGCATCAGCAGTGTAGTGGCAAATTCAGAAGTGTGGGGTCCCTTCATGATAGTCACACCACACCCTCTTTTCCACTTTCCCTCTTCTCCCTTGCTCTTCCTGTTGTCTCATGAGTCCACATTCCATCACAACAGATGTCCCTAGAAGCCAATCAACATGAAAAGGGAGGCTGTGTGTTAGGTATTAAGAAGAGTCTTCTCAGTGACTGACTCACCTTTTTTCACTCTGATTGGCTCCAATCAGCACAAAAGTTCAAGGACTCTTCTCAGTGGTTAACATGCTCCCTTTTCGTGCTCCCCAAAAAGTACCTGGTCTACAACCCCCCGCAACCCTGGATGACCCCTGCTGAGCATGGATAGTACATGTTTTAATAGTGCTTTCTTAACTCAGAGTAGACAGAAATCTGCTTGCTATGACTAAAGGTTTATTGAGAGAATGAATACAAGATGTATAGTGCTTGCTCAGGCCCCTCCCATATGACCTTTATACTAGAGTTCACCTTCCAAATCTCTATGGCAGTCTCCTTGCAGTTCCCTTTGCTGGACAGAACTGCTACCTATTATAACATCTCCAGTGTTATATTTGTTATAAGAACATACAAACAACATACGTTTGTATGTACTTCTCAAACTAAACAATTAACTTGAAAGTAGCGCTGGTTCTGAATGACTGATAATTAAGCTGCCTATCAGTCATCTAATACAAAATCTGTGTATCATTTAGGTGGCTTGATATGATTGTGGGTCACTGTTGGGTGTTGGTGATACAGTTACATGTGTCTCTTGATTTTGTGGTTCAGGGCCTGGAAAATGGTGTGCATCTTCATGAGCGCATGGAATGATGGAATTATCCTGTATATCATCATCCACCACATCTGAGCTGTCTTTAAGTCCTTGAGAACTCATTAGATGCATGGTTATGATTCCATCAATATTAGTGTCCATTAACTTCAACAATATAAGTGTGGGGATTTATTTGTCCCATGCATGTTCCTTTTGCCCAAGACATATCTTGTCTTGAGGAGATAATAACACTTACAGAATCTCCAGTGTGCAGAGGTGGTAGCTCTTTTGAATCCCTCTCATAATAGCTTTTAGTTTTATTGTGTTTGTGTTGCAGCTGATCTGTGACTTTCATTGCAATTTTGGGTTTCAATAATGCAAGAGCTGTAGGTAGAAAGGATCGTGTGCGTCTGGACATAAGTCTTTGCACTGGACTGCTATTCATGCCAGCAGTCGGAGTATTTCTCCACTCCAGGATAGCTTGCTATATGTTTTCTTTATTTCTTGCCGTTTTCTTTAATAGAGTTTTTGCATTTTTGACAGTTGTCTACCACTTCAGATCTGAATATTATTATTTAATTAATTAATTAATTAATTTGTATCCCACCCTTCCTCCCAGTAGGAGCCCAGGGCGACAAATTTCTAAAACACTTCAAAACATCATAAAAACAGATCTTAAAATACATTAAAACAAAACAGCATTAAAAACATTTAAAAAAACAACAACTTTTAAAAAGGGTTAAAAACATTATTAAAAAACATATTAAACAATACTGACACAGATGCAGACTGGGATAGATCTCAACTTAAAAGGTCTGTTGAAAGAGGAAAGTCTTCAAAAGGCACCGAAAAGATAGCAGAGATGGTGCCTGCCGACTACTCAGAATTCTTATTGGTTTCAGGCTATGGTCTGACGGCACATGAGGCCAGCACCTTGCTGAAGCTAAGCAGGTCTGAGATTGGTCAGTGCCTGGATGGGGGACTGCCTGGGAACCACATGTATGCCACCTTGAGTTCCATAGTGAAAGAAAGGCAGGATATAAATGTAACAAATAAATAAATAAAACAAATAAAACAAAATCACAGTAGAAAACATAAGGTAGACTAAAGAAGAAGGCTCAGTGAATGTAGGATGACTCAGGAAAAGGCAAGACTGAAAATCAAAAGCGCTCGGAAGTCATATAGAGGGAAGATAGTCAGGTACAGAGGTGAAAGCACTAACCCCCTCCTCAAACTATATATCCTTTTGTCTTCACAATCTAGCATCCCCACCACTACCACATTGCTACCACATTATTATTATTATTAGTAGTAGTATTAGTAATACTAATACTAATACTAATAATAAGCTCAGCAGGTTGACTGAGGTCCATACACTGCAGCTGAAATGTATTTATTTATATATTATTGCATTTATATCCCATCTTTCCTCCAAGTTTCTCAAGGTGGTGCATATGGTCCCCCCATTTCCATTTTATCCTTACACCAACCCTGTGAGATAGGCCAGGCTGAGAGACTGTGTCTGGCTGAAGGTCAACCAGTGGGCTTCATGGCTAGATGGGGATTTGAACCTGGATCTTAGTCCAACACTGTAACCCACTGGTATTGGGAGGTAGGACTGTACATCTTCAGACTGTGGGAGGAGGAGGATTCCAATTTGATTGGACCTTTGCATTAAGAAAGGAAAGCAAGACCTCCCTGTCTGCAGGGAGCTTTTTTATGGAAAGGGATATTTGGATATGTGATTTTGCCATGCACCATTTTTTCAATTAACAGAGACTAAAATTACAATTAGTGGGGGGGTCACAAAGGTTTTTGAGCTTACAAAAGGGGTCCTGTACTCATAAAGTTTGGGACCCACTGTACTAGAGTTCACCTTCCAGATCTCTATGGCAGTCTCCTTGCAGTTCCCTTTGCTGGACGGAACTGCTACCTATTATGACAGTGCCAAGTTCCATAGAGAATGCACAGCCACTTTCAGGAATGAGAGGCCATGCACAATCTTCCGTAGCAAGATCCATTAATCTCACTCCTTTCCAAGGCTGCCTATGCAAGCTACTCTTGCTGATTCACCTCTTCTGGTGACTCTAGATGGAACAAGTGTCACAGGATCCATATAGCGTCTATTTATTAAAACTGTTTCATTTCTACCCAACAACCCTCAACACCCAGTAATAAAAATAAAGAAAACAATCCAGTAAAACAAATTAGCCTGCACCATTAAACACAATTAAGATAGCAAATTCTAGAACAAAACCAAAATATGAGTCAGAACAATAAAAACTAAGGCTGAGCTGAAATCCCCCTCACTTTCCCAAAAATATTCTCCCGCTGCAAAGGGGGACTAATTTTATGTTGTTTTCTTGGGCCAATGGGGGAGATTTTCTCTTATTTTGAGGGGAGGGGTTGCCAGTTATCTCACTCGATCTCACCAGAAGTACAGCTGATGGGCTGCTGTGGAGAGAACCTTGCTCTGCCTCCCAGTGACCACATTTCCTGAAATCCCTTGGGAGCAACATAATGGAATGTGACATAATGGCATCACTCCCAACGCATTCCAGAAAGTGCAGCCAGCAGGAAGCTGTGAGGAGAGCCTTGTGTCACTGTGAGCACTGTGGGGGACTTTATGTTAAAAAGAAAACAAAAACTGGGAAAACCCATGGCTACCATAAACAGCTACACCTCCTGAAAAGTTTGGAGAAATATCTCTCTCCCCTACATCACTTTAGGGACGGTTTTGTTTTGCCATCACCAAATGAATAGTTGAAAAACATTTCTTTCAAAGTTTTCAGTACAGCTCTAAAAAAGGTCAACTATTCCATGCAAAACACCTTTAAAAGCTGTATTTGTTTCACCTGCAACGAAATAAGCCGTGAAGTGCACAGACATGTGTCTTCAGGGAGGACAATTTACCAACCCAGACGTACGGGTGGAAGGATCTGTCATACTGATTTTGCTCAGTTTTTCATTTTTCCAGTTTTAAATTCAGTTCCCCACATTTTTGCAACAATGAAAATTCTTCAGCATTTCAACGTGAAGTTCTCCTAATAAACATATTTCATATGCAGTTTTTACTAATGTAAATATTTCTGCAAGCTATTTCTCCTAATATAATGCATTTTGTACACTATTTTCACCAATATATTCATTTTATGCACATTTCTCCCTAATATATGCATTTTTGTAAACATTGGCTGGAGAACTGCACCACAAAATTCAGATAAGTGTGAATTTTGAAGGATGGCTGTGTTTTGGTTCTCATATTATTTCAGAAAGTACAAATGTTATGGATTTGGCTTTAAATGCGAACTGATTCAAATCCCCCCCCATCCCTACTATTGAGTTCAAACAGGACTTACTGCTAGACAAGTGTGTACAGGATTGCTGGTGGAGGCCAAGCATTCCATTGCTACTGTTGGCCAAACACTTTGGTTCCTTTGGCCTTACAGAACCATGGCCTGACCACACTGAGCAGAAGAAACAGACACAAACAGGGCAATCCCAACACAGTAAGGGTAAATAATAATCTCAGTGGCTACAGTCGCTCCCACACTTACAGAATAAACATCTACAGTCAGGAGTTCAGTACTGCAGCTGCTGACAGTAATTACTCATTACTGCCCCAATGTCTCTCTTATTCCATCAGAGGCAGCCCTTTAATACAGGGGCGGGGTACCTTTTTGGCCCAACAGGCCAGATTCTTATCTGTCCTCATCCCCACAGACCAACTTTGACAGACTGTTGAGACAATCCGCCTGTCAATCACCTGGCATCATTATGCCATCAGATGATTGACAAGTGGGTTGTCCTGACTACCTGTCAAACATCCTTCTGCAGGGCTTCCCAAGCACCCAGCACCCAGCGGGTTGTCTGGTCTTTGGGAACCACAGTGCAAGGGGCTTTGCCAGCCCTATGCTTGCCAGCACTGAGCACAGGGCTGGCAAAACTACTTTTTGCAGTGATCACTGCACAGTCAAGTCACCCCCAGGGAACTTGATTGCACATTTGATTCAGCAGGCTTGATTCAACTTTGCTTTGTGCAGGGATCAGCTGCATGATTGAGTTCCCCATGTGGAACTTGATTGCACAGCCGATCCAGCCATACTATATTATGTACTATCCTGCTAGTCTCCTTCTAAGATTTCTCTTTTGACACAGAGAACATCGTCTGCTCTTTCTCTACCTCCTTCTATCAGGCTTTGGAGAACTGATCTATTCCATTTTGTAAATTATTTCTCCCCAGTTTCTAAAACCTGTAG
Organism: Rhineura floridana; assembly: GCF_030035675.1. NCBI lineage: Eukaryota > Metazoa > Chordata > Lepidosauria > Squamata > Rhineuridae > Rhineura > Rhineura floridana. Next base: position 6,181,356 of record NC_084488.1, read on the forward strand.
TGAGCAACACTGCTTCCAGGCATATGGGGCACTAATTGAAACCATTCCCAGTTGTATCCACAATGGCCTATTCTGATTAAGGCAAACTTTGTGAATATTCACTTGTAGGGATGTGTTCCTTATTATCACAAGTTCAGGAAAGCAGTAGGGATTCAATTGCATTGCTTGATCCCCATGTCCGACAAAAATGACAACATTCCCCATTTTGACAAGTAATTTACACAGTTCAATGTGAATCTGGCAGTGAAAAACTGCCCAGGTGACACACAGGCAGAGACATTATGAAAATGTAAGCAGGATGTAACATCAGGATTGAGATGAAGTTGTAAATATTCAGTTATTTTCACCTCAGCACTTCGAACTTGGGACTAAAACTATTTGCTGAATTAATATATCCTTGATCAGGCGTTCAGTAGGTGTTCAGGTGAAAATATCCAGTGCAGTAAGTTACTTTGCAATGCTGTGCATTGCATTTCTTCAATTACATGTCTCTGTGTGTGAAAATTCATTTTTATAATCTGATGTGTCTAAAATGAGGTGGATCCGTCATTTCCTTTTGATGCATCTTTTTTGCAAACTGATGGATAGCATTTCTGACACTAGAGAGAAGTCACTGCCCTACAAGCTTCCTCATTCATTGGTCCATAAATGTAAAAACATGAGACAAGCCTTGCTGGATCAGATGAAGTCCAGCATCCCAGTTTCCACAATGGCCAACCAAGGGCCTTCTAGAAACCCCAAGCAGGACATGAGGACAATACCCTTCCCATTATTTTGCCCCTCCCCATTCCTGGAATTTAGTGGCCTCCTGTATCTGAATATATAAAGGTAAAGGTGTCGCCGCACTTGTAGTGCGAGTCGTTTCTGACTCTTAGGGTGACATCTTGCGACGTTTACTAGGCAGACTGTGTATATGGGGTGGGATTGCCAGTTCCTTCCCCGGCCTTTCTTCACCCCCCAGCATATGCCGGGTACTCATTTTACCGACCACAGATGGATGGAAGGTTGAGTGGACCTTGAGCCCTTTTACCGGAGATTCGACTTCCTCCTTCCGTTGGAATCGAACTCCGGCCGTGAGCAGAGCTTTCGGCTGCGTTACCGCTGCTTACCACTCTGCACCACGGAGGATCTGAATATACAGGTTTAGTTATAATGCTGAATAGCCACATCTAAGCCAGTAGCCTTCATTACAACTTGTTAAAGTGGATTTCATACATACATTATGGACTGTATTGGCAGTAAATGTAGGAGAGGCAATCAGTTTCAATGGGTGACCCAAAGTAGTTGAGCCAAATGTTACCTCATTCACAAGCAACAAAATGAGGACTCTGGGCAATATTTTTATGGTGAGAATGTGAAGATAGAAACAAACCATAGCACTGCTACCCACAACGTATTCTGAACTAACCAGAAAAGAGTTCTTGGGGTTACAGGGGAGAATTCAATGAAAATGTGTGGGCCAACTTTTTTACCCCAAAAAACTAATCAAAGCAATGCTATGTCATCAATTTGAATGATGATGATGATGATGTGTGTGTGTGTTGGGGAGGCTAGTCTGTACTAGTTGCAATCCTTGTTCACCTATGGTGTAATGGAGCATCCCTCTAATGTGACAGACACACACACACTGAACACATTTATTATGTTTCATTAAACACGCCTGTTTATGACAGATTGCAAGTCTGTTGCAGGAGAAAAGTTAAACCATAAACCCAAATTAGCAGCTTCTAAAGTTTCTGCGGTTTTTCCTGCATCGTAACAGAAGATAGTGACACAGCTCTCAAGGTTTACTCCCCTGACATGATTAAATATTAGTCCTTTCGGAGGAGGCTAATTATAGGGATTTGCCAATGGGATCGTTGAAAAGGTGAATCACTATTTTTTGTTTGACAATCCTGACAGTCTTTCTGCTTAGATTTAAAGGAAGAAAATTACCTTCCTACTAAGTGCATAAGCTCCTGATGCTGCTGCTAGATAAAGTATGCTGTTAGAAAGTCTGCAGTGTTTCCTATTAACACATCGGTTAGTTTGATGCCAAATTCTGAATGTTCTAGAGTAGAGGTACTAAGGTCATTGATACCCATTTCTTCTGCTGCGGTCCAGGCAACCGTAGTCTATGTCATTGTCACTTTGAGACTAGATTATTGAAAGTCACTGCATATGGGACTGTCACTGAAAACTTCTCGGAAGTTTCAGCTGGTGCAAAATAGGAATAGAATGCTTTTGGACATATTACACCGGTGGTCTGACATCTGTACTGTTCCCTGTTCTCTTCCTGGCTTGATGTAATCTTCAAAACCATAAATAATTTTGTACCTACATACCTGACATACCACTTATTTCCTTGTAGTCAGCAACGGCCAATGGGGCAGCAAAGGCAAGGTGGCATTGCATACTTGGCTTCCTGACCCCGAGTATCACTACCGCTTACTGAGAGGAGGCGTGAGGTATGGGGAGCTCAGTGCAGAGTGGGCGCAGCAGCAGGAGTGGTCAGAATGGCGGCAATGCTCTCCGTGCTTTGCTTCTTTCCTTCTCAGTAAGTGGCAGCAACGCTTAGCATTGGGAAGTGAGGGTACACCACACCCCCCTCTCTTCACCAATTATTGCAGCACCAAAGTCCATTCATAAAATGTTTGGAATCACAGTAAGATCCACTGTGGCTCAGGTTTTAGTTGAGTAAGAGTGTGGTCATTTAATTTTCATGAAAATCATATTAATTCTTGATATCCCACTAATACCCATATTGAGTCTTTGGGAGGGGACAGACTTTAAACCTCAGTAGATGATTGGGTGTATCTAACACTGCATGAACAAAAGGCAATCCTTTCCAGAGAGTCATGGGAACCTACCAAATATTGCAGTCTGTATCAGACTTCATTACAGGAAGACAAACCTCAGACAGTAGCACTTACAATACACAACTAGTTTGTTGTGATAGAGCACCTGTATGTAGAAAATGCATGTTTGTTCTGAAGAAGCTGGAGTTTAGCTCTCCAAGACAGCTGTTAAATCACTTTCGTCTATGATGACATTTCAGTTAAAGTAATGAGAAGTATGTCTGCTACAATGTAGCATCCGTTTATCTGGAGATTGGTTTTTCAAGTTATATGTTATTTCAACAAGATTCTTACAACCACGTAATGATGCCTTTCATTATTTCATTTTATTATTTTATTCTTATTTCATTATTTAATCTAGTTTGGATGGTTTGTTCCTTATCTGAGTATCTTCTACTTTTTACTCTTTCACCTTCTTGGCTTTACTGAGAGATGTGAGGTGAGAGAAAATGATTTTGTAGCCTTTTAGTGGTTAGCATAACTGAGGGTGCAAAAGAAAGAAAAGTAAAACAATGATCTTTGCAAGAAAAAATACTTGTGCATCAACACATTTCTGCCATCCAAGATGCTGTGAAAATCCACATTATGTTCGAAGTTGTGCAGCATTCAGCATGTGGCACATTAATACGAAAGGTCTCAGTTTTGCTTCTGATACACCAGATGTTTAATGAGATTTGTTCTAGGAAAATGGCAATAGAGTTCCTTCATTTTAAGGTGTATTTAAACTACAGACATAAACTAGTTGTACAGTCATTCTCTCTCCCTATGGAAATCTGTGATGCTACACCACATGTAATTCATGGTGTTATCCTTGCTTAGACACTACATTGTGTATGTTAGGAATGAATACTTGCGACTTTGAGGGGAACTAAGATCCTTTAAAGGAAAATATTGGCATTACATATTGTAAGGTGCTGAGGAATTCAAACCAGGGAATTCAGGCTGCAGAACCCAAGGGCTTTACAGTGCGACCCTAAGCGTGTCTACTTGAGTTCTGTGGGACTTACTCCCTGGTAAGTGGCTATAAGACTGCAGCTTTAGTCTCTGCACTACTGGGACAGCTTTCTGACTAGGCAATTAGTGGCTCAATCTAGGTATGGGGGAGGAGGGATTCAATTCAGTTTGTATTTACAGGCAAACATACCTAATCCACACTTTGTAAACCAAAACACAGCCATCCTTTGAAATTTGCACTTCTCTGAATTTTGCAATTCATTTCTCTAGCCAAGTAATGTGTGCAAAAAAATAATAATACTGGGGTAAAGTGTGCATTAAAATGCCTATATTAGTGAAAATAATATACAAAAAATGTGTTATATCAGGGGGAATTGCTTTGCAAATATGTGTATGTTTGGCAAAATGATATGCAAACATTTATTTATTTTATTTAATTTAATATCCCGCCCTTCCCAGTAGAAGACCAGGGCAGCAAACATATATATTAGAAGAAATTCACACTAAAATGCTGAGGAATTCTCATGAGGACTTTTAAAAGACATATTTGCAAACTGATGTGGAAATGTTGAGAACTGAAGATTGGAAAAATAAGAAACTGAGAAAAATCTAAACTGATGGATTTGTTGGTCTCTAGCCCACTCTCTGCTATGCTGCAATACCTCCCATATAGTGGCCAGAGCTGGACATGTAGATCTTGATGATCTAATAAGGCCCTGGCTGAATCTGGATCACTTTTGCTCCAAGCTATGTTTTTGAGTGTGAGCAACTCATCAGATGGAGTAACAACACTGATGGACTTGTCCACTTGTGTTGGACACGCCTCATCAGATACTTGAGTACATTTCTGCCTGTGGTCCTTTGGTTCTCACACATCCCACTTGGTCCCCAGCCACCAACCTGTGTTTTGACTACATCTCTACCTCTGGCAGTGGTCCATGTTTGCCTGATCTGGTGTCCAACCTCCAGCCCATCAGTGACCATGTTTTCTTTTACCCTAACCTATCTTTTCCAGAATTCGACTCAAATTGAAGCCTGTGACAAAGCTAGGCCCATAAATAAAGTGAGTTTACAGTGCTTGTGTCCAAGCATGCGACTTCACAACTGAACTGACAGACAAGCATACCCATTTGTCTTGGCCCTCTCTTTTCACTTCCTCATGCAGCTACCTCCTGCTGCTCTGGCTTGGGCACCTCTTCCAAGTGCTCTGCAACCAGGTGCCAGAGATGGTTGCTTCCTCTCTTGGGCAACTAGCTGGAGGAAATTTTCACCAGCTGGAGTAGGCAGAGGAGGTACAGCAAGCAAGGAAAGATGAGAGTAGGCAGACAGATTCTTTCAGGGGAACCACGACACTTAAGCTTGTAAAGAAAACACAATGCTTGCTGGCCTGGATCTGTGGATTGGGACAGGGATGCTCCAAGATCCAACATTGTCGCTGGAGGCACAACTGCCCTCTGAGACTAGGAGCCCCTATTGCTAACCTTGGCTGCTTCACCACCAATGGCTGTTTCTGGACAGAGAACAGTGTCCCAAGTGTTGGTAATCTCAAGGTTGAATTACTATAATGAATTCTGTGTGCAGCTGCCTGTCAGACTGATTGGAAACTGCAGTTAGTGCAAACTGCAGTGGCTAGAATACTGTGTGGGACACGCAACTGGGAATAAATAACTCAAAAGGATTGCACGGCTACCAAGGCCAATTCAAGGTGCTTATTTTAACTTACAAAGCTCTATGCAACCTGACACCTGGAAAATGGATCTCTTATACAGGCCTTGCCCTATATAGACCTGCTTGTGTGTTGAGATCTATGGGGAAGGCCTTCCTGATGTTGTCACAGCTGACTCAAGTTCATTATGTGGCAACTAGAGCAAGGACCTTCTTGGTAGTTGTGTCCTGGATATGGAACTTCCTCCCCTCTGAGATATGGCTGTTGTCAACTGATGAGTTCCCAACATTAGTTGAAGCTACACCAATTCACTCAGGCATTTGCTGGATGTTTGTTGGGTATTGTATTAGTTCTACTGGCTGCTTAAGATTGTGAATAATATAATGTGTTTTTATTATATCTATCTATCTATCTATCTATCTATCTATCTATCTATCTATCTATCTATCTATCTATCTATCTATCTATCTATCTATCTGTCTGTCTGTCTGTCTGTCTGTCTGTCTGTCTGTCTGTCTGTCTGTCTGTCTGTCTATTATATGCCCCGCTGTAGAGTTGCTATTGCAAGAAGGAGCAAGTAATAAAGGTTTTAAATAAATAAAATAAAATAAAAATGTTTTCAGCATTCATTCTTATCCCATCTTTTCTCTACAATAGTCTCAAAAAATAAATCAATAAAACAAAACATTAGTGAGATAATCCTCCAAAGAACCACAATTTAAAAACAAGAACCACCACTCACAAATACAAACTAAAATAATTAAACAATACAAACAGCCAGAATTACTTCCTGAAAGCTCTTCTGAAGAGGAAGTTCTTTTCTAGTCTTCTGAAACTCGCCTGGAGTTGCCTGGTGAGCCTCTTTGGGGAAAGGATTTTATGCTACAATGTATTTCCCTCCCCCACCTGACAATACCTTTGTTTTACTTCATCAAGTATGTAATAGAATGCTGTGCTATTTTGGGCACAGATATGTCCTCCTGATCCATCAAATATAAAACTTGACATAATTTTAGTAGGGCTTACACAAATCAGACACTTTTGAAGTGTTTCACCCCAAATACCTTCCCCATTCAGACACCATATTTTACATAAGTGATCCCTTGCTCACTCCATAAGATGAAATTTTGCTGTTTGTGTGGAAATGTTTCTTGACTTCTAAAAACTGACATGATTGTATGAACCCAGCACAAAGCAGATGCTCTCAAAGTCCCACCACCACTGCAAACCTAAGTTTACATCTTAAGGGTTATGGTTGAAAGCAATGCTGTCTTGTGTGGCAAGTGCCCTCTCATAATCTGACATGCATGCAACCAGACCTGCATAATAGCCACATCTGACCTTGCAGTTTTAATGGCCTTGACCATATAAGCAGAAGAAGCCAAACAAGTTGATAATCTCTTCATTCTACATACAAATGGCTATACACTAAAGCAGCCTTTCCCAACCAGTGTGCCTCCAGATGTTGTTGGACCACAATTCCCATCTTTCCTGACCATTGGCAATGCTGGCTGAGGCTGATGGGAGTTGTGGTCCAACAACATCTGGAGACACACTGGTTGGGAAAGGCTGCACTAAAGAATCTGGAGGGCTCAGTCTAATACTTCTGGATCCCCTCTCAGCATACCTGTTCCTAGAGATAACCAAATGGTGTTTTTTTTTTTTTTGGAAATTTAATGAGTCATGTTTTAAATTGATTAATGTGTGGTTTTCAATTGTATGTTGATATTTTGATGTTGTGAACCGCCCAGAGAGCGGTTATTTAATAAATAAATAAATAAATAAAATGGTGATTGGTTATTTCATTACCACAGGGGTGGGGAACCTCAGGTCCAGGGGCCAAATGCAACCCTCCAGGCCTCTATTTTGCCGTCAGGGCTCTGAATACGTCACATCTCCTCTCTAGGCCACACCCCCTCTCCTCAGGCTATACCTCTCACCAGCCCAGCTCTGCACTCACCTTGAATGCTTTGGCCTGGCTGACATATGTCCTTGAATTGTGATCATGCTTACTGATTGCCTGGATGGAGTGGTATGTGTGTGTGTAAATCTCTGGGTTTTGTGTGGTTGGACTGTAGCCTACTATGCAAAAATAAGCCACATCAGCTGCTCTACCCACTTATTGCATATGGCCCTGCCTGGTACTGGAATGTGGCCCCCAGAAGCTTGTCCACACAGGAATGTGACCCTCAGGCTGAAAACCCCCTGCATTACCAGCGATTTAGCTAGACAGCCTGAGTCAGCAAAAACAATATAACAAATGTGCAAAGGAGAATTCTTCAAGGCTGATCAGAGGAATTGAAAAATAAGTCTGACCAGTCTTGGCACACTCATAGACCTACCCAGTGTTGTTTCAAGACATTTTGGTGCTTGAGGTGGATCCCCACCCACCGACCCCCAGCCTCCACCCCACTAGAGCCAACAACACTTGTTGCTCAGTAATTCAGACGTCAATTCCTGCCTTCATCTGTCTGCCTCATGGTGCTGCCTGAAGCAGGTCTCCTTGCCTTGCTGCATGGCAGGGGTTGCCTTTGACCTTGGAATGCTTGGAATGCTGAAAACTATGAGTGGAATCACCAAGACAAACAGTTTATCCCAGACAATATCTTTTCTTACAACCTTTCCCCTATTTCTATCTTGTAAAGCATGTGGCCATGTTAAACTATTACTAATATGTTATACATTAACTCAGCTGGACTTATAAATATTCAGACACAGGTAGCAAATTAACCTGGCACTTAGAGAAGCTAAGCTTTTGTGATCTTCTGAAACTGTTTTCTGGTTTTTGTCCATAAAGCTGTTATGTTCCTTTTGGGCAGATTCCCTCCCCCCTCCTTGTGAAATTCAGAGTTCACATTCTGGTTGTTAACCAAAGCTTTATTTCAAATCAGATCCACTGAAACTTATGAGACTTGAAGATCATAACCCCCCAAAAAAGTTTATCAAGGAAGAAATGCATAGAAAATTCTAGATATCACCCACAATTATTGTTTTTAGCTTTTTTTAACAAAGCAAAGCAATGCCTTCTCTTTTATCTATTTTTCCCTCCAACAAACCTTATGAAAATGTTTTCCTATTAATTTACATGGGTCAGATATATCCTCAGTGAGGTCATCATACCTCCAATTTTCATTTTGCCTATGGAGCCTTGTGATGTTATCTATTTACTGAGCAGTTTGTGATTGGGTGGGATCATCCATGTGACTAAATGAAGTTCTGGGCGCTGTTGTTGGGTCACATGGCTGACCCTCACCAAAGGAAGGATTGGTTGCTGCTGGATCTCGCGAGAGATCAACTGCTCATCTTAGAAAAAGCCTGGTTCCATGCCATCCCAGCCTCTTTTCTGGATCCCTCACCAAGCTTGCCCAACCCCCCCCCCCAGGTTAAGGAGTTACCTCTGAAACTTTATGTGGTCACCGGTTAATAGGGCTAGAAAGGAATTTTACTCCCAGTCACAACTGGCCCTATTGGGTGCTGTTTGCCTTTCTCTCAGTGAACAGCTATGTTTTGTTAAGCATGGTTTAATTTTGCAGAAATGGCATTGGATAGGATCCCGAACATGTGGGGTCTGGGGGTGGCACTCAGACCTGGCCTGAGCTCAGATGGGCTGGATATGAAGCCACACATCTCCAGTAGCCAGCAGGACCCCAGATGCCTGGCATGAACCACACTGGGTTCAATTTATGCTGGTCAACTCCCTGGGGTACTCCTCAGTGGGCATGCTGAGGTGGTTGTCAAACAAGAGGCATGTTGTTTTAAAGTCAGATGTTGGTCCTGTTTCCAGTGCCATGCCAACCCTGCTTACCTGCTGTAATCAATAAAGTTGTGGTCTGTTTCAACCCACGCCTGGCTTTGGTTTGTTATTTTCCCATACCTAGATGGGCAGCACCCTACAATCCATGAAGGAAGCAGCTGCCAAGAGAAATCATCATGCTAAACAGGAACGAAAGGAGGTGAATATTTGAGATGAGAGATGGGAGCCTAATGTTGTCTTTGCTAAGCCTTTTACACTTACAAGGACAGATGAAATGCAGCTTTCAATTTGTTACAAAACAGGCTTTTGCTTGCTCAAAGTTAGCTATACATATGGGTGACTTTCATGTTTGAGCCTCCAATTTTCATACATTTTCATTCTCACAATAACAAAAGAAAAAAGAAATCTAGCAGAGAGAAAATAAATACTACTGCTCAGTCTTTGATTTGGGTTAATGTACATAGAGAAGCAATTAAAAAAGGCTTAACGTAAATTGGTTTTCCAAATGAATGATGGTTTGGATAGCATTGGTTGGATACATAACATTTATCCCCTGGGTTAATGATCACTCACTTCCAATTCTCCTTAATCCTGTTACAAAGTTAATAAATATTTCTTTTGTCCCCCCAGTCTCTCCCAGCATCTTTTGATGAGGAGCTTGGCTTTGCAGTGTTCCTTTAGCTATGTGACATTGTAGCTGCCACTAGAAAAAGGCCATCAGACATCTTGAATGCGTTAGTTGTGTTCAGTCATACTCTGCTTTCTGCACTCCACTCTTCTCGCTTGTTCCTTCACAAAGAAAGTAAGATAGAATGCTACATTGCTATGTTTATGAAAATTGCAGATATTCTTGAAGACCTTAAATGTAGGGTGACATTGTGTGGAGACCAGGGTGAGGAACTGAAGTAATGAAGGTCAATTGGCTTTGTGGTTGCATCAGGATGAATAAGAACATCATTAACTGATGGAATTCAGTTGAGTTGCCAACAAATTTCACCAAAGCTAAAATTTTAAAGGATCTCCCCAGGTGAAATCCCTGTAGGAATTTACAGAGAAGCTGCAAGCTCAGTGACAGTATAGAACATAGCTTATTTTTTGCTAAATTCAAATTAAATTTGAAGTATTTTGCTGGTGTCAAACATCTGTCAGGATTAGAGATCACTGAACTCTCCCAGACTAAATCTGACAAAAAAGACCTGAAACTATGAGCAAACTGTGAGCAAAGGTGTAGACTGCTTAGAAAAAAGTCCCCCTCCCAGCTTTGCCCATTACTGCAGCCCCTTATGAGCCCCTGTACCTATTACCTGGTGGTATCTACTGCTGCATCTCTGTCCTCCAGAATGGTTGCTCTGGCTGAAGTGACAGTAGGGTTGCCAGGTTCCTGGCCTGAGACTGATCCTGTATCTTTAGGAGAAGAGAAAGTCAGCCAAGAGCAGGTGTTCTTGCAACCCTGAAATGGGAAAAACCACAAGGTGGAATTCTCCCCCCACACACACACAACTTTTAAAGAAAAAGAAGACCTCTTGGAAGCCAGGCCTGGCAACCAAGAGGTTTTCTGCAAAAGTTGTGGGGGGGGGAGGGAGAATTCCACCTTGTGGTTTTTCCCATTTCAAGGTTGTAAGAACACCTGCACTTGGCTGACTTTCTCTTCTCCTAAAGATACAGGATCAGCCTCAGGCCTTGAACCTGGCAACCCTAAGTGACAGGAAGAAGGGATAATGATGTTTTTGGTTGTTAGTTTTTTTCTGGGCCTAATTCAGAGTGCACCAATTACTGTTTAAAGCCCTAAATGACTTAGGCTCCAAATATCTGAAAGACCGTCGTCTTCGTTACAGACCCTCTTGGGTGTTAAGTTCAGCAGAAAAGACCATCTCAGTAGTTCTACCATCCTCAGAAGTTCGATGGGTGGGAGTCCAGGAGAGAGCATTCTCTGTGGCAGCCCCCTTGTGGAATTGCCTCCCAAATAGAAGTGTGTCTGCAATCTTCATTATGTGTTTTTTGTCATATGCGGGAGATACATCTTTTAGCACCTGAGATCTATATTTTAGGACCCACCCTATTCTCTGGACAGTAATTTGCTTGAAATGATTTTAATTTTGTATTTTTAAACTGCTGTTAATATCTTAATTCTCTGTTTTTAATAACCCCCACCCAAGACCATATGCTGCAGGGTGGGTAAGAAATCAAATCCATCAATATCTCAAGAGAACACAGCATTTCTGGGCAGCTTCCAGGGCTGAAACAGGGCCCACTCCTGACACTGGCCCTGTGCTCCCCTTTGAAAAACTTTTAAAAGCTCCCTTTTTAATTTCCCACAATGCTACATTGTGGCAACATTTTGTGCATTATGGGAAATAAAGATGGTGGATCCTGGACCCAGCTTGCAGAGATAAGCAGGAAGAGGCCCATCAGAGGACATTTTGCCCAGCCCCCTTCACACTTGGAGCTGACCTTGACATTTAAAACATTAATATATATTTGTTTTGCTTTAACCTCACCCTTTCCCCAGGAAACCCAGGCTGGTATACAAGGGAACTCTGGATTTTATCCTACCAACATCTCTGTGAAGCAGACTAAGCTAAGAGTAACTCCAGTCACCCAGTGGGCTTCATGGTGGATTTGAACCTGGCTGTCTCTGCCTGACACTCTAACCACTGCAGTGCACTGGCTTTCTCTTAGTATGGGTTAATCTGTAGGATCTGATGCAGGGCAAGGCAGTGGTGAAGCAATTGAGCTAGGAAGTCCTTGGTTTGCATCTTGTCACTACCATGAAATCACTAGGCGGCTCTAAGCCATATTATGTATGCGAAGTATTAATGAAGCCCCACTTACCTGCGCAGCATGGATAAGCGGGGCATAGTTGCGAGGAGGGAGCGATGCTGCCGCGGCCATCTTTGTTAAGGGCAACGTCGTGTGTCGCAGCGTTATGTGTGCGTGACGTGCGGCAGGGAGGGGAGGGGCCATGGGCCTATTTAAGGCCAGGCCGCCCCTCCTACCTCCTCTTTCAACGAGTGACGAGAGGACGATGAGGGACATAGCAGAGAGAGCTGCAGGACAGTCAGCGTTGGTTGGGCCTATTAGCCCTAATTGGTTACCCCCAGAGGGGGTTTTGGGAGCCCCAACAGCTGTGGGTGGTAGCACTGCGGCGTGGCTGCGACTGGGGCAGGCCTCGTAAAGGGGCCTGACCAGCGGGCCTCGTAGTGGGGCCTAGCAGCGGCACGTCCAATACCCCACCCACCTAGCAGTTGTGGAGGGGTTGATTGAGGCTTTTTATTGAGCAGCGCGACGTTAGTGCTGCTGCTGGTTAAAAGAAAGACACACAGGATACTAAAAGGAAGTTTAAAAATAAATGAGACTATACTGGATATACAAACAAAATTAAATATAGTCATGCTAATACACTGGTTAAAGACAGACTCATGCACATAAAGGGAAATTAAAAATAAATCAGAATAAAAGGGACGAACAAACAAAATTATATCTAATCCTTCTAGTTTAAGTTCCCTCTGAGCACTCCCCCCCCAACAGGTGATGATATACACAGGTTGGTTCTTTATTATATTATTACAGGGTGGATGCATGATGTGATGGCAGAGCCCTTTCGTGAGGCTTATGACTTCTTGCTAGGCCCAGACATAGGTACAACTTCTTGCTAGGCCCGGGCATGTAGGAGGTTTGAAGTACTTAATTATAAGATTATTATACTACATACTAGTATATTGGTGGGGCCTAGTGAGCCTTTTTAGCCTTTGGGCCTTTCATAGTTATATGATCATAAGGGCGGAGATAACAGTTTGCTAGAAAATGTCCAAATCGCTCTATCTTAAGTGAGCGGTCCTTTTGCATTCCAAGTGTTAATTTCAGGCTATTTGTTCACTCTGAGACAGAAGAGGCATTTACCTGAATTTAGTTAGGAATGGAAAGTTTACCAGATGGTAATCATATTGATTGGGGAATAGGAATAAAGAGGAAAGCCCGATTTGCCTAATAGAGATCCCTCATATTACAGGATCTTAGACTCTTATTGACATAGGGCTGCCTTTTAAGGTCCAGGCAGACTCTTCCCCCCTTTACTGAGGATTGTGGCACCAACAACGAAACATCATTACCTGAAATTACATTTTAGTTAGGACTTCTGATATCATTACCTGGAATTACATATAGTGTGCAACTGTTGCATTGGCTCATCTATGTGTTGTGTTGGAAAACCTGCTATAGTGCAGCCACATATTGGTGACAGCAACACATCCTCGGCATCTGCTGCTCTTGGATTTATGATATCATTTACTAGAAAGGAATATAGGATGTTAATTTTGCATTTTGGACATCTATTATGATAGGTGTTTGGAAGCCTACAAGGGGGAGGCCGCTGCAGTCGGCCAAATATGGGTGGCAGCGCCATATCTCCAGTATCTGTGCTTTGGGGAACTGGGTTAGCTGCACTAAAATGGTGGCTGGGAAAGTGTGCTTACTCATAAATTATTTCCTTTCTTTATGTGAAACAGGGAAATATGAGGCCAGTGGCTCTCACAGCGGTGAGGAGAAGCACCCAGCAGTAGCTGCTCAAGGAAAGCGTTCCTCCCCTGTTAAGCTCGAGGTACTGGGACCTTGCTTGCAGACTGCCCAGTTCCTGGGGAGGTTTGTTTTGTTATGGGGTTTTCTTTCAGTTTCTGGACCCCATATTGTAGTCTCAGGGCTTGCCTTAAGGGCCTGCACTCTTAAATTTGTCTTGGGCATAGACGCAATGGCAATCAGTAATAGCTTCCTACCAGTTCGTTAATGCACTGCCTATGGGAAAGTATGACATCTAATCTGTTTTTTCATCTACTGTGGGGATACAAGGGGATTTATAGCTGCTGGGTTTTTGCCTTTTCAGTCAATTCTATGAGGTAGAGCATTACATATGGGCTGCTCTATTCTCGCATGGAACGCTTCAGCTCCTTCCTTGAAGGGGCTGTCGGGACGAGAGGGTAAAAAATTTGGATGTATGTTAACACCTGATGTCACAGATTATGGAATGGCTATGTAACTGGTTCATCTTAATGGCTGTGTCAATGGACTATCCTGCCCGGTGTTAACCTTCCTGGGCATACCACCTAATTCACCACCAATCATACTCATGACAGTAAGGACTTCATGCCAGTTGGGCCAAGAAAGTGTTTCTTGTCTGCCCTCCAGGTATTAGAGGTCTTTTCCGGTGGTTTATGAAGTCGTAGCAGGGCTTCCACAGCCTTACCACAGGTTCAGGTTTGTGGCTGTATAATAATTTAATGCTTGTTGTGATCAAATATTGATCAAGAAATTAGAGCCAAACTGCAGGTTACATTTTATATTCTGGCCCAAATCATTTGGTCTAGTTTTCCCACACTCCTGGGGAAGAACTAACTAACTTGCTGTAGAATTACGTGACATAGCCAGAGCTTGGAAAAGTTACTTTTTTGAACTACAACTCCCATCAGTCCCATCCAACATGGCCACTGGATTGGGCTGATGGGAGTTGTAGTTCAAAAAAGTAACTTTTCCAAGCTCTGGACATAGCTCAGGGCTAGAGCCTCTGAACTGCAGGCTGAAGGTCCATAGCATCTCTAGGTAGGGCTGGGAGGTAGAACTGGAAGTCCGTGGATGCATCAGGGGTTTTGTGCTGGCTGCAGGCTTGGACTTATAGGCAGTGAGGCTTGGGAACTCTCCCGTCCATTTTAGGTAGGGTTATGGCCCTTGTCTGTTCCTTTGTTCTCTAGTGCCCAGATTTTAATGTTTTCTTTTGGGGCATGGTAAGGTAGACTCAGGTGGAGCGGTTTAGCTGTGCTGTGCAACTGCACATTGGGAGATTGAGGAGCAGAGTCAAAGATGGCCATAAGCCGGTCTGTCGCCCCAGCATGCTCAACAGCTATCAGAATGCAGGAGGGGGTTTCCCCAGGACTTCTGGGCCGGCAAGGGCTATGCGCCAGAGTGGCCTATTCGGTGAGTCACTTGCTGGGATTGCCTAGTGAATGGCTGGAGACTTGGCCTCTCAGTCCAAGCACTTCGAGGTAAAGGCTGATGATTTTCCCACTTATTCCAGGGACTTTAGAGTCCGCCGTATGTTAGCTGGGTGGGCTAGAGAACACCCTGCCACCCTCGATCCCCGTTGCCCTTTCTCACGGGACATTTTACTGAGTATGGTGGGCCAGTGAAAAACAGTATGCTCCTCAAGCTATGAAGCCAGACTATTCCAGGCGGCAGCCTTTATGCTGGTTTTTGGAGCTTTTAGGATAGGTGAGGTGGTGGCCGGATCCAAGGGAGATTTGTCTCGACGGGCCCTCCAGCAATCAGATCTCTCCATGGAAGGGAGTTGTACCTGTATAACATTGATGGACCGGCAATGTTGCTGGACAGGGATGGAGCAGCTGCGCACCCTATCCTGGGCTTACAGTTAGGCCTCAGCCAATGGGCTGCAGTGTGGTGGCTTGGCTGGCGAGGAATACTTTGGGACAGGCTCCTCCTCCCCACTTTGTTCCAGGTTGGTTCAGTGCGGACATCTCCGCATGTGGTGGTCATTCCCAACTCAGTATTTGAGGCAAGGCCCTCAGGTGGCGGGCATGTGCAGACATGCAGTTTGGGACGCAACGATGGCCTCGGTTACCTAAGGGCATGGTCCTCAGTTTGGCAGGCATGTGCAGACATGCAGTTCAGGAGGCAACGCAAGGGCATGGCCCTCAGTTTGGCAGGCATGTGCGGACATGCAGTTCAGGAGGCAACGAGGGCCTCGGTTACCTAAGGGCATGGTCCTCAGTTTGGCAGGCATGTGCGGACATGCAGTTGGCGAGGCAATGGAAGGGCATAGCCCTCAATTTGGCAGGCATGTGCGGACATGCAGTTGGCAAGGCAACGGAAGGGCATGGCCCTCAGTTTGGCAGGCATGTGCGGACATGTAGTTCAGGACGCAACGATGGCCTCGGTTACCTAAGGGCATGGTCCTCAGTTTGGCAGGCATGTGCAGACATGCAGTTCAGGAGGCAACGCAAGGGCATGGCCCTCAGTTTGGCAGGCATGTGCGGACATGCAGTTCAGGAGGCAACGAGGGCCTCGGTTACCTAAGGGCATGGTCCTCAGTTTGGCAGGCATGTGCGGACATGCAGTTGGCGAGGCAATGGAAGGGCATAGCCCTCAATTTGGCAGGCATGTGCGGACATGCAGTTGGCAAGGCAACGGAAGGGCATGGCCCTCAGTTTGGCAGGCATGTGCGGACATGTAGTTCAGGACGCAACGATGGCCTCGGTTACCTAAGGGCATGGTCCTCAGTTTGGCAGGCATGTGTGGACATGCAGTTCAGGAGGCAACGGAAGGGCATGGCCCTCAGTTTGGCAGGCATGTGCGGACATGCAGTTCAGGAGGCAACGGAAGGGCATGGCCCTCAGTTTGGCAGGCATGTGTGGACATGCAGTTCAGGAGGCAACGGAAGGGCATGGTCCTCAGTTTGGCAGGCATGTGCGGACATGCAGTTCAGGAGGCAACGGAAGGGCATGGTCCTCAGTTTGGCAGGCATGTGCGGACATGCAGTTCAGGAGGCAACGGAAGGGCATGGTCCTCAGTTTGGCAGGCATGTGCGGACATGCAGTTCAGGAGGCAACGGAAGGGCATGGTCCTCAGTTTGGCAGGCATGTGTGGACATGCAGTTCAGGAGGCAATGGAAGGGCATGGCCCTCAGTTTGGCAGGCATGTGTGGACATGCAGTTCAGGAGGCAACGGAAGGGCATGGTCCTCAGTTTGGCAGGCATGTGCAGACATGCAGTTCAGGAGGCAATGGAAGGGCATGGCCCTCAGTTTGGCAGGCATGTGTGGACATGCAGTTCAGGAGGCAACGGAAGGGCATGGTCCTCAGTTTGGCAGGCATGTGTGGACATGCAGTTCAGGAGGCAACGGAAGGGCATGGTCCTCAGTTTGGCAAGCATGTGCAGACATGCAGTTCAGGAGGCAATGGAAGGGCATGGCCCTCAGTTTGGCAAGCATGTGCAGACATGCAGTTCAGGAGGCAATGGAAGGGCATGGCCCTCAGTTTGGCAGGCATGTGTGGACATGCAGTTCAGGAGGCAACGATGGCCTCGGTTACTTAAGGGCATGGCCCTCAGTTGCAACGAAAGGGCATGGCCCTCAGTTTGGCAGGCATGCATGGCATGCAGTTAATAAGGCAATGTCGGCCTTGGGTATGTCTGCTTTGGTCAGACATACTCCCGCGAAGGGTTTGGCGTTGTGTCTGGAGCCCGATAGGGATGGACCAAGCGCGAAAGAAGGTCAACCGGCAAATTCGGTTGGCTATTCTGGGGCAGGGGGGGTTGGCTATTTCACACCCTGCATTCAGCAATGGATGGGTGAACTGTACAGGGCCGATGGTGTTCACCTGTCTGACGCAAATAATGTCTTTTTGGCAGACCTGCAGAGGTGTCTGCGAGAGGTGCTTCTCGGCAGTGGGTAAAAGGGAACTAAATAGAGATTTGTCCCCTTTTTGTGGCGGGAAGGTGCGGAAAGGGAAATAGGTAAGGACAGCTCGGTGGCCCCCTTAGGCACCTTTGGAGGTGATTGGCGGTTCCAGAGGCCTGTCTGTCAGAGCTTTGCGGCTTGAGGGCAGGATATGGGCTGCTTTTGGGGCCAACTTAATTCATCCACCCGAGGGTTGTGAGGCCCCGGGGGGTGGTGACCTGAGAAGGCCCCCCTACTCACCTACTGGGTGTGGCTGGCAGAAGGGGTAAGCAGATGGGGCTTGCCCTTGTCCCAAGCAGGGGCTGGTCGCCCATGAGCTGTATGGCAAGATGCTTGCTTATAGATAGTTCTACACCTAGGTTTCCCTCTGCAGGTCACTTTAAAAGGTGTTTTTGTATAGTTTAATAAAGTGGCCCTTGTTCAACCCAAGCTGATGTGTCCTTGTCTTATTTCGCCCCTTCACTCGCAATGAATACCCTAAAACACAATATAAAAATGCTATTTACTTACTACTGCTAGTAGTCCTACTACTATAGTTTCTCCATTTAAAAGTATAGACACATGACTTCTGTGTAGCCAGGAGTGTAGTTGTCCAGGGTATCTGGGGCTCTTAGACCCCTTACATTTTTGGAAGCAGGGTCACAGAAGGGTCCTTATGTCTCCAGCATCCTATGAGTCTATCAGCATGGAAGGGGAGTGTTAGCTACTGAGAAGAGTCTTCTAACATGCGTCCTTGTCCTTTCCTGATGACTGGAGCCAATCAGAGTGACAGGAGGTGAGTCAGCCACTGAGAAGTAGCTCACACTCTCCCCTTCCATGCTGATTGGCTCCTAGGGACATCTGTTGTTGGAGAAGGCATTAACAAGGATCTCATTCTCAACTCAGCAGCAAAATAAAGGGGGTATGTGGCTATGACTATCATGAAGGGACCCTGCACTTCTGAATTTGCCACTACACTACTGTGTGTAGCACTCCAGCTTTTAAAGTGCGCAGTGTGAATACTCTTGTACTTTTTTAAAAAATCAGATGTATACATCTGTACATTTTTCTCCTTTTATAAATATGTGTGTATTTACATACATACATATATATATATATATATATAAAACATAGTCAACAATCTGTTCTAGGTATAAGAATATGTGGCTTGGATTGTACCTTTTTTCCCATTCAAAGCACTGATCAGCTTGCTCTTGTGTAGGAGGCCAGGCTGTTGCTCATCTTTATTTCTTATTTGACATGCTAACCACATGTATTTAATACTGAAAACAGTTGATTACACCACAGGTATAACATCTCTATGTTATAATCTTATAATTCTTGCACTGGTCTTTTCAGCACTATAAGAACATGAGTCATGTTGGATCAGACCAAATGTCCATCTAGACCATCATCCTTTATCCCCCAGTGTCCAACCAGGTGAGAAGCCCACAAGCAGGACATGGAGCTGTGTTATATTGTGCTTCAAAGTTCTTTACCAAGTTTATTTATTTGTTACACTCCCCCCCCCATCCTTCCTCCAAGGAGCTCAGAGTGGCATTTTATCCTGACAATAGCCCTGTGAGATGTTATATCAAAAAAACAGCCCTGTGAGGTAGGTTAGGAGGAGCCAGTTGAGCTTCATGTCTGAGAATCGATTTGTACCTGGGCCTTCCTGGTCCATTTCTACCGCTCTGTCCATTAATACACCACACTGGATATTATTCCTCAAACAAAACAAAAAAAGGTGAAGCTCATCATAATCAAAATTCAAACTGAAACTCTATAAACGCATAAATACAGCCTAAATACTGTAGTGCTTGGCTTTCCCACAATTTTTCAACCAAGTGTGTATGGGGAGATCCCAAATAACATATTTTATTCCTATTTAAAAATATCTTTAGGGATCACATCTCTACACAAACACAGAAAACACAGTGATAAACCACAGCTACAAGGAGAACAGAGAACCTTCAGAAGAACAGGCAGTGCTCCCTTTCGGGAGCAGAGAAGTGTAATACTTTCAGAAACAAAAGGTCAACAAGCAATATCTCTGTACATTTTGCCCTTTCAGTTAACATTTTCACTTTGTGGCCTCATTTCTGGAAAATGTTCAGCATGTTATTTATGAAGCATCCTGGTGTTATCCTAAATACTTCTCTATACCAGGCTCAGCTACGAATGCTGAGCCAAAACATGAAAGAATGCGTTTTGTTAGTATTTTCTTCCTGCACAAAACACTCTTCCTCCGTTTCCCTGATAATTTTGAGTGCAGATACAAAATGGTGAGGTAGGTTTGAAAATGTTCATGCCCCTCTTGTGGCCATACACCTCCCCTTCAACCTCCCCCCCACCTTTTTATTCTGCATTACATCTTTGAAATGTGTCAAATCTGATTGGATGTGCGTGTAAGGAACCAGGAACTCAAGCAGCAGAACTGAAATATTTTGCTCCCTACAGTGTGCATATATTTTATATGTAGTGCCTCTTCAGTCTGCTGTCCAAATGCTGCTAACTGCTGATGGGCAATTTCAAGGCCCCTGCTCTCCTTTCAAATAGTTATCTTCAGATCACACAGCACTTCAAATGGAGGGTGCTTTCCAACAGAGACCTGTCCTATGCCAGCCCTTCAAAATAGAGGTCTGTCCTCTGTAAAGCGGAACACATTGCCACCCAACCTGGCTGGCTTCATACAATTCTTCCAAGCAAAGTCTTGCAGTCTGAATAGCTCTTCTATTGCAGTAGTCCAGGGTGATGATGCAGACGCCATGGACATAGAGTAAGGGGTTTTATGCAAGCAACTATGGCCAAAGGGTGGGGAAACTTTCTCAGCCCAAAGTCTGCATTCTTTCATAGGGAACTTTCCGGAGGCCAGAGACAAAAGTGGACAGAGCAACAGAAGTGACTCTTACCTTTGTACGGCAGGCTATGTTCCAGTCTGTGGCTTTTGCACTCACACACAACACGCACCTCTTTCCATACTCCATCCAGACAAACAAGAGGCATTATCGTGTTCAAGGACACATTTCAGCTGGGCATCAGTACTTGAGGATGTGTGGAGCAGGGTCAGTGTGTATGGTGTAGGGACAGTGAGGGAAGGGGGTGTAGCCTAGGGAGCGTCTAGGGGCAAAATGGAGAGGTCTGGGGGATCTACGATTTCCCACCCATGCAATACCAGCTCAGGGCCATCTCATTCATGAACTGACCCTCAGTTTCTCCATTTAATGTAAAATCCAAATGCCTTGTTCTGCCTCCACTCCCCTCTTTGTTTTGTTTTTCTACCAGGAGTTGTGGCCTTTAAGCACTCAGTTGTAGCCTTTAACAATAAGCTTTGCAGGGAAGGTATGAGGCCTTAGGAGGAAACTGAAGCTGCTTTCCCACTGCACTTTATTCCATTATTCCAATGATTTCTAACCTGGTAATCTGTGCATTTTAAAAAATCTTTCACATGACGTAAAAGCTAGTTCCAGAAATCTAAATGATTCCAGAAATAATCTCTTTGTAAGCTTGGAAACCTAGACAATTGCAGGAGTTTTGCACTAGCTGCAGCCACTCACATGACAGGCATCCTGGCATGCAAGGCATTCCTGCCCTTTAGGTGCACATCAACATTTTGCTTGATGAAAATTGTACCAGTATTCTGGGCAAAGGAACAGGTAGCAGCTTCCCCTTCCTCCTTTTCTCACACATCTACCTGTCTTCAGACACCCCAACAAAACTAATGTCAGATGCTAAAGGGAGAGGGGTCTTTCCACAGAGCTAAGTTCAAATGCTTTGAGGACAACAAGATTTCTCATTGAGGGGGCTTTAATCCTTCGCCCGCCTTTACGAAGGCACATATCCTAAAAATGTTTCCTCACAGAAAGGAGGATCAAATTTCTCCATTTTTGCCTCTGCCTCTGCCTCATCAAGTGGATTAATATGTTTTGGACTGTTTTTTTTTTTTAAAAAAAATCAAAACCTGAAGATAGAGCTGAATGAGATTTAATAAAACAATAAACTCCTTTTTTAAAAAAAAAAACTCAACCACACTCTGCAGCCAAAGAACTACTGGTATATGGGCATACACCAGCAGAAATGGTGGGGAGGGAAGCCTGTGCTAACTCACGCAATGAATTATGGGAAAACTGTAGTGCACATGTGGACAGCAGATTAGGGACGAAAACAAGAAGTCGTTCATTGCAGCAGTGTGAAAGACATTTGCGTAAAATGCCAGTATATCAGCCAAAAAAGCCACGGTTCCTTAATGCACCAGGTACTACAGAGTGAAAGGAATATTAGAAATTGGGAGGGACGCACTACCATTTTAATCTGCAAAACTGATGCAATAAGCCCCATGTGTGAAAGTAGTCTGACAGTGCTGTGCTAGGTTTGCCATAAATTTTGTCATGAAAGAGCAGATTTGTAGAAGTTCCCTGCAAATTCCTCCAAATTATACTTTTAAACCAGTTTGCTGTTTGATGTCCCTGCTAATGCTGTTTCTATAAACTGGCCATGTTTATCCTAGAAACAGAGCACATAAATACAACTGGGAAACTCATATAACAACATATAATCCTCTTGATCTGAGAAGGGCCAATCTGGTACTACTGATAAGGACTCTCATGCCTTCTGTCTTCTTCCATCTAAGCAACATGTTGATAGGATTATGATATCAGCAAGGGTGAATGCACAGGGTCAAGGGTTCTTGCTTTCTCCCTTCCTCCATATCTGCATAGAGTCCTTGTATGTTGAGCGTTAGTTCACCTAAGCTCACAGGTCCGACAGCAGTTGTCTAGTTCAGGCGGAAGATAGAGGAGACCCCACCCAAGAATTCTTGAGTCTTGGAAGATACCAGAAATTTTCTATTTAGGAGTCAGACCTCAGACAGCAGAACAGTCTTTTTAACATATGCTATTTATTGGTATCTTGCACACTACAACTAATACAATAAATTCTGGGTGGCCTTAGGCATCACTGCAGAAATAGAAAAACAGGAATACATCGCATGAAAGAAGTTGCTAGATATGCATTTAACATCAAAATATATTATACATTTTATCTTTCAAATAAGTTTTGAACAGAAATTTGAAAAAGTGTACATGTTGCAACTCTTGATACCGTTACAATATGTTATACTTTTCTAATTACATGGAGTCAAACAAGTTTAAATTTTACTGGGCTGTTGAAGAGGGCAATTTATTTGTCTAATTCATAGCCTGTTTTGAAAACCTTCCCAATATGAAGCATTAATCCTATACATCCTTTTCTGGGAGTAAAGCTGCGATGCTAATCCCACATCATGAGTAAACCCCATTGAATTCAGTAGGACTTACTTTTGAGTAGACATCGTTAGGGTTGTGCTGTAAATCAATGGAACTTTTGAGAGAACATAGCAAAGGATTACGTTGCACATCTTTCTTTCCCCCTCAATCCCTTTTTTAAGCAACTAGGCAGGCCTTATTTAGAATTATTATCAGAATTAGAATTTATCACCTGCCCTTCACCCAAAGGTCAATGCTTTTATTTGGTAGGAAACTAATACTGACTGTTTTTTAAAAAAAAAAAAAAATTCTGCAATGATGAACTTGTTTTGACAATAAACTATTGTATAGGCTGTATGTATTTTTACATCTCTAGTGTGTGTGTACAAGGAATCTTTCCAACAACCATGTGAGGTAGGGTTGGAAACCAAGGCATATTACAACAGGAAATAAATCCATTTAAAATCCAATAAAGCAAGTATAAAACAGTTGCAAAACAGCTTAAAGTGGCATGATTCTGAATTTTAATTTGGGTGAGTGTAGATCCTTATCATTAGAGGTTGCAGTCCAGTGCACGCTTCCCTGTTTGAATACATTGGGACTTGCTTCTGAGTAAACATGCACAGGATTGCACTGTAAATACCTTTACAGGTTGTCTAAATAAACATAATTGACAAGCATGTGTGTGTTATGCGCCTTCAAGTCAATTACGACTTATGGCGACCCTATGAATCAGTGACCTCCAATAACTTCTGTCAGGAACCACCCTGTTCAGATCTTGTAAGTTCAGGTCTGTGGCTTCCTTGATGGAATCAGTCCATCTCTACTCACTTCTGTTTTCCCCAGCATTATTATCTTTTCTAGTGAATCATGTCTTCTCATGATGTGTCCAAAGTATGATAACCTCAGTTTCATCATTTTAGCTTCTAGAGATAGTTCTGGTTTAGTTTGATCTAACACCCAATTATTTGTCTTTTTCGCAGTCCATGGTACCCGCAAAGCTCTCCTCCAACACCACATTTCAAATGAGTTGATTGACATATATGATTATATAAATATTTCTTCATACTATGGCTCAATTTGTATCTGCTCTCACACTGTGGCTGTACATAATTATTTCCTCTACATTTTAAGTGTGCCCTTCTTGCTTGCGGTGGTCATCGTCCCCCTCTATTGTTTTCACACTGAGGAGCAGATTAGGCTGAGAGATGGTCGCCCAGTAAACTTTGTAGCTGATTTCCATTTTAAAAAATAATTTAAATGATTTATACAATGTTTATGAAGCAATTCACTAATAGGCAAAAAATCTTGCAGTTTAAGAATGTACCTATAGCCAACAGATATTTCTATCAAACTTTACAGAGCAGGGAAATTGGGCAGCTATAGTGAATGCACCAGGGGAGCAGGAGACCTGACCTCTCTGAGATATTGTACTGCGCTATAAATTTGTCAAAATGCAAAGACAATTTGGGTTGGTTTTTCACAGTCTAACCCACTTCCTGTGTAGCTTGGAAGAATTTGATAACATGTGCCTCTGAGCATATGGTGAGATTGGGTGGGTGGGCACTGGGCAGAGGAGAAGCCCCTTTCCTTTCCAAAAGAAAAACATTGTGAACAGTATCATTCTTTTTGTGTTTCCCCCACCTTTTTATTCTACAGTAGGCACATGTAGCCTCCCACCCAAATTTAAACCAAAGCTGTCCCTGGCCACATCCACACCAGACTGTTATTTCACCGTAGGCCGTCATGACTTCTCCCAAAGAATCCTGGGAAGTGTAGTTAGTGAAGGGTCCTGAGAGTTGCTAGGAGATGCTCTGTTTCACTCACAGACCTTCAATCAGAGTGGCTGACTGTTAAATCACTCTGGCCACTGGAGCTCTGTCAGGGAATAGGAGTCTCCTCTCAGCACCCTTCACAAACTACACTTCCCAGGATTCTTTGGGGGAAACCATGACTGTCTCAAGTGAAATCAAAATCTGGTGTGGGTGTGGCCCCCTGATTAGGCAAGTCCAGCAGCTGTGAGTCTGGCTTTTAGAACACTGACAGTTGGTTCTTACTGAGCATACACGACATTATCATTGAGTTCAAGCCAAAATTTCTTAAATTAATTAAAAATCAGCCAGGCAATTTTTTTAACTTTTAAACTGCAGAAGATGAAGGTGAGAGTATGGGGCAAGGTCAGTATTAGGATTACAGGTACTCTGTGAACATGGCTGATTTTTAATTAATTTCAACAGATTATGAGAATTCTTGACAGAAAAAAGTCCAAAAGGGCTCTGGGTTTTCCCTCTCTCTCTTTTTACACTTTGAACTCTTGATTCTCTCTGACTGTTTTGTGTATCACCATGAAAATTTAGAGGGTTGTTAAGCAAGCGTTTCTGAGTTCAGGACTATAGGTTTTGTAAGGTTTTGCTTTGAAATGAGCTTATGGGAAGGATCAGAATGGCATGGGAGGGGTGCTTTCAATTTAACATTGCAGAATGTGAAAAATCCATGCTGACTATAGTATACAGCCACTCTTGTGGCTGTATAATGTAGATCCACATAACACATTTCAAGCACATCCAACTTGCATTTAAAGTGCATGACTTCCCCCAAAGAATCCTGGGAAATGTAGTTTCTGCCTGAATATCATAGTTCACACCACCCTTAACAAACTACAGTTCCCTTGATTCTGTGATGGGATTCATGTGCTTCAAATGTATGTTGAATGTGCTTTAAATGCATGGTGTGGATCTGCCCTACGTATGTTGTGCATTCATTAGTGAATTGAAAAGAGCAATTTTTAAAGATAATTTTTAAATGGGGCTGTAAGCAGGGCACAATATTTATTTATTTATTTATTAATATTTGATTTCTATCCCGCCCTTCCTCCCAGCATGCAAAGGTCCAAAATCCAGTCTCTCAAAAAAACTATTACCTGGAATCCTGAAGAGCCAATGCTAGTCCATGTCATCAGTACTCAGCTAGATAGTACCAAATGGCCTGAGTTTTGCACTAGCTGCAGCCACTCACATGACAGGCATCCTGGCATGCAAGGCATTCCTGCCCTTTAGGTGCACATCAACATTTTGCTTGATGAAAATTGTACCAGTATTCTGGGCAAAGGAACAGGTAGCAGCTTCCCCTTCCTCCTTTTCTCACACATCTACCTGTCTTCAGACACCCCAACAAAACTAATGTCAGATGCTAAAGGGAGAGGGGTCTTTCCACAGAGCTAAGTTCAAATGCTTTGAGGACAACAAGATTTCTCATTGAGGGGGCTTTAATCCTTCGCCCGCCTTTACGAAGGCACATATCCTAAAAATGTTTCCTCACAGAAAGGAGGATCAAATTTCTCCATTTTTGCCTCTGCCTCTGCCTCATCAAGTGGATTAATATGTTTTGGACTGTTTTTTTTTTTTAAAAAAAATCAAAACCTGAAGATAGAGCTGAATGAGATTTAATAAAACAATAAACTCCTTTTTAAAAAAAAAAAACTCAACCACACTCTGCAGCCAAAGAACTACTGGTATATGGGCATACACCAGCAGAAATGGTGGGGAGGGAAGCCTGTGCTAACTCACGCAATGAATTATGGGAAAACTGTAGTGCACATGTGGACAGCAGATTAGGGACGAAAACAAGAAGTCGTTCATTGCAGCAGTGTGAAAGACATTTGCGTAAAATGCCAGTATATCAGCCAAAAAAGCCACGGTTCCTTAATGCACCAGGTACTACAGAGTGAAAGGAATATTAGAAATTGGGAGGGACGCACTACCATTTTAATCTGCAAAACTGATGCAATAAGCCCCATGTGTGAAAGTAGTCTGACAGTGCTGTGCTAGGTTTGCCATAAATTTTGTCATGAAAGAGCAGATTTGTAGAAGTTCCCTGCAAATTCCTCCAAATTATACTTTTAAACCAGTTTGCTGTTTGATGTCCCTGCTAATGCTGTTTCTATAAACTGGCCATGTTTATCCTAGAAACAGAGCACATAAATACAACTGGGAAACTCATATAACAACATATAATCCTCTTGATCTGAGAAGGGCCAATCTGGTACTACTGATAAGGACTCTCATGCCTTCTGTCTTCTTCCATCTAAGCAACATGTTGATAGGATTATGATATCAGCAAGGGTGAATGCACAGGGTCAAGGGTTCTTGCTTTCTCCCTTCCTCCATATCTGCATAGAGTCCTTGTATGTTGAGCGTTAGTTCACCTAAGCTCACAGGTCCGACAGCAGTTGTCTAGTTCAGGCGGAAGATAGAGGAGACCCCACCCAAGAATTCTTGAGTCTTGGAAGATACCAGAAATTTTCTATTTAGGAGTCAGACCTCAGACAGCAGAACAGTCTTTTTAACATATGCTATTTATTGGTATCTTGCACACTACAACTAATACAATAAATTCTGGGTGGCCTTAGGCATCACTGCAGAAATAGAAAAACAGGAATACATCGCATGAAAGAAGTTGCTAGATATGCATTTAACATCAAAATATATTATACATTTTATCTTTCAAATAAGTTTTGAACAGAAATTTGAAAAAGTGTACATGTTGCAACTCTTGATACCGTTACAATATGTTATACTTTTCTAATTACATGGAGTCAAACAAGTTTAAATTTTACTGGGCTGTTGAAGAGGGCAATTTATTTGTCTAATTCATAGCCTGTTTTGAAAACCTTCCCAATATGAAGCATTAATCCTATACATCCTTTTCTGGGAGTAAAGCTGCGATGCTAATCCCACATCATGAGTAAACCCCATTGAATTCAGTAGGACTTACTTTTGAGTAGACATCGTTAGGGTTGTGCTGTAAATCAATGGAACTTTTGAGAGAACATAGCAAAGGATTACGTTGCACATCTTTCTTTCCCCCTCAATCCCTTTTTTAAGCAACTAGGCAGGCCTTATTTAGAATTATTATCAGAATTAGAATTTATCACCTGCCCTTCACCCAAAGGTCAATGCTTTTATTTGGTAGGAAACTAATACTGACTGTTTTAAAAAAAAAAAAAAAATTCTGCAATGATGAACTTGTTTTGACAATAAACTATTGTATAGGCTGTATGTATTTTTACATCTCTAGTGTGTGTGTACAAGGAATCTTTCCAACAACCATGTGAGGTAGGGTTGGAAACCAAGGCATATTACAACAGGAAATAAATCCATTTAAAATCCAATAAAGCAAGTATAAAACAGTTGCAAAACAGCTTAAAGTGGCATGATTCTGAATTTTAATTTGGGTGAGTGTAGATCCTTATCATTAGAGGTTGCAGTCCAGTGCACGCTTCCCTGTTTGAATACATTGGGACTTGCTTCTGAGTAAACATGCACAGGATTGCACTGTAAATACCTTTACAGGTTGTCTAAATAAACATAATTGACAAGCATGTGTGTGTTATGCGCCTTCAAGTCAATTACGACTTATGGCGACCCTATGAATCAGTGACCTCCAATAACTTCTGTCAGGAACCACCCTGTTCAGATCTTGTAAGTTCAGGTCTGTGGCTTCCTTGATGGAATCAGTCCATCTCTACTCACTTCTGTTTTCCCCAGCATTATTATCTTTTCTAGTGAATCATGTCTTCTCATGATGTGTCCAAAGTATGATAACCTCAGTTTCATCATTTTAGCTTCTAGAGATAGTTCTGGTTTAGTTTGATCTAACACCCAATTATTTGTCTTTTTCGCAGTCCATGGTACCCGCAAAGCTCTCCTCCAACACCACATTTCAAATGAGTTGATTGACATATATGATTATATAAATATTTCTTCATACTATGGCTCAATTTGTATCTGCTCTCACACTGTGGCTGTACATAATTATTTCCTCTACATTTTAAGTGTGCCCTTCTTGCTTGCGGTGGTCATCGTCCCCCTCTATTGTTTTCACACTGAGGAGCAGATTAGGCTGAGAGATGGTCGCCCAGTAAACTTTGTAGCTGATTTCCATTTTAAAAAATAATTTAAATGATTTATACAATGTTTATGAAGCAATTCACTAATAGGCAAAAAATCTTGCAGTTTAAGAATGTACCTATAGCCAACAGATATTTCTATCAAACTTTACAGAGCAGGGAAATTGGGCAGCTATAGTGAATGCACCAGGGGAGCAGGAGACCTGACCTCTCTGAGATATTGTACTGCGCTATAAATTTGTCAAAATGCAAAGACAATTTGGGTTGGTTTTTCACAGTCTAACCCACTTCCTGTGTAGCTTGGAAGAATTTGATAACATGTGCCTCTGAGCATATGGTGAGATTGGGTGGGTGGGCACTGGGCAGAGGAGAAGCCCCTTTCCTTTCCAAAAGAAAAACATTGTGAACAGTATCATTCTTTTTGTGTTTCCCCCACCTTTTTATTCTACAGTAGGCACATGTAGCCTCCCACCCAAATTTAAACCAAAGCTGTCCCTGGCCACATCCACACCAGACTGTTATTTCACCGTAGGCCGTCATGACTTCTCCCAAAGAATCCTGGGAAGTGTAGTTAGTGAAGGGTCCTGAGAGTTGCTAGGAGATGCTCTGTTTCACTCACAGACCTTCAATCAGAGTGGCTGACTGTTAAATCACTCTGGCCACTGGAGCTCTGTCAGGGAATAGGAGTCTCCTCTCAGCACCCTTCACAAACTACACTTCCCAGGATTCTTTGGGGGAAACCATGACTGTCTCAAGTGAAATCAAAATCTGGTGTGGGTGTGGCCCCCTGATTAGGCAAGTCCAGCAGCTGTGAGTCTGGCTTTTAGAACACTGACAGTTGGTTCTTACTGAGCATACACGACATTATCATTGAGTTCAAGCCAAAATTTCTTAAATTAATTAAAAATCAGCCAGGCAATTTTTTTAACTTTTAAACTGCAGAAGATGAAGGTGAGAGTATGGGGCAAGGTCAGTATTAGGATTACAGGTACTCTGTGAACATGGCTGATTTTTAATTAATTTCAACAGATTATGAGAATTCTTGACAGAAAAAAGTCCAAAAGGGCTCTGGGTTTTCCCTCTCTCTCTTTTTACACTTTGAACTCTTGATTCTCTCTGACTGTTTTGTGTATCACCATGAAAATTTAGAGGGTTGTTAAGCAAGCGTTTCTGAGTTCAGGACTATAGGTTTTGTAAGGTTTTGCTTTGAAATGAGCTTATGGGAAGGATCAGAATGGCATGGGAGGGGTGCTTTCAATTTAACATTGCAGAATGTGAAAAATCCATGCTGACTATAGTATACAGCCACTCTTGTGGCTGTATAATGTAGATCCACATAACACATTTCAAGCACATCCAACTTGCATTTAAAGTGCATGACTTCCCCCAAAGAATCCTGGGAAATGTAGTTTCTGCCTGAATATCATAGTTCACACCACCCTTAACAAACTACAGTTCCCTTGATTCTGTGATGGGATTCATGTGCTTCAAATGTATGTTGAATGTGCTTTAAATGCATGGTGTGGATCTGCCCTACGTATGTTGTGCATTCATTAGTGAATTGAAAAGAGCAATTTTTAAAGATAATTTTTAAATGGGGCTGTAAGCAGGGCACAATATTTATTTATTTATTTATTAATATTTGATTTCTATCCCGCCCTTCCTCCCAGCATGCAAAGGTCCAAAATCCAGTCTCTCAAAAAAACTATTACCTGGAATCCTGAAGAGCCAATGCTAGTCCATGTCATCAGTACTCAGCTAGATAGTACCAAATGGCCTGAGTTTTGCACTAGCTGCAGCCACTCACATGACAGGCATCCTGGCATGCAAGGCATTCCTGCCCTTTAGGTGCACATCAACATTTTGCTTGATGAAAATTGTACCAGTATTCTGGGCAAAGGAACAGGTAGCAGCTTCCCCTTCCTCCTTTTCTCACACATCTACCTGTCTTCAGACACCCCAACAAAACTAATGTCAGATGCTAAAGGGAGAGGGGTCTTTCCACAGAGCTAAGTTCAAATGCTTTGAGGACAACAAGATTTCTCATTGAGGGGGCTTTAATCCTTCGCCCGCCTTTACGAAGGCACATATCCTAAAAATGTTTCCTCACAGAAAGGAGGATCAAATTTCTCCATTTTTGCCTCTGCCTCTGCCTCATCAAGTGGATTAATATGTTTTGGACTGTTTTTTTTTTTAAAAAAAAATCAAAACCTGAAGATAGAGCTGAATGAGATTTAATAAAACAATAAACTCCTTTTTAAAAAAAAAAAACTCAACCACACTCTGCAGCCAAAGAACTACTGGTATATGGGCATACACCAGCAGAAATGGTGGGGAGGGAAGCCTGTGCTAACTCACGCAATGAATTATGGGAAAACTGTAGTGCACATGTGGACAGCAGATTAGGGACGAAAACAAGAAGTCGTTCATTGCAGCAGTGTGAAAGACATTTGCGTAAAATGCCAGTATATCAGCCAAAAAAGCCACGGTTCCTTAATGCACCAGGTACTACAGAGTGAAAGGAATATTAGAAATTGGGAGGGACGCACTACCATTTTAATCTGCAAAACTGATGCAATAAGCCCCATGTGTGAAAGTAGTCTGACAGTGCTGTGCTAGGTTTGCCATAAATTTTGTCATGAAAGAGCAGATTTGTAGAAGTTCCCTGCAAATTCCTCCAAATTATACTTTTAAACCAGTTTGCTGTTTGATGTCCCTGCTAATGCTGTTTCTATAAACTGGCCATGTTTATCCTAGAAACAGAGCACATAAATACAACTGGGAAACTCATATAACAACATATAATCCTCTTGATCTGAGAAGGGCCAATCTGGTACTACTGATAAGGACTCTCATGCCTTCTGTCTTCTTCCATCTAAGCAACATGTTGATAGGATTATGATATCAGCAAGGGTGAATGCACAGGGTCAAGGGTTCTTGCTTTCTCCCTTCCTCCATATCTGCATAGAGTCCTTGTATGTTGAGCGTTAGTTCACCTAAGCTCACAGGTCCGACAGCAGTTGTCTAGTTCAGGCGGAAGATAGAGGAGACCCCACCCAAGAATTCTTGAGTCTTGGAAGATACCAGAAATTTTCTATTTAGGAGTCAGACCTCAGACAGCAGAACAGTCTTTTTAACATATGCTATTTATTGGTATCTTGCACACTACAACTAATACAATAAATTCTGGGTGGCCTTAGGCATCACTGCAGAAATAGAAAAACAGGAATACATCGCATGAAAGAAGTTGCTAGATATGCATTTAACATCAAAATATATTATACATTTTATCTTTCAAATAAGTTTTGAACAGAAATTTGAAAAAGTGTACATGTTGCAACTCTTGATACCGTTACAATATGTTATACTTTTCTAATTACATGGAGTCAAACAAGTTTAAATTTTACTGGGCTGTTGAAGAGGGCAATTTATTTGTCTAATTCATAGCCTGTTTTGAAAACCTTCCCAATATGAAGCATTAATCCTATACATCCTTTTCTGGGAGTAAAGCTGCGATGCTAATCCCACATCATGAGTAAACCCCATTGAATTCAGTAGGACTTACTTTTGAGTAGACATCGTTAGGGTTGTGCTGTAAATCAATGGAACTTTTGAGAGAACATAGCAAAGGATTACGTTGCACATCTTTCTTTCCCCCTCAATCCCTTTTTTAAGCAACTAGGCAGGCCTTATTTAGAATTATTATCAGAATTAGAATTTATCACCTGCCCTTCACCCAAAGGTCAATGCTTTTATTTGGTAGGAAACTAATACTGACTGTTTTAAAAAAAAAAAAAAATTCTGCAATGATGAACTTGTTTTGACAATAAACTATTGTATAGGCTGTATGTATTTTTACATCTCTAGTGTGTGTGTACAAGGAATCTTTCCAACAACCATGTGAGGTAGGGTTGGAAACCAAGGCATATTACAACAGGAAATAAATCCATTTAAAATCCAATAAAGCAAGTATAAAACAGTTGCAAAACAGCTTAAAGTGGCATGATTCTGAATTTTAATTTGGGTGAGTGTAGATCCTTATCATTAGAGGTTGCAGTCCAGTGCACGCTTCCCTGTTTGAATACATTGGGACTTGCTTCTGAGTAAACATGCACAGGATTGCACTGTAAATACCTTTACAGGTTGTCTAAATAAACATAATTGACAAGCATGTGTGTGTTATGTGCCTTCAAGTCAATTACGACTTATGGCGACCCTATGAATCAGTGACCTCCAATAACATCTGTCAGGAACCACCCTGTTCAGATCTTGTAAGTTCAGGTCTGTGGCTTCCTTGATGGAATCAGTCCATCTCTACTCACTTCTGTTTTCCCCAGCATTATTATCTTTTCTAGTGAATCATGTCTTCTCATGATGTGTCCAAAGTATGATAACCTCAGTTTCATCATTTTAGCTTCTAGAGATAGTTCTGGTTTAGTTTGATCTAACACCCAATTATTTGTCTTTTTCGCAGTCCATGGTACCCGCAAAGCTCTCCTCCAACACCACATTTCAAATGAGTTGATTGACATATATGATTATATAAATATTTCTTCATACTATGGCTCAATTTGTATCTGCTCTCACACTGTGGCTGTACATAATTATTTCCTCTACATTTTAAGTGTGCCCTTCTTGCTTGCGGTGGTCATCGTCCCCCTCTATTGTTTTCACACTGAGGAGCAGATTAGGCTGAGAGATGGTCGCCCAGTAAACTTTGTAGCTGATTTCCATTTTAAAAAATAATTTAAATGATTTATACAATGTTTATGAAGCAATTCACTAATAGGCAAAAAATCTTGCAGTTTAAGAATGTACCTATAGCCAACAGATATTTCTATCAAACTTTACAGAGCAGGGAAATTGGGCAGCTATAGTGAATGCACCAGGGGAGCAGGAGACCTGACCTCTCTGAGATATTGTACTGCGCTATAAATTTGTCAAAATGCAAAGACAATTTGGGTTGGTTTTTCACAGTCCAACCCACTTCCTGTGTAGCTTGGAAGAATTTGATAACATGTGCCTCTGAGCATATGGTGAGATTGGGTGGGTGGGCACTGGGCAGAGGAGAAGCCCCTTTCCTTTCCAAAAGAAAAACATTGTGAACAGTATCATTCTTTTTGTGTTTCCCCCACCTTTTTATTCTACAGTAGGCACATGTAGCCTCCCACCCAAATTTAAACCAAAGCTGTCCCTGGCCACATCCACACCAGACTGTTATTTCACCGTAGGCCGTCATGGCTTCTCCCAAAGAATCCTGGGAAGTGTAGTTAGTGAAGGGTCCTGAGAGTTGCTAGGAGATGCTCTGTTTCACTCACAGACCTTCAATCAGAGTGGCTGACTGTTAAATCACTCTGGCCACTGGAGCTCTGTCAGGGAATAGGAGTCTCCTCTCAGCACCCTTCACAAACTACACTTCCCAGGATTCTTTGGGGGAAACCATGACTGTCTCAAGTGAAATCAAAATCTGGTGTGGGTGTGGCCCCCTGATTAGGCAAGTCCAGCAGCTGTGAGTCTGGCTTTTAGAACACTGACAGTTGGTTCTTACTGAGCATACACGACATTATCATTGAGTTCAAGCCAAAATTTCTTAAATTAATTAAAAATCAGCCAGGCAATTTTTTTAACTTTTAAACTGCAGAAGATGAAGGTGAGAGTATGGGGCAAGGTCAGTATTAGGATTACAGGTACTCTGTGAACATGGCTGATTTTTAATTAATTTCAACAGATTATGAGAATTCTTGACAGAAAAAAGTCCAAAAGGGCTCTGGGTTTTCCCTCTCTCTCTTTTTACACTTTGAACTCTCGATTCTCTCTGACTGTTTTGTGTATCACCATGAAAATTTAGAGGGTTGTTAAGCAAGCGTTTCTGAGTTCAGGACTATAGGTTTTGTAAGGTTTTGCTTTGAAATGAGCTTATGGGAAGGATCAGAATGGCATGGGAGGGGTGCTTTCAATTTAACATTGCAGAATGTGAAAAATCCATGCTGACTATAGTATACAGCCACTCTTGTGGCTGTATAATGTAGATCCACATAACACATTTCAAGCACATCCAACTTGCATTTAAAGTGCATGACTTCCCCCAAAGAATCCTGGGAAATGTAGTTTCTGCCTGAATATCATAGTTCACACCACCCTTAACAAACTACAGTTCCCTTGATTCTGTGATGGGATTCATGTGCTTCAAATGTATGTTGAATGTGCTTTAAATGCATGGTGTGGATCTGCCCTACGTATGTTGTGCATTCATTAGTGAATTGAAAAGAGCAATTTTTAAAGATAATTTTTAAATGGGGCTGTAAGCAGGGCACAATATTTATTTATTTATTTATTAATATTTGATTTCTATCCCGCCCTTCCTCCCAGCATGCAAAGGTCCAAAATCCAGTCTCTCAAAAAAACTATTACCTGGAATCCTGAAGAGCCAATGCTAGTCCATGTCATCAGTACTCAGCTAGATAGTACCAAATGGCCTGAGCCAGTATAAGGCAGATTCCTTTGTTCCTAAAAGATGTAAGAGATCCAAGGGCCGCACTGACTCTAAGACTCTGAAATTTATTTATATATTTTACTTATAACATTTATATACTTTACTTATAACATTTATATACCAGTTCATTGTAAAAAACCTTAAAACAGTTTACAGAATGAATTAAAACAATAAAATTATTGGCAAAAAGAGTTAAAATCAGGTATTTTAAAACATTCAAAATAATAAATAAATTAAATAATTTATAAATAATAAATAAATTTATTAATAATAAACTATTAATAAATAATACTTACAGGGTTGTTGTGAGGATAAAAAGACTATAAAACATTTTGGCAAACTTAAAACATTATTATATAAAGTAGGATGGTGCAGAGGATGGTTCAGAGTAGAATTCAGTGTGCAAAGCCCTTATGTAGTATGGAATCATGAACTGCATCCTGCCTGCACATCTCACTCAGGCAAGGTTATCTTAGCAGACAGCCACGCATTACATTTGCCAAGGACCTACATGTAAAGTTCTTTATTTATAGGCCTGAATATCCTGGTTGTGTTCCAGATTCTTTTTTTCCCTTTGGTTTTTAGGTTAAGCTTTTTTCATGATTCCAAACCTGGATTCCCTCCTCCAATTCAAAATCAGGGGCAGACAGGCTGGAGAGAAATTTTTTGTTTTATTTATTATTATTTATCGGTATTATGTTTATATGCATCCCACCTTTCCTCCAAGGGACTCAAGGTGGCATTCATGGGTCTCCTTGTCTCCATGTTATCCTCACAACAATCCAGTGGGGTAGATTAGGCTGAGAGAGAGTGACTGGCCCAAGGTCATACAGCGAGTGTCCTGGTTGAGCAGTGATTTTAACTGTAGGGCTGGTTCACACAGAGATTTAATATGAGATGGGTGCCACCTGCACCTCCATTTAATTCACACAGTTTACATGATGTTGCAGACAAAGGGAAGGTGTGTTGCTGCTTTTCCCTTTAAATCTGAATCAAATCTGAATCAAAGCAACCCCCTGAAAATGCAATAAATGCAATGAAAAACCATCTCTGCTTCGCTACACTCCTCCAATGTAGGCCCTTTCCTCCAAAGCTTTTTGCTGCAGGGTGGACTGTCACTTCAGATACTCCCCTTTCTCCGACCACTAAACTCTCCAAGAATTCCATTTCACTTCCCGTCGTTCAAGAAGCGACTTCCGACTGGCTGCTCCCAAACTGCTGCAGCCCTTCTTCCTTTCACCCTTCACCCAGTAAACTGCCTTCCTTCACTCTTGTTCTTTTGAACTCTTTCCACCCAAACTTCCTCGGGTTTTGCAAAAGCAATTGTGAACTACCCCCGTGACTTTCCCGCACAGTGGAGGCGGCGGCTACTTTTCATTGCAGCATTGTTTCTCTCTCTCACACACAAAACCTGTCTCTGACTACCTAATTTAAAAAAAGAAAAAGGAAGAAAGGAATAGGAGGGAGGGTCTAGTCAGTGTCATGTCAATTTCACGCTGAGGTGCTCTCCCAACTTCAGCCTCTAAACCCAAACAGTCATGGGGATTGCACCCCCTCTCCATTTTGAGTTCCATGCGCCCAATTACCAATGTGACAGAAGGCATGCGCGCATGCACACACACAGTCTTCCACTAAAAATTGCATTTCCTAATAAAAAAGGGGTTTTGCTATAAATATGTCAGGAAGAAATGAAACTGACAGAATAAAGTTTTTCATGTAAATTGCATCCCCACACTATCCCAGCTTCAGCAAAAAAAAACCCTCCCCCTCTCTATTAGCAGGAAACTTTAATTAACAAGGTGGTTTGGAACAGACAACAAGTGGAGCAAGTTTCGTATGAGGGGTGGGGAGGACTCCTGCCAGTCATCCAGTCAAAGCCAAGCACTCCCCGTGTCCCTCCCAACACTCGTGAACAGGATCAAATGAAAACTACACAAGGGTAAGGGGTCAATAATCAAAGCGCAGAGTTTCTGAAGTCACAGGTCACAGGATGCAGAGTTGCAAGAATCAAGGGCACATAATCAGTCGAAAATCACAAGGCCAAAGGATCAATGTTCTTAGGGAGGAAATATGAAAGAGTCCCCATAAGGATAAAAGTTTATAGGGTCAACTACCACAGCATTTAAGTACAGCAAGTCAAAGAACAAGGTTCATGAGTTAAGGAGTTCAAAGTGGTAGAAGATGTCCATATCCAAGGAGCTGAATATCAATGAACTGAATGATCAATAATGCCCACTGGGCAGGTCAAAATTCAAGGAAGTACAATGTTCAAGATGGTCAGAAGTTCACAAGCTTAGGTCAGAGATCAGGGGTCATGGCCCCTTTATGGAAAGTCAGTGTTCCAAGGATTGCATCAAATGCTCAGCTGGCTTCTTCAGGGTCCAAGACCTTGACGTGGGTGAAGGGGAAATGGCCATGGCGCCCATTCAGCTCCCCCTCCCATTGGCCATTGACATTCATCTTGGTGACAGCAATGAGGTCACCCACCTCAAAGGCCAGCGCTGTCTTGTCGCCGGCACCCGGCACCCTTCGCGGCATCGCTCTCGCTATGATCGGTGCGTGGCACGGAGCACCATGGCTGCTGGGGTGAGCATATGGACAGGGCTGGACATACGGCACAGGTATCATACCCACACTGCCATCTGCACACTGGGCTGTCTACCACTGCTCTTCAGGCTTGGCCAGCACCCTCAGTGGTTCCCCTTTGGTGAAGGGGAGGTCTTCCTGATTGCGGGCTACAAAGTCGTAGAGGGCACAGACCCATTCACCAGCAGGAGGTGGCTGGGCAGAGGCAGGGGCCACAACCCGACCCATGGGGGCCACCAAAGTAGTTGTGTCTAGGTAGTGGAGGCAGTAGAAATCTAGAAGAGCAGGGAAGCCATCAAATTCATGTTCCCCGATCCGCAGGCGCCCAGGGAGGCTGTTTATGATGTAGTGAGATACCTTGGAGTCCCCGCTGACAGAGAGTACATAGTCACCAGGGCACATGGTACTGTCCCGTACCAGGAACGTTCCGTGGCGATGTCCCTGGAGACATGCAGCTGCTTCTTGCCGGCTCAGAGCCCCCATATACCACTCATGGGCATCCCCAAAAGCTGACATGGCTTGAGGGAGCATTCGGGGGTGTGGAAAAGCCCACCACCCCCTCACACAATATTATTCCCAAGAAAATTGATATATAATTGCCCTCAAGTTTGAGGGCACTTGTTAAAACAAAGTTAATCTGTTGAATTTTGATGGTGTCGACTGAGGTAGCTGCTATTGTTTCCTTCTGGGTTAGTGCAACCTCCAAATAATCCAGACACACATAACCGCCTTCTCAAATAAATATGATTCTGCCGTATGTAGCTCCACCCCAAGTTCTCTTATACCCCAGATCATCCAAAACTGATACACCTTGGCAGCATCTATTCCCAGACAACAGTATATTACTAAAAAAAAATTATAATGAAAGAAATGTCTCAGAAATGCAAATAATACTTTAAAATCTGCAATCAAATCCTTAAAATTAATGGGGTATCATGAAAAGTTGTGTTGCTTCTAGATATGCCCCCAAGTTTTAATATTATAGGAGGGGGACACTTTCAAGAATTGTAGCTCCCCTTTCCCTGAACAGTCTACCTTAGTAAGAGTTAACTAGCTACTCAAAAACAGGTTCTACCAAATTACCATAATCATACAATACAGGGAAACCAGTAGTATATCTGTAAGAGAACAGGTATGGTATATTTAAGTTCTTGGTATCAGAACATCCCTACAAAATTAAGCGGGTACACTTTGTGAATTAAATAGTACACACAAACTCCATCCCCAAAAAGTGTGATATGATTGAACCCCTTCAAGCCAGCAGTTCCTCCAGAGCAATCAACACCTCAAAAAAGTAATAGCATACTGTATTTTTTAAAGTCAAGGTTTGGGGGAAGCTACTCTTTTCTGATGAATAAGGGATGATACATACCCCCAAAATGAACAGAGCAACTTCCACAGAATTATAACACCCCCACATGAAAGAATTCATCCTCCAACATAGGATTTAACCCCCCACACACACAAAAGAAAAATTAAAGGGGACCTCTCACAGATCCACTCCCATCATCAGCCCCTGCCCCCAACGAACTGGTCACCCTCTGGAGAAATCTACAGCACCCCCAATTAAAAGCTGCTTCCCCGGCGCTAATTAAGAACACTCCCCAACCACCTCAGTAATTGAGGGCATTCTCCCCATCCAGCCCCCGCCCAGCTAGCTCCAGTGCAGTAGAAGAAGAACAAAACACACGCACCCCAGAAGTAGTCAGCCTCCCCAAAATTTTCAGCATCCAGAAACATTACATTCAGCCTCCCAGCCCTTGCTGCCTACCAGCCCATCAACTCTAGACAAACAATAATGCAAGTTCTCTTCCCCGCCATCACATTTGCAGCCAGACACTCTGCTACTTTCCGGTATTCCCTTGAAGCAACACCCCAGTGCTGTATTGCAGCCCCTTAACTGTTCACAGCAATCTTGAAAAAACCGCTCCCCCAAATCAGCTGTGCACCCTACAAGCGCTCTTCGACATGCCACTCTGCAACAGCGCCACAATATCTTTATTGCTCCCTTGTTTCCACATGTCTTCCCTTTATACTTCCCCTCCT
Source organism: Rhineura floridana (assembly GCF_030035675.1). Classification (NCBI taxonomy): domain Eukaryota; kingdom Metazoa; phylum Chordata; class Lepidosauria; order Squamata; family Rhineuridae; genus Rhineura; species Rhineura floridana. Next base: position 6,221,279 of record NC_084488.1, read on the forward strand.
CCCAGGGAACTCACGAGTTCTCTCTATTAGCAATACTCTGGAGGGGTAAATTTGTCAATTTGGAGACGAGGCCACAAGGAAACAGAGATAGTGAATGTGACTGGAAAACGGAGGACTGGAAGATGTGTGAATGTGAATGCTGAAAATCTATTGTGATGGGAAGAGTTTTGTCTTTAATATGAAGTTTAGCTCTCGTGTGAATCAGCCCATAATCTCCCAGGTCCTACACCACTTAATTTTCCTGCATTTTATTCCACATTCTGGAAAAAAGATGTGGAAATGAATAAGCTGGGATACGGGAGAAAATAATATTTTCCCATAGATTTTGCAAACATTCCTGTGTTGCACCTTTAAGACTAACCAATTCCAGCTGCAATCCTGTACATACTTACCAGGGAACAATCCCCTTGGAATTCCAAGGGAGGGTGTTACCTCTGAGTTAGCTATGGTTTTTCTGTTATAAATCCATACTAGAAATAGTAACAGCTGGGACCCCTTCTGACCTAACACTGATGTGCTAAATATTAATAAAACTGCAATATTTAAGTGTCCACTGTTTCTTTGCACAGGAGAAGAATACAGAACAAACCAGAAAAAGTGGAGGCCACAAAGCTTTTCTGCCAGCAGAGAAGCAACTGTAGCAGCAGGGACCCCTTCTGAACCAAAGTAAGATGTTTCAGTTTTCTATTTGTAAAACAGCAATACTTAAGTGTTTAGAATATCTATGCAAGGGACAATGGGGACAAAACCGGAACATCTTGGCCATGCCCCTGTGACCTCTCACCAGCCCCACCAGATCTAGCAGGCACCAGCCACCACTGCCATCTGTTCATAATTTTATGAACTATCATGATGCAGGAGCTCTGTCCATACAAACAGGAGGCTTACTATGGTTATAGTTTGTCTATATTTTCTTTGAAAGCAGAAGGTGTCCAGAAAAGCACCTGTGGGCCCCGCCCTTCACTTACAGACATGACCCAGCCACAATAAATACATATTTACAGTTTTTGTCATTGAAATCACATGGATTTTTAAATGGTTACTCTTCTTTACTGTAGCTTGACCCTATATATATTTAACTGGAAGTAAGTCCTATTGGATTTTACAGACTTTACATAGGGTTGCAGCCTGAGGCTGTATTGTGCCCAGTGTTTATTGGGGAAAGCGACTTCTGCTCAAGATCAACAAAAAATATGTTTTTTTAAAAACTAAATAAGGGAAAGCTCCATAATAGAAATATCATGCCTAGTGTTATCCCAATTCTGAATACCAAAATTACTGTTCACCACCACCACCACCACCAATTTTGTGTGATACCTCCAACCCTTTCATTCACCTTTTCCCAATAACTTCAATATTCCTTCTTCTGCTGTTAAAAGAAGGCAGCCACTGCTGGAAAGGAGTGAAAGTTGAAGAGGCGTCCATAGGGCTGTACGGGGGCTCTCTGTGGGTATTTACTGTTTCTGAAAGCTGCTACAGCTGCTGCAGTCACTTGGAAGTCTCTGAAGGATTTGGTGGTTGCTTCACAAGCAGCTCTAGAAACCAGACATCTGATGTCACTTATTTTCCAGCCAGTCCTTTCTCCCATATACATTGTGGAAACTAAAGAAATGATCCTCTCTTTTGGCAATATGTTGAATAAACGTTTAGCATTTCTTTAAAGAGGCTTCATTTTGATACTTACACCATTGTTGTAAAATTTGCATTTTAAAAAATGTGTTTTTATTTCCTTGAAAATAACAATATCTTATTCTAGTAAAGTCAATGCAAAAACACCAATTTACCTGCAAAGGATAATGAGAAAGGAATACTCTTTGTCAGCTCTAGCAGATACATGCTCATCAGCTCAACCAAGAATGGCCCGATATCCCAAAACAAAATTCATTTTCTTTGCAAAGTGCTCTCTATTATATTTTCAAAATGGTTTTGTACTTTGTATGGGATTTTCAGTCACGGTCTAATGAAGTAAATTAGCTTTGCATAGGAAACATCATGATTTCTCATATTCCATTTGTAACAATGCTAAAATGTGTGTTTATTGCGAGATTTGAACATTCATTTATTTTATTCAGGTAAATATATATTTTGCTCTCTCATCCTAGTTACAACTGCATTTATTTGGAATGACAATATTTTGTAAGAGAAAAAAGGAAAATCTTCATCTTTATTTCATCCTGATTAACAATATCCTTATGTTAATAGCCTTTTGTAAGAAAAATGGATGTAAAATCTGTATCTCTACTATAGATGCATAGTTTATCCCCATTTTCAGACTTTGACCTCTATAAAATCACGAAGGGCAAGCTTCTGAGAAAAAGAAGTAAGCACATGCTTAACCCTCCCATTGAAATTAATGGGATTACCAGCACAATCCTATACATGTCTACTCAAAGGTAAGTCTCATTAATTTCAGCAGAAGTTACATCCAAGTTAATGAGTGCAGGACTATAGCCTTGAAAGTACTTAATCTTAGCTGGATCACATCACTGTTGATTTACAGCTTTAGGTTGCAGATACGGACACACACTTTTGAATGCTCTTCCACACAAAAATATACAAACAAATATGCACATAGAAGCATAGGATGTCAAGGAGAAGGCTTGGCTTCATCCTGCTCCTAGATAGCTTGCTTTCTACAGGCAGGGAAGCTTTCAGTATTCAAACATGGAAACCCCTACCACCAGTCTAAAAGTAGACACAGCCCATGGAAAGCTTTACCAGTTAATTATGCTGAATGTATAAAAGAGCCATAAAGGAATGCAGGTGAAGGTCTAAACTACCTCTTCTAGATTCTCAAGCAAGTAGACTCCTCTGCAGTGACTAATGATGTGGGGTGTCGACAGCAGTTGTGTACTCCCAGGGGCAGCAGTGCTGTGCTTGTCAGGATAGGATAGGGCAGGGCAAAGTGGTGAGGTCAGAGGAACTCCAGGTTGGTGGCAATGGCCACCTGTAACCCAGTGCTCCCCCCAACCTCAGTACCACAATTTTGAAGTTTGACCCACCCCATCTTCACAAGCCACTTTCCCCATGATTTAACCACTTATTCCTAATCCCTTCCTGAAACAAAGTCTGAGTACTTCTAAGAGTGCAGGGCCTTCTGCAAGTACCAATGATCAGCTGACTGCTGGTGCGTACAGAGAGCTGTGTGCAGACCTTTGAAGGTCTGACTATCAGCTGATATCATTGTGATGACAGGCAAATGACAGGTGGGTGGCTCCACCCACTTGTCAAGTTTGGCTAGCAGGGGGTGGGGTGGATGATCCAGCCCACTGGCCAGATACAGTTCCCCACCCCTGCTATAACTGCACTGGCCCACATCTGTCCCCATCCCTCACTCTCTTCTTGTTATCTCTCACACACATAAACTGTCTAAACTGAGAATATAAGGTAATTGGGGCAGTGGCCTATTTTTTTTTCAGCTTGGTAAAATGCTGCACTTATTGATGATATTAGAGAATTAATAAATGAATAAAAGTTTAAAGGATGCTTCAGACTTTTTGAATAATAATTTTAGCAGACAAGTCCCAAGACAGTCTTGCTGAGATTCTTGATTCAATTTTTATATCTACAATGCTAGTTTAAGAGCATTCCCCTGAGTAAAAAAGAAATATTTATGATTCAACAGAATGAATATTTTGCCTTCAAATAGCAATTAAGGGTCCCTGCCCCAAATCAAAAGCTGAGATAATTGCCATCCAAGTGCAATTGTTTCTGCGTACATAGAAAGTGTAGTAGAGGAATGTGCTAACTGGGGAATATATTGGGCAGGCTATTGAACACAAAATCTTAATGAAATGTAAAAGGATCTTTTAACTGAATACTAATAAGGCATGAGATGCAATCAAGTAAAAAATGTGGGCAGACACAATACTCCATTAGAACAAAATCCAAACAGAAAAAACAAACCCCACAGCAATTCTCTCTGTTCCCTTTTTTGTTGTTTAAACCCATTCTAAATAAAAGTTCGGGTGAACTCAAAAGCTAGCTCACTAATTTGTGGTTTTTTAAAGAAGGCCCAAATAATGTTATTATGCTACTGTGGCTGTTTGCAATGAAGTACAAGCTTTTAATAAGATTTTTGTTAAATTCTACACTGAGAAATCAGAACTTTTATTTATTTATTTATTTATTTATTTTGTCTCATTGTGGAAAGGCGACATATATATATATGTCGCCTTTCCAAAATGAGCTGTGCCCAAAGCGGCTTACGACAAACATTCTATATATATATATATATATATATATATATATATATATATATATATATATATATATATATATATTGTGGAAAGGCGACATATATAAATAAATAAATATATATATATGTCGCCTTTCCACAATGAGACAAAATAAATAAATAATTTTGAATTATTTTGAATGTTTGTTGTAAGCCACTTTGGGCACAGCTCATTGTGGAAAGGCGGCATATATATGTCGCCTTTCCACAATGAGCTGTGCCCAAAGCAGCTTACAACAAACATTCAAAATATCAAAATACAAAAAATTGAGGTCGGGGAAAGAAGTCAGTTTACAAAGCAACCAATGCATTCAAAAAGGACAAAAACAATTTAGCAAACATTTAGTATTACGAAAGAAATAATCTAGACTTTAAAACATAAGTACAAAGCAAACAGAAAGCAAACAGACAATAGAGCTTCTGGTACTCATCTTGCTGCACTTGAAGGAGCCTCAGCAGCCTGTCTTGAATACAGTTCAGAGCGGAAGGGTCCTCTCACCAGCTAGATGACTTACAATTGGCTGCCTTTTATCTCCTCCAGAAGAGACCAACAGCAGCAACAGGGAAATGCTGAGGAGGGCAGTGATGACAAGACCTCTTTCCCAGCCTCCTGGAAATTCCAACTGCTGGTGCAGATTTTATTGCTCCAGTTCTTCATGTCCATTCTGCCGCTGCCTCTGTGTCCTCCAGATCCTTTCTCCCTCCATTCTTCTCCACCACCATCCCATAGTTGGCTCCATGCTGTTGTCACCACAGGGGCATCTCTTCACTCCGGGTTCGCTCCTTGGCGGTGGCGGCTTCACCTCCGGCTCCGGCTCCACCTCCACCTTCTCTGGCCCCGGCGGCGGCAGCTTGGGCGGGCCCGGTGTGAGCCTTGAGGGCCTCGCAGAATTGCTTGAGGCTGACGGCGTGCTCCCCATGGCCCAAGCAGGCCTCCACTCAGTGCACCAGGGCAGCGTGGTGCCAGGAGAGGAGCAGAATTTCTTATCATAAGAAAGGTTGGGTGGCATTCAATGCTAGCCCTACTCAGAGTAGACCCATTAAAGTTAATAGGCATGACTTAGGTTCATTAATTTCAGTGGGTCTACTCTGAGTAGGACTTAGTTGAAGGCAACCTTTTATATTTAGTTAGAAAACTCATGGCCTTAATCTGAAAAAGTGAGTGATACTGTACATATTGCAAATTACATGAATTTTAGGAAATACTGTGCACATTTTTGTTACAGGCATTTAGTGCCTAGTAACATTGCTTAAGTGTTTAGGCACAGAGAGGTTAATATTATTGAGCTTCCATAGTTACAAGAGTCTAGAATAGTGATTAATAATGCAATTTGTATTGGGAAAATATAAAGACAGGAAGTCATAAACAAATACCCAGTAATTTAAAAAATAATTAAAAGATAATTATAATCAGAATTTTTCTACTCTGGCTCAAAAACATAGGGCACACTCCTATGCTGGAGAGGTTGAGGATTTGTTGTGGTACACCAGTCCAAACCCCCTTTGTGCCCAGCTGGGGTTGTGATTGGGTGGAGGTATCCTTCCACCTAGCCTTGCCAGCCTGTTGGCCTCCTACCACCTGCTGCCTGCAGAATGACACCAGCATCACTCTGGTTACAGGCTGGTTAGCTTAACATCTGTCCCAGGAAAACTTGGAGAAAGTATTGTTAAAGATAAAATGATCAAGCGTATAGAAGAGTGAGCCTTGCTGAAACAAAACCAGCATGGCTTCTGCAAGGGTAAATCCTGTCTCACTCACCTACAGTATTAGAGTTCTTTGAGAGTGTCAAGAAGCATATCAATAGAGGTGATCCAGTGGACATAGTGTGCTTGGACTTTCAAAAACTTTTAACAAGGTACCTCTCCAAAGACTCCTGAGTAAGCTTTGCAGTCATGGAAGAAGAGGAGGAATTCTCTTCTGGATCAGGAACTGCCTAGGAAACAGAAAGAAGACAGGAGGAATAAATGGACAGTTCTCCCAACAGAGAGATATAGAAAGTAGAGTCTCCCAAGGATTGGTACTGGGACCTGTGCTTTTTCACTTGTTCGTAAATGATCTAGAGTTAGAGTGAGGTGGCCAGGTTTGCTGATTATACTAAATTGTTCAGAGTGCTAAAACAAAAAGGAATTGTGAAGAGCTCCAAAAGGACTTCTCCAAATTGAATGAATGGGAGGTAAAATGGCAAATACAATTCAATGTAAACAAGTGCAAAGTTATGCATACTGGAGCAAAAAATCTAAATTTCACATATACACTCATTGGGTCTGAATTGCCAGTGACTGACCAGGAACAATACCTTGGGGTGACAGTGAATAGCTCCATGAAGATGTCAACCCAGTGTGTGGCAGCTGTGAAAAAGGTGAATTCCATGCAAGGCATCATTAGGAAAGGTATTGAAAATAAAACTGCCAATATTTGTCTATTTATTAATTAAATTTATACCACACCCTTCCTCCATTACATAAATCTATGGTGCAGCAGCATTTGGATGCTGTGTATAGTTCTGGTCACCACACCTCAAAAAGGATATTGTACAGTAGGAAAAGGTTCAGAAAAGGGCAACCAAAATGATCAAGGGCATGGAGCAACTCCCCTATGAGGAAAGGTTGCAGCATTTGGGACTTTTTAGTTTAGAGAAAAGCTGAGGTGACATTACAGAAGTGTATTCTGCATGGCATGGAGAAAGTGGATACAGAAAAGTTTTTCTTCCTCTCTCATAACATTAGAGCTCGTGGACATCCAATGAAGCTGAATTCTTCATACAGCGCACAATTAAACTATAGATTTCACTCCCACAAGAGGCAATGATGGCCACCAACTTGAATGGTCTTAAAGGAGAATTAAACAAATGTATCGAGGATAAGGCTATCATTGGCTACTAGCCATGATGGCTATTCTCTGCCTCCATAGTTGGAGGTGGTATGCTTCCAAATATCAATTGCTGGAAACCCCAGGAGGGGAGAGTACTCTTGGACTCAGGTCCTGCTTGTGGGCTTCCCATGGGCAACTGGTTGGCCACTTTGAGAACAAGATGCTGGACTAGATGGGCTATTGGCCTGATCCAGTAGGCTTTTCTTATGTCCTTATGTAACATGTGGGCAGGCAGAAGTGACACTAGTGAGATCCTGAAGAAAGCCTGGGATCTGGGCTTTCCAGGGGTGGGGTGGGCACTGAGTTGAATCCAGGCCTAATCTCTGCACCAGCTCCAGGCTTGTATTTCATCAAAATAATAAGAATTGTAAACATTTTGTATAATATAATGGTAATAAACAGTTATACAATATAAATATAAAATATAAATATTCATACTAGTAATCTGTGTCAAATGTATTTTTATTAATTTCAAAGCCTTTTTATTGATCTATTTATTATTATTATTATTATTATTATTATTATTATTATTATTATTATTATTATTATTACATTGATATACAACCCCATAGCCAAAGCTCTCTGGGTGGTTTACAAAAATTAAAAACATTAAACATTAAAAACAAACATACAATTTTAATAACCATACAAAGTTTAAAACCATGAAGCATAGATATGTCATATGATGGTGATGACAGCCTTTAGTGTTTCAAACTGGAGGTTATATTCTATTTCTAGTTTGGGTGCATTAACAGTTGAATCTGAAACTGGAGCTTGGATTTAAAACCAGACTGATCATAATATATTGCTACTTAAGTAATGAATCTAGCTGCTGAAAAAAACAAACTTGGCCTGCCCAAGATGCATGTGTTCAGCCTGCTATGCTTAAATCACTATGCTTAAGGAAAGGTGGGCATGGTCAATTAAAAACACGGAGCACACCTAGAAATTTGCTAGAATAAATTTCACGTCCTACTGTTTTATCTTGCGCAAACTGAGACACTCCTCATGTCCACTGGAATCTATTCTGCAGAATAGTCAGTGCCATTATTCCACAATTGTTTTTGGATTTTTTTTTGTATAAATTATGCAGAGTGTTGCTGTATTTCACATATTCACAGAAACAGAAGCAAAAGAAAATAATTCACCATAAGAAGCTTCACTAAAATTGCAAAATAAATCAAATATATTTAAAGCAAACATCTGAACAACATCAACTGTCTTAATATTGTTGCTTGTTCCCTGCTAAAACGAGATCAGTGTGATACAGCACATGTCTTGTTTCTGTTATTTGGGCTGATTGCAGGTCCCAAGGAGCTCTATGGTCTGAACAGCTAGGTGTGTCATAGTCCCAAGGAGCCCAGTTGCCCCCCCTCAGCTGGCAGTTGCGGACAAGGAAGGGGCTGGCTTGTGCAGCTGTGGCAAGCTGAGCAAGCCCTAGCCAGCCGGGGAGGACTAGCCTCAGAGGGAGGCAATGGGAAACCCCCTCTGAATACTGCTTACCATGAAATCCATATTCATAGGGTTGCCATAAGTCAGGATCGACTTGAAGGCAGTCCATTTCCATTTTTCTTAATCCAAAATCTGTCCAGAAATCTGACCAAAAGCTTAAGAAGACATTAATAATCAAAGAAACAAAATGCACAGATAATTATGAGTTTGAGAGTATAGATGGTTCAGCATGCCTTCCATCGCCACATCCAAGGGATATGGTTCAGGATCCAGACAATCAGGATCTACAGACTATGACAGCACCTGGATCAAAATCCTGTCAGAAGAGGTCTGTTAATGATAACAGCTGGAACCTTGTTTTGATCCATAACAAGTTGGTTCTTTCTAACTACCCCAAACCCAATGGGTTTTTAAAATCAAAATGAACAGAAAATGCACCTCTTTGGCATATTAAACAAAGTCCGCCTGAGTTCTCGTTTAGCTGTAACAGACATAAGTCATGAGGAGTATTTGCATTATAACTATACTTGTGCCCGTGTGGTGATTACCTTTAAAGAGTGGGGTTTAGCCAGAATTGTTCTTGATAGCTGGGGAGATCTTATACAAAGTGGCATAACTGTTTCAAGATTCTTCGAGAACCAAGTGCCCCTATGGGGCCTAAGAGGATATGCTTCAAAATCCACAAAAGGTTGTTTAAGAGAGAAGGCCGATACTTCAATCAACTTAATTCAGCTGACGGAACCAGATACGACTTATGAACGTATTCCCTCACATAAATTCCAACTCACCTCAGAACAGTTATGGGAAAAGCCGACTTGGATTAATGAACAAGGTAGGATACAGCATATGACAGAGGATCTTCATGACAAGGAGGAGAAAGTTCTTCTGAACTCCTTTTGCCCTTCTGATTGCAGAAGCGCAAAAATAAAAAGTGACAAGACTGGGGACGTTAAGAGACCATCGGATAACTATGCAGACAGGGTGAGGTGATTCTATGGATAAAATGGAAACTTGCAGGAATCCTGAGAACCAGGATCTGGTATATCAGGAAAATCACCAGAAGGAACGGGCGGGAGAAGGAAGGGTGGCTGCCAAGAGGGAAAAGGTTGCTCAGAGTGACCTGACTGCTATAGAGGTAAATGTATCAGCATATAAATCTGAGCAGAGTAGTAACAGAAGGAGTATAGTGCCCACTGCCTCAAAAGCTAAGATTAAGAACTATAACCCTTATCCCAAGTATATCTCCTTACCCAAGATGAGGTATCTGGAAGAAGAGGAACTGGGTTCATCAGAGAGACCTGCTGAATTTGTTAGCCACCCAACAAAGGTGGTAGGCCCTGTGATATCAAATGTTAGTAGGATGAGCCCACAATTAGAAGTGATTGAAGATATAGGGGGAATGGAACCACATACAATGCACGTGAGAACATTTCTAACTACTCCCTCTGGAATAAACAAAAGAACCCGGAACACCCACCAAGAGGAGATCCTGCGCTGTCAGGACTGACAAAATATGGACCAATATAAATTGCAGTTAACCCTTCTTTCTTGGAACATTGCAGGATGGCTAAGTAAAATTACAGATCCTCTCTTTGTAGATTTTATTAATAATTTTGATATCTTACTGTTGCAAGAGACTTGGGCCAGTGAGGATTTGTTTCTAAGTGATTGTGATTCCCATTCACTGGCCACGTCTCCAAGTATTATGGGAGGTCACTGTAGAGGTAGTCTGAGTATTTTAATTTCCACCAATATCCAGGCTTCCCTCTTTAAATTACAGCCTTTGACTCAATTGGCTACCACAGCAATAATCAAATTTAGAGCATGTTATTTATTGTTAATTAATGTTTATCTACCTCCATCAAGACAAAAATACCTGGTTAAAAAGAACTGGCTGAAGTTGGAAGAGTATAGTAACAAACTGACTGTCTTGTACCCAGAAGTCTCAGTGATTCTAGCTGACGATTTTAATGTGCGAACTGGTCAGAGTGATGAAGCTTTGTACACCCATTTTCATGAGTATCTGCCTGAATTAGATGAAGCTTATCTAATACCTGATAAGCAATCAAAGGACAAGGGATGCAATTATGCAGGCCTGTGTCTTTAGGATGCACACCTTAACGTGGTGAGGGGGTTTGGGAGTGTTGAAGAAGCTGAGAGCAATGCCGTCAGGAGTCTAGACCAAAAGGCTAGACTCCTAGCAGGGGCACCCATGGCAGAATGGTCAAAGCTGAGACACCAGACTAAGATGCATCCAAACTCAGAGGAAGGCAATGGTAAACCACCTCTGAATATCTCTTACCACGAAAACCGTATGAACAGAGTATCCAAAATACAATATGAGATAGTGCTGCAAGATGAAACCCCCAGATCAGAAGACACACACCGAGCTACTGGGGAAGAATAAAGGACAAGTACGAGTAGCGCTGTGACTAATGACGCAGCTGGGTCAAAGCCGAAAGGAAGCCCAGAGGCTGATGCGCACAGATGCGAAAGGAGAGTCCGGAGTTGTACGGTGCACACAATAGGAACACGGAACGTGCGAAGCATGAACCAGGGAAAGTTAGAAATTGTCAAGCAAGAAATGGAACGCATCAACATTACAATACTTGGCGTGAGTGAATTAAAATGGACTGGAATGGGACATTTTCAATCAGGCAACTACAAATTATTTTATGCAGGAAATGAGAAATCAAGAAGAAACGGAGTTGCTTTAATAGCGAGAAGTGATGTAGCAAAAGCAATTAGGAGCTACAACGCAAGGTCTGAGCAAGTGATATCAATGAGATTAAATGGGAAACCTATCAACATAACCATCATCCAATTCTACGCTACAACTGCAAATGCAGAAGAAGCCTTGGAGAGATTTTATGCAGAAGTACAGGAGGAAATTGATCACACACCAAAACAAGATATGATGATAATCATGGGGGACTGGAATGCAAAAGTAGGGAACAGAGAAGAACTAGGAATTGTGGGGAAATGGGGCTTAGGTGACAGAAATGAAGCAGGAGAAAGACTTATTGAATTCTGTGAAGCCAATTATTTGTTTCTTGCCAACACAGTTTTTGAGCAACCAAAAAGATGACTGTACACGTGGACATCACCAGATGGTCAATATAGGAATCAAATTGATTATATAATTAGAAACAGAAGATGGAGAAGTTCCATACTTTCTCCAAAAACAAGACCAGGAGCAGACTGCAGTACAGATCATGAACTGATTGTATCAAAAATCAGAGTAAAGCTAAAGAACAACAACAAAGCACTCAATGTGAAAATACAATTTAAATAACATCCCAGAAGCATATAAAGATCAAATAAGGAACAGGTTTGAGGCTTTAAACTTAGTTGACAGAGAACCAGAAGAACTATGGACTGAAGTCAGACTCATGATCAGGGAAGAATGCAAAAAGACAATACCTCTTGTTAAACAGAGAGAAAGACCTCAATGGATGACTGAAGAAACTCTTAAAATGGTTAAAGAGAGAAGGAAAGCAAAAGCAAAAGGAGATAGAAACACGGTCAGAACCCTAAATGCAACTATACAACAACTAATACATAGGGACAAAGAAAACTATTACAACAGTTATTGTATAGAAATAGAAAAGGACAACAAAATGGAGCCCTATGCCAAAAGATTAGAGAAATGAAAGGGAAATTTAAACCACAAGTAGGGATGTTGAATAATCAACAGGGGAACACACTGACTGACCAAGATGAAATAAAAGGAAGATGGAAGCAATACACTGAAGAACTCTATAAAAGAGATGACAGGATGACAGATTCATTCACGGAGGAACCATATGATGAAGAACCAGAAATTTTAGAATGTGAGGTGAAAGCTGCTCTTAAAATTCTTGGAAGAAACAAATCACCAGGAATAGACGGCATACCAATCAGTGGCGTAGCTAGGGGGGGCGAAGGGGGCGGTCCGCTCCGGGTGGCACTTTTTGGGGGGCGGCACTTTTCACATGCACCTCCCCACCTGCATGTACCAGGTGCGGAAGATACACCAAAACCCTCAGGTCGGCTCCTCCTCTTCTTCCTCCTCTCGCCGTCTCACCAGGTAGGAAGGAGGCGGCCAGGTTTGGGGCGGCTGGGTTGGGTGCTCCTTCCCCGGCCGAAGTGGGAGGAGAGCAGCCTCCCTTTATAACCACACGGTTTGGCTCTAAGCCCAACTTGGCCGGGCCAAGGCGAGGCGCTCTAGTTTTAAGTGCTTTCGCTTTCCTATCAGCGGGGCGGTTTTCAGGCAAATTTTTCCTTCAAGCCGGGGCATAGCCTTACTGTTTGCTTTCGGGCTTCGAAGTCGGCAGACGTGGCGGCTGGAATACCCCTTTGTGTGAAGGTTCACATCCATGCTACACATGTAAAGCACATTTAAACTACATGGCTTCCCCTAAGGAATCCTGGGAACTGTGGTTTTTTTAGGGTACTGGGAATGGTAGCTCTGTGAAGGGTAAACTACAGTTCGCAGGATTCTCTGGTCTTCAGTTTGCTTCCTGCTTTGGGTTCAGAGTGGGGGGGGGATAGTTGAGGGGCTGGGCAAAACTAGTCTACCTAATTGTTCTAACGTAGGTGGTAGCCTCCGTTCAGACTGGCTCCCCAGCCTTTTTCGGTGGGTGTATTCTGCATCATGTCATTGACACAGTAATAGTAAGTTTGTGGTGGATTTATACTGGACTAGCCTCGCAACGTTCTACTTTATTAGTTGTTTTGTGATGCTTCCCCAGTGTGACCTTGTTATTGCCCTTTGGTGCAACAAAAGTAGGACCTCTCCCCAACGTTATGAATGCCCAACATTATGAATGTATCAAAAGTTACAGGATTTTAATGGGAAATTGTGGGATATGCACCAATGGAAAATAAAGCATTATGTCTGTCCTGAAACTTTTGTAGGTGCAAACGGTATTGAAAGTGAGGTTGCTTATAATTGCCCCAATGCCATCATGAGAACAAATCATCATGAATGCACAATAAAAAAAGGATACCTGGAGAGGCCTCATTGTTAAAATTTAGGTGGAATGTAAAAAAAAAATCTGTTCACCCAGGTATTTGAGTCTTGAAAGATATTGTTCCTGACAACTTTAAAATTATTTAGCTGAGAGAATATTTGATTGTTTAAAAAAAAATTAAAATATTTGCATCACTTTGTTTACAACCTTGAGCTCCTTTGGGATGAAGGGCAGGATAAAAATCATAACAATAATAACTCCTCCTCTAGGAATTATTAACTGCCGTTTGAGAGGTTACAATGCTTGGGGCTTTTTAGTTTAGGAAGAAAGGTGAATAAATTATACACAATGTGGAGAAAGCAGCTACTTTGAAGTTGTTGTTATTAATTAAATCTATATACCACCCTTCCTCCCAGTAGGAGCCTGGGGTGGCAAACTAAAACACTATAAAACAAAATATATTAAAATATATTGAAACAAAATATATTTAAAAACATCTATTTAAAAAAGCTTTAAAAACATCTTAAAAAGCAATTCATAAGAACATAAGAAGAGCCTGCTGGATCAGGCCAGTGGCCCATCTAGTCCAGCATCCTGTTCTCACAGTGGCCAACCAGGTGCCTGGTTCCAACACAGACACAGACTGTGATAAGGTCTCTTTTTAAAAGGCTTGTTGAAAGAGGAAGGTTTTTCTCCCTCTTTCATAATACCACAACCTGGGGTCATACATTTAAGCTGGGGGAGATTCAAGACAGACAAAAGGAACGATTTGTAAACACAGTGCACAGTTAAACTGTGGAATTGACTGCCACAAGTCATGGTCACCAAGTTAGACTGCTTTAGAATCATGGAAAAGTAGAGTTAGAAGAGGCCTGTAAGGCCATTAAGTCCATCCCGCTGTTCAATGCAGGAATCCAAGTTAAAACATATCCTACAGGTCACTGCCCAACTGGCTCTTGAATGCCTCCAGTGTTGGTGAGCTCTGTGTTGAGTCTGTTTTGGGCTCATGTGAGGGACAGGTGAGGGGCGGCAAACTCAGGGACCGCCCCGGGCGGCAAAAGCTCTAGCTACCCCACTGATACCAATAGAGTTGGCACAAGCTACTGAGACTGAATCTGTCCAAATTTTGACAAGAATTTGTCAAAAAATATGGAAAACTAAACAGTGGCCCACAGACTGGAAGCGTTCAATATATATCCCACTTCCAAAGAAAGGGGATCCCAGAGAATGCAGTAATTACTGAACTATTGCCTTAATATCCCATGCAAGTAAAGTAATGCTCAAGATTCTACAACAAAGGCTCTTACCATACATGGGGCAAGAAATGCCAGACGTCCAAGCTGGATTTAGAAAGGGAACTGGCACCAGAGATCATATTGCAAACATACGTTGGATAATGGAACGGAGCAAGGAATTTCAGAAGAAAACCACCCTGTGCTTTATAGACTACAGCAAAGCCTTTGACTGTGTAGATCATGAAAAACTATGCAATGCTTTAAAAGAAATGGGGGTGCCACAGCATCTGATTGTCCTGATGCGCAACCTATACTCTGGACAAGAGGCTACTGTAAGGACAGAATACAGAGAAATCGATCGGTTCCCCATCGGAAAGGGTGTGAGACAGGGGTGTATTTTATCACCCTATTTGTTTAATCTGTATGCAGAACATATCATACGGAAAGCAGGATTGGACCAAGATGAAGGAGGTGTGAAAATGGGAGGAAGAAATATCAATAATTTAAGATATGCAGACCATACCATACTCTTAGCAAAAACCAGTAATGATTTGAAATGAATGCTGATGAAAGTTCAAGAGGAAAGCACAAAAGCTGGTCTACAGCCGAACGTCAAGAAGACTAAAGTAATGACAACAGAAGATTTATGTAACTTTACAGTTGACAATGAGGACGTTGAACTTGTCAAGGATTATCAATACCTCGGCACAGTCATTAACCAAAATGGAGACAATAGTCAAGAAATCAGAAGAAGGCTAGGACTGGGGCGGGCAGCTGTGAGAGAACTAGAAAAGATCCTCAAATGCAAAGATGTATCACTGAACACCAAAGTCAGGATCATTCAGACCATGGTATTTCCGATCTCTATGTATGGATGTGAAAGTTGGACAGTGAAAAAAGCAGATAAGAGAAAAATCAACTTATTTGAAACGTGGTGTTGAAAGAGAGCTTTGCGGATACCATGGACTGCGAAAAAGACAAATAATTGGGTGTTAGAACAAATTAAACAAGAACTATCACTAGAAGCTAAAATGATGAAACAGGTTATCATACTTTGGACACATAATGGGAAGACATGATTCATTAGAAAAGATAATAATGGTTGGAAAAACAGAAGGAAGTAGAAAAACAGGAAGGCCAAACAAGAGATGGATTGATTCCATAAAGGAAGCCACAGACCTGAACTTACAAGATCTGAACAGGGAGGTTCATGACAGATGCTCTTGGAGGTCACTGATTCATAGGGTCGCCATAAGCCATAATCGACTTGAAGGCACATAACAACAACAACAACATATCTGATGAAAACAATAAACAGACTTGACTTAGTAATTTTGAATGGGGGAGTTGAAGGAGATAACAATGGAGAATTCACTTTTTTTATCTGGTATGGGTGCATCAACAATCAATTATTTTATGGTTTCTTGTAATCTGCTGAATTCTGTAAATAGCTGTAAAGTGGGTAACCGCTTTGAGAGTGACCATCTTCCTCTGACTTTATCTTTAAACTTCAGAAAGCAGATTTTGTATCCTAACTATAAATCTATGTTGAATTCAGATGTTGAAGTGAGAGCTGCACGTATTAGGTGGTCTATTCAAAGGGACAATGCCTTAGCCGAGATGTTGCTCTCGGAAAGGAATATTTTCCTCCGTGATTCTATGTTAACGGCGGATTCCCCTAAAACAGTTGTTACCTTAGTTCAAGAACTGATTCTTTCCTTTCAAAATTGCTTGAAGCACAAACAAACTGCAGAACAATGTTCCTCGCGAAGCAAGTCTAAAAGCTGGTTTGACCAAGAATGTATAATGAAAAATTCCCTAGTTGAAAAGTATAAGCTCTATAGAGAAATGAATTTAACAGCTCTTCCCATGGAGTGGTTTGTGCAAAAAAGAAGGTACAAAGTCTTGATTAAAGAAAAAAAGACTCAAAGAGAATCATGGCTATGTTTAATAGAGGCATCTCGGGCAAATGATTCAGCAAGGTTCTGGAAAGTGATTTCGAGGGGCTGGCAAAATACAATAGTTGATTTGGAGTTCCACATCCCTGTTAACGCTTGGGAGTCACACTTCCGTGCTATGTATGCAAAGGGTCAGGCCTCCCAACAAACAGTTTCCATATCCGGTCACTAACCTTATTTTTAGTCTTAAACCTTGCAAAGCCCCTGGAGGGGATAACATCCCACCTGAGTTGTTTAAAGCCAATATAGAGTGGTGGGCTCCGGTTCTAGCGACCCTGTTCATCTGTATTGATTGCACAGTGTGTATCCCAGAGGATTGGGGACTATTATTGTCCCTATATATAAAAAAGGGAAAAGATCAGCCCCTGCCAATTATAGACCTATCAGCCTGTTAAGTATTTTTAGTAAATTATATGCCAGCCATTTATATGAGAAGCTACTAAATTGGCTAGAACAAGGAAACATATCAGAAGATGAACGGGCTGGTTTCAGGCCAGGGCGATCTACTATAGACCAGGGCCTATCCTCCAACATCTTGTTGAAAAATACGCATCACTCAGAGAGGTTATTGATTTCAAATCAGCCTTCGACTTGATTCAGAGGGATAGACTGGGAAAAATTTGAGGCTACCAACATTGACAGACGCTTGTTAACTCTTATTCGTAACTATACGAAAACACCTACATGAGGATTAGTTGCAATCGTGCTGGCCAATTAACTGTTCCCATTCCAACTTTTAATGGTGTTAAACAAGGGTGCATACTTGTCCCAACTTTATTTAATTTTTATATTAATTCCCTAGTTAAGAGTTTAGCAGAAATTAACTCGCATCCACCAAGATTGGCTAATAGAGCTCTGGCAATCCTTTTGTATGCTGATGATGCAGTGCTTTTCTCCCAGACAAGTATAGGTCTGAGATGCCTTTTAAAAGCCCTGGACTCCCATTGCAATAAGGAAGTCCTGATGATTAATTATGACAAGTCCAAAGTATTAATCTCTTCCAGGAAGAGGACAAAGCATAAATGGCAGATCAATAATCATCCCATTGAACAGGTTGCATCTTACTTCTACCTGGGTGCAACT
Source organism: Rhineura floridana (assembly GCF_030035675.1). NCBI lineage: Eukaryota > Metazoa > Chordata > Lepidosauria > Squamata > Rhineuridae > Rhineura > Rhineura floridana. The sequence continues at coordinate 6,239,071 of NC_084488.1, forward strand.
TTCCATGCATCGGGCTCCTGGAGAGCACAATCAAAAACTGCTACTAGGAATGCTCAAAGGAGTATAAAGGCTTTGCTCTGGTTCTTTTACACAAAAGGGGGCCAATACATGCCTTCAGCCTTCCAGGTGTTTATAGCAAAGGCTATTTCAAAGATGTTATATGATGCCCAGTTATGTGCATATGATAACTTTGCCCCTTTCAAGGTCGCACAGACTAAGTTTCTGAGAGCCCTGCTGGGAGTTCCAAGCTGTGTGCCTAATGTGTTGCTTCGTTTAGAAGTGGGGTTAATCTTTATTGAAGCCCATGCTTGGATTCTTAGGCTTTGTTATTGGTTGAAGCTGATTTTTTCTCCTGTGGGTTTGGCCCCTTTGACACTGATTGAAGCACATCAATCAAGATGGAAAAGCTTGCTGTTTGAGAAATTGCAAAACCTGGGATTTACCCTTGTGCTCTTCTCGCTCATGGATATGCTAAAGCAAAAATCACTATCCAACAGTGAATTTGGGATATAGAACTACAAAATCATTTGAGTCTTGCTGGTAGGCACCCTGAGTTCAGGGATAACGGTAGGGCACTGGTGCCTATGCATTACTTAACAAATCTGAATATCCCTAAATATAGAAGAGCTTTTACAGCTGCCAGGTTTAATGTACCTCCATCCGCCCTCCTAGAGGGAAGATATAGAAGGTACCTTATCACGAATGGGTCTGTCCATGTGGAATGGAGGAAGTGGAAACTGTAGGTCACATTTTATTGTATTGTTCCTTTTATAGGGATCTCCGCCACTCTTTTATTACCCCAATTTTACAAAGCACCCCGGACTTACCTAGTGAGCTTTACTTAACGCACTTATTGGCAGACAGGAGTCCACAGGTTACAGTAAGAGTGGCTAGCTTCTGTGCTGCTGCTATTGCATGTTGGAAAACAATGATAAATGACATTATATAGGAAATTGTGTACTGATTTTAATTTTGTACTTTTTACTTATGGTTTTATGTACTTTATATGATCTTGTTTACTTATGCTTTTTTATGTACTGATCTTTGATCGAAATAATTATTAATTTATTCACCACTCACCATATGCAGGCACGTGTTACCAAATTCTTCCAAACTACATAGGAAGTGGACTGGACTGTGAAAGACCAACCCAAATTGTGTTTGCATTGTTACACATTTGTAGGGCAGTACAATATTTCCGAGAAGCGGTCAGGTCTCCTGCTCCCCTGGTGCATTCACTATAGCTGCCCAATTTCCCTGCTTTCTAAAGCTTGACAGAAATAGCTATGGGCTTTAGGTGCATTCTTAAACTGCAAGATTTGTTTGCCTATGAGTGAATTTCTCTGCTTTTTAATCCAGGAGGTAAGAAATGGGATCCGGTGCAAGTTTGCTGATAATGGATTGATCATTTGCATGCTTATTGGGTTCAGTGGGATTACACAGAGCTACAATAATCAGAACAGGGGCTGACTGTTAAACCACTCTGGCCATGAAGCTCTGTCAGGGGAATAAGAGTCTCTTAGCACCCTTCACAAACTACACTTCCCAGGATTCTTTGGGGGAAGCTATATCTGTTTAAAGTGGTATAAATGTCTGGCGTGGGTGTAGCCCTCTGATTAGCCAAGCCAAACAGCTGTTACTCTGGCTTTTAGAACACTGACAGTTGGTTCTTACTGAACATGCCTGCACTATCATAGACTTCAATGTTAATTTTCTTAAATTAATAACAGCTATTCATTTTTTTAAAAAAATTTAAACTGCAGACAATGAAGCTCAGAGTATGGGGCAAGGCCAGTTATATGATTACAGGCACTCTGTGAACATTGCTGATTTTAAATTAATTTCAACAAATTATGAGATCACTGACAGAAAAAAGTCCAGCAGGAGTCTGGATTATTTTACTCTTGTTTTAGGCTTTGAACTCTAGATTCTTTTTTTTTATGTTTGAGTGTTTTGTGTATTGCCATGACAACTTAGAGGGTTATTAAGCAAGCGTTTCTGAGTTCAGGACTATAAGTTTCATACGATTTTGTTTTGAAATGAGCTTATGGGAAGCAGCAGAATTTAATTTTGCAGAATGCGAAAAATCCATGCTGTATATGCTCTATGAAGAATCCCCACTACACCAACCCCCACCCCCAAACACACCCACGGGTACCCCCAAACACCCACGGACTCTCTCTCTCTCTCTCTCTCTCTCTCTCTCTCTCTCTCTCTCTCTCACACACACACACACACACACACACACACACACACACACACTCTCTCTCTCTCTCACTCTCACTCTCACTCTCACTCTCTCATGCACACATATATACCCACAAAAACACATACAAGTAACTTGAGTGGGGGAGGTGGCACACCAAAATTGGCCCTTTACCTTTTACAGCAGCGATTGTGACAGTTTATTCAATTTTACTCCTTTCCCACCCTCTTTAAAACAACAAAAACCCTTATCCTGCCACTGCCATAGTAACCACAGCTCTACTCCAGCATTGCTTTAGGGCATTTCAGTGAAAAACAAGGTCCCCCCCCCCGGCAACTACCATGTTTTTCCACACAATGTCATGAAACAGTGCTATGTCCAGATTATTTAGGGGTGAAGTAAATGGTGGACAACCTGCCAATAGCAGAACTCTGTCAGCTTTTTAAAATTTAAAGAAGTAGTAGAAAAAGAAGCTGTTGCCCTGGCCATGAGAAGGCAGTGAGAGTTTGGCATCCATTCCCTCCCTCATGAAGAGCAAGTGTTTGCAACCACGAAATAATCAGGCAGGAGAGTCGAATAAAACAAATTCCTTTAGTAAGTATGTCTATCTTAACTCCACACTCTTTGTGTCCCTCCTGCTGTGTTGCTTTTTGCTCCTGACTGTCCTTCCCCTAGTCTGTGCCTTCCCTTTGTGTCACTGGGTTACTCATGCAGTCTACTGTCCCAGTTCTGCTACTGACTTCCGCATGTATTGACATGTGAACCTCCACACACACACACACACACCTGAAATTCTGAATTTGTTCCCCTACCCTCCAGAGAATCATTCAAACAATATGTTTGAGCAGTCTTTATCCCACTCCTAGTCTCAGAACACACAACATGAAATATAGTACATGGACAAGGTGAACACTCACTGGGTGCAAGGGTTGGGGAGCTGAAATGTGAAAAAATCCCAGCTCCGATAATTGCATCTCATTTCATGATCCAAACCAATACAAATCTGAATCAATCCTTAAAATAGATTGCATTTTTAGACCATGCTTTCTTCTCTGGCCAGTCTCCCCTTTGCAAGTAGCCATGATGGCTGTGCTCTGCCACCCTAGTCAGAGGCAGCATGCTTCTGAAAACCAGTTGCCGGAAGCCTCAGGAGGGGAGAGTGTTCTTGCACTCGGGTCCTGCTTGCGGGCTTCCCCCAGGCACCTGGTTGGCCACTGTGAGAACCGGATGCTGGACTAGATGGGCCACTGGCCTGATCCAGCAGGCTCTTCTTATGTTCTTATGTTCTTATGTTTAAGTAACCCTTTCCCTGCCCTTACCATTGCAAGAGGACACAACCAGCAAGCAGCAGAAGGGAGCTTCAGGTTCTAGGCAGCAAGCTGATTTCCTGAAGGAGTTCTGGGAATGACAGTTTTCTCTGCCAATAGAAAACTCTCAGTCCTATAACCTCAGCAGGAAATCATGCTTCTAATACCCAGAAAAATCCTTTTAACCTTTTGAGCTAGCCCATCTATCTGCTTCTGAAAGTTGGATTCACTCCCATTGCTAGCTGCTCCTCTCCTTCAAAAGGCAAACTTCACAAAGAGACTTTGGCATTATTATACCACTTTAAACAGTCACGGCTTCCCCCAAAGAATCCTGGGAAATGGGAGTTGTTAAGCGATCCCTATTTTCCATATAGAGCTACAATTCTCACGAGTTCCATGGGAAGAGGGATTGATTACAGAGGAGGGGACATGGCCCTTTAAAGTACAAAGATACATTGCTGTGGTTAAAGGAACCAAACTTTGATGCCTGTAATGCAAGCACTAAGTCCCATTTTGAAGCATTTTATACCTCCTATATCTTCACAATAGCCATGTGAGGTAGGTTAGGCTAAGAGTTGGTGACCAGCCCAAGGCAGGAAGTGAGCAAAAACAATGTTAAGTCACTTGAGTTTAAAATGTAAAACTGCACATTAGCAGAGTAATTCCTTTTAAAAAAATCAAGGTTGGCAAAAAAAAAAAGTGTTTTGCGATGAGTTGTGAAGCTGCGTGTGCTCAGAGTATTAAAATAATGTTTCAAATAAATAAATAAATAGTATATCTTTAAGATACCACTATTTTGTGGTGCCTCATGTATTCCTTTGGGGGGGAAGGTGGGCCCTATGGTGGGAACTGCACCATGACTCCCAACCACCCAGGCCTTGAGTTCTGTGATCATTCCGTAACAGCACCCCCCAAAACACTCAAGGTATTCTGAAAAGAATGATCACAAAACCCATATTTTTATTTTATTTTATTTCTCTCGGTCCCACCAGTTAGAACAGCTAGGCTTGTGCGGACCAGAGAGAGGGCATTTTTGATTGTGGCCCCCGCCCTCTGGAATTCCCTGCCCTATGACCTTCGCCATGCCCCCTCCCTGCCAAGTTTCCGCCGCGCCTTGAAACCCTGGCTATTTAGGCGGGCATACAAGCTTCCTGGGGTGGGCTAGTCTTATCTTGCTACAGTTGTGGGTGGTTTTAGCTTATTATAGTTGAGGTTTTTGGGTTGTCTGTTGGTATTTTATATGTTGTATTTTATCCTATTATGTACGTCGCCTAGAGTGGCCGTTAACCCGGCCAGATCGGCGACTCAGAAATAAAATTTTATTATTATTATTATTATTATTATTATTATTATTATTATTTACATATATATATTTGAAATGAACAAGGCAATGTTTGCTCATTTCTAGTTTAGTGTGACCTCAGGATTCATGGGGGGGGGAGAATCTCCAAATTATAAGTAGAGTTAACCTGAAGGGGGAGGGGAATGCTGACATAATCTTCCTCACAAAGTGTCTTATGTTGATCTCTTGCCTCTGAATGAGAGTTCAGAAGGTGCAGATTGGAGAAGTGAGATAGAATAAAACCAAAAGTCTTTTTACAGAGTGGGTAGCTGTTTCTAGGAGGTGACTTCGAATTGATTAAAGAATGGCTCAGTGGGATGGCTGACATTCAAATGTATAGGTAGAGGAGTTCTTTGTGAAGTGAATCCTTTTGAAATGGAACAATACATCTGGTAAATCGAGTTTATCTTCTGGAAGAGCTAGAAGGCACTGGGATAAAATTAACAAATTCTTTGTGAAAAAATATAATATGGCCTCCTGGTTCCTTGAACAATATCACTCTTAAATGTCAGGTGTATTTTATTAGGCATGATGAGGATGCACTCGTAACATAACACATCACTTTAGCATTGTTTCTTTTCTGCTTCTGACTTTTATCCCTTGTAATCCTTCAACATATTAACCAAACAACTAAATGCTAAGCAGAAACTATTCACCTTGTTTCATTATTAGTATTGTCTATCTGTACAGAGAAGGCTTAACTAGACTTAAAACATAGATAGCATATCAATATACCTATATATCAGGGCAGTTTCAATACAGACCATACATCAGTGCTGGTTCCAGGAAATTTTGGGGTCCACAAGCAAGCCATTCTCAGTAGTTCCCCCCTTAACCTGGATTTGTAGGCCAGGAATTCTCTTATGCGGCCTCCGATTTATTGGATGCTACATGCAAAGTAGGAAAAACAGTGCTATTGGGACAGTTGTGTCTTTGCAGGTAAGAAGAGACCTGCTGGACCAGGTAAAAAGCCTATCTAGTCCAGCATCTCATAGTGGCCAACCAATGGGAAGCCTGCAAGCAGGACCTGAATGAAATAGCTTTCTCCTCACTTGTGATTCTCAGCAACTGGTACTCCAGCGGAAGAGGTACAACATAGCGATCATGGCTAGTAGCCACTGATAGTCTTATCCTCCATGAATTTGTCTAAATCTTCTTTTAAAGCCAGCAAAGTTGGTGGCCATCACTACGTCTTGTGGGAGTGAATTCTGTACTTTAACTATGCTCTGTGTGAAGCAGTACTTAGTTGTGTCTGTCCTGAATCTTCTAATATTCAGGTTTTTTGGGTGGCCCCAAGGTTCTAGTATTATAAGAGAGGTCTTGGGGCCATCCTCATCATCTGAAACTGACCTGCCATTTATTTAAATAATGGTTCACACAAAAGGGCTGTGATGCTCCTCTTTCCACCTGTGTTGCCTGGCCCCTGGAGAGTCAAGCTGTCTGACGTGAATAAGCCTTGCAAACCAGTGGAAGCAAAACAATTAGCTATTGGTAAACATCCTACACCAGAGACAAATGAGTATTTATACCTAAAGAGGTTTAGTGAGTATCTGAACCACAGCACAGCCTTCACATTGCTGACTAATCTGCAAGACCCTTTTCAGTTCATATGGCAGCCATTCCCAGCTGTAATGAAGCCTTAGTTAGTACAATGAACATCCATGCCCTTCAAGATACTATTAAGCGAGCTTGCTTTCAAACAACTCTCAAGAAATATCTACCTACGGAACTCCCTGAAAATGTCAAGGAACAGTGGATTAAATGAAGACATCCATTATTGCAGAATGTGAACAAACTATTGGATACCAAGCTAAGAAACATTAGGATTGGTTTGATGAAAATGATAGTGAGATTGAACATATCATCGACAAGAAAAGGAAAGCCTTCCAGATATGGCAGGACATCAACTGTGCTGATAAGAAAACTATATATGCCAGTGCAAAGGCTGAGGTCCAAAGAAGAACTAGAGAACTTAAGAACGCCTGGTGGATAAAGAAAGCTCAAGAAATCCAGGACTTTGCAGATGCTCACGATGCACGGGGCTTTTTTAATGCCACAAAGGCCATCTATGGACCAACAAATTACAGTACAAATCCCTTACGTTCAATGGATGGTACCAAACTTTTTAAGGATAAAGAGTCTATTGCACTCTGCTGGAAAGAGCATTACCACGACCTCCTTAATTGTAATTCTATCATGGCTGGTGAAGTCTTCTCGCAAATTCCACAACAACAAACTAGAGATGAGCTTGCAGTATCCCCTAATTTGGATGAAGTCAGTAAAGCCATCAATCAAATGAAGAACAACAGAGCTAGTGGACCTGATGGGATTCCTGCTGAAGTCTTTAAAGAAGGTGGGCCTGAACTTACACAACAACTTCACAAGCTCATCGGAAAAATCTGGATGAGGGAGGAGATCCCGGAAGACTTCAGGGACACCATAATTATCACCCTTTTTAAGAAGGCTGATAGAACAGATTGTGGGAACTATCAAGGTATCTCTCTTCTTGCTACCGCAGGTAAAATCCTTGCAAGGATCCTCGCAAATCGCCTCCTACCTATCTCAGAGGATGTCCTCCCCAAATCTCAAAATGGTTTCTGCCCTTCCAGCGGACAGTGGACATGATATTCACTGCATGACAGCTTCAAGAAAAATGTCGGGAGCAGAATCAACAGTTAGATATGGCATCTATTGATCTGACTAAGGCCTTTGATACTGTGAATCAAACTGCTCTCTGGACCATCCTTCTGAAAACTGGATGCCCTGATAAATTTGTGAATATTTTGCTACTCCTTCATGACAACACGACAGCAACAATTTTGGACAACAATGGCTTTCAGAGCGATCCATTCAGAGTTGGATCAGGCGTAAAACAGTGATGCGTCATTGCTCCTACTTTATTTGCTATTTTCATTGCCATGATTCTACACCTTATTGAGGGGAAACTTCCTACTGGTGTGGAAATCATATATTGAACAGATGGAAAGCTTTTCAATCTCAGTAGGCTGAAAGCAAAAAGTAAGGTAATGTCAACCTCTGTCGTAGAACTTCAATATGCTGATGATAATGTAGTCTCTGCACATTCAGAGAAAGTTCTTCAAACTATCTTAAATATCTTTGCAGAAGCATATGGAAACTTGGGCTCTGGCTTAATATAAAAAAAACCAAAGTGTTTCATCAACAGGTGCGAACTAGTCCCTCTGTAGCATCATCAATCCAGCTTAATGGTGTGACGCTGGAGAACGTTGATCACGTCCCCTATCTTGGCAGCCATCTCTCTGTAAAAGCTGACATCGATGCTGAAATTCAACACTGTCTGAGCTCTGCGAGTGCCACATTCTCCCGAATGAAGCGTAGAGTGTTCAAGGATCGGGATATTTGCAGGGAGACCAAAATGCTTATTTACAAAGCCATTGTACTACCGACCTTACTGTAAGCCTGTGACACATGGACCATCTATAAACACCACTCCCAACTTCTTGAAAGATTCCACCAACACTGCCTCTGGAAAATTCTGCAAATAACTTGGGAACATAAGCAGACTAATGTTAGCGTATTGAAAGAAGCAAAGACCACCAGTGTTGAAACAATGATCCTTCAACATCAACTTCGTTGGACTGGCCATGCTGTTCGAATGCCTGATCACCATCTTCCAAAGCAGCTACTTTACTCCCAACTTAAGGATGGAAAATGGAATATCGGTGGACAGCAAAAGAGGTTTAAAGATGTTCTTAAAGCAAATCTAAAAAAATTTAACATGAGCATTGAGAACTGGGAAGTCTTGGCTCATGAACATCCCAAATGGAGGTCAGCTATTATCAAAGGTGTTGTGGACTTCGAAGAAGCATGAATACAGGGTGAAAGGGACAAACGAGCTAAGCAGAAGGCACGTCAAACAAATCCTCATTGCAACCATCTTCCATCTGGAAACCTATGTCCTCACTGTGGGAGGCTGTGTGGATCCAGAATTGGCCTCCACAGCCGCTTACGGACCCACCATTAAAGACCTTATCTTAGAAGACAATTTTACTCAGCCACGACTGATCGCCAATGAATGAATGAATGAGTACATGTAAATGCATTTGTTCACATTCATTGTTCACTATCTCTTCCTTTTCTTTTTGTCAGCTCCTGCACCATCAAAAATATGTTTTGATAATATATTTTTTTCTGTTTTGCTTGCTTTTGTAGAAGTTCTGTGTCCACTGATGGCCTCATATGAGAATGAAGGAATGAAGGAATAAGTGGTGCAAGACTAGGTTAATGGGCTTGTAAGCAAGATGAACAACATGCAATTGGGCTTCCCAGAGGGCAAAAGGAAGAAACCAAATATCTTTTATTAGAATGCCTCTCAAAAACTTCTGCAAGTGCCCGAGGACTATATACTATGACAGATACATTGATTTTTGAAAGGAAAGAAGATTATGGCAGCATCTCTGGGCAACCTCTCTGAGATCAGACATGCAGTTGAAGACCATTGATTAAAAATTAAAGGAATCACAGAAGGAGATGAGGTACCAAGAAAAGGCTTCTCAAAGTTGCAAGAAGCCCAGCATGCATTTTTAAGGTGTGCAACCATATTATCCCCTTGTTTGTTTTAATTATGGTCTCCAGGAAGGGTTCTAAAATGCCCACACTGAATTAATGTCCCAGTCTAAGGATCCTTCAACACAAAAGAGTGCTGTGTTTGCATGTGTCCATACACACACACATTCATAAGCCTGCTGTGGCATCCACTGGCTGCCACTGCATATGGTTGCTGTTCAATATGGCCAAGAGGTTTGAGACATACTGGTCTAGCTAACACATCAAGCCTGAGCTGACCAATCAACAAAATCTCAAAATAACTGCATTAATATTGACATAGCATATAGCAAGTTGTGAGATGAAGTCTCTTAATAGCTACAGACAACATGATCCCATACTGATGAAGCAAATCCATAAGGAGTTTTTTAGATACGCCTTATGCTTTTCTGGACTACAAAGAGGTGCTGCATGGAAAAGCTTAAATGCCCAATGGATTCTTCACGTTCCTCTGTTTGTTCCTTATACATAAGACATTTTTAAATGAAAAATACATTTGTATTTTATCTTTAAGCTTTATCCAGCAAAAGGCTCATGAAACATTCTTGGTTCTTTTATTCAGCCATAGTTGATAGCCCAAGCTTTCAATTATTTATAGTCATTTGTGAACACATACATCAGCAAGTCAGCTGCTAAATAACACACCCAAAAGGAATCCATTGCTAGTCTTATAATGAATGAAAGATATGCAGCAGTAACTAGATAAGAAAGCTTAGTCCTTTTCAAGTAACATTTCCTCATGAACCTTTCATTTTCTAATATCTTCAAAGTTACTCCAGGGCTTTAAATAAAGCACTACCAGAAGAGTATTCTGCCTTTTTAAAATCCATTGAAGATTCTCTGGATTTATGGAGTGGGAGTTTATATCCAGAAAAACTATGTTACATCCAATCACTTTCAAATATTGTGGCAAAATATTGATTACTAACTGTGGAGCACTCATGTGGGAACAAAGCAAGCTGATTTTGACTTCTCTCAAATGAATTCATGATAGATGCATACTCAGTGAGGAAAAACCCTGGTCTCTTCTGGAAGCTTCCACACTGGATCCCAGCTATTTTGTTATAATGGGTGCAGACTATCCAATTAACTAGTCTATCCATAAAGAATTATACAAATTGTATCACATATACATCCCAAAACATGGGTTCTACACTGAAAATATATGCATCTTCAGCTTGATCTTGCACAATGGAGGACAAAAGGATGTGTAACGCAGCAGTAAGATAGCCACGTATCCATCATCAAAAAAAGAAATGAAAGGGCAGATTATAAACATATGCATAAAAAATTCAAATATATTCTCCTTCATCAGTCATCCAGCATCAGCAGAGGGGAAAACTTCTCCAACCCTAGGGCTGCATTTCCTTCTGGATGCCAGTGACAGACAGCGTCAGAGGCAAAAGTGGGTTGAGGAATGAATAGAAATATTACCTTTGTACGCTTGGCTAGCTTTCACACACAAATACACACATGTACACGTCTCTATCCTCCATCCAGGCAAGAGGAGTTATCAGAGTCCAAAGGCACATTCCAGCCAACCAAGAACATTCTAGGAGAGTGTGAAACAGGGCCGATGTCAGATGTGGCCTGGGGAGAGGTGATGTGGCTGAGGAGGGAGGGTAGCATGGGGAGATTCTCAAGGGCCATATAAATAGGCCTGGAGGACCACATTTGGCAGCCTGAGATTCCCCATCCTTGTTACAGAGCCTTTCCATCAGCTCAGCTGAGAGTCCAACAACTTTTGGCTTCTCCCCTTGAACTCTTTCCATTCCGTTACAAGAGCATTGCAACTAATGCCTGAGTTTGCCAGCATGTAAATTATTTTAATTGATTTTTTAAAATGGAAATGAGCTATAAAGGTTACTGGGTGACCTTGGGCTACTCACTATCTCTCAGCCTAATCTGCCCCTCAGGATGAAAACAGCAGAGGGGAACCATGACCACCCCAAGGAAGAAGGGCACACTTAAAATGTAGAGGAAGTAATAATTTACAACCATAATGTGATATCAAATACTTATCGGGACATAGTATGAAGAAATATTTATATAAGCATGACTGTCAAAGATGTTTATCATTTATACAACCTGTAAAGATATTTGTAGTGCAATCCTATGATTGTTTACTCAGAAGCAAGTCCCAATGTATTCAATGAGACTTACTGAAACAAGGAAGCGTGCGCAGAACTGCAGCCTCAAGTGATAAGGAACATCCACCCAATCCAAAATTCAGAATCATGCCACTTTAAGCTGTTTTGCAACTGTTTATACTTTTTATGGTTATTGGATTTTAAAGGGATTTATTTCTTGTTGTGAGCTGCCTTGGTTTCCAATCGGCAATCCTCCCTCACAGGGTTGTTGGGAAGACTCCATACATACACACTGGAGATGTAAAAAATACATAGACCCCATATAATAGTTTATTGTCAAAATAAGTTGGTCATTGCAGAACATTTGTTTTAAAAAATCACATCACTATTAGTTTCCTACGTAATAAAAGCAGTGATACCTATGTAAGCCCTGCCTAATTACTTTAAAAAATAGGATTGGAGAGGGAGAGAAAGATTTACAACACAAGCACAATCCTTTGCTATTTTCACTCAAAAGTCCCATTAATTTACAGCACAATCCTAACCATGTCTATTCAAAAGTAAATCCTATTGAATTCAGTGGGGTTTACTGCAGGTAGGAGGGATTAGCATTGCAGCTTTACTTCCAGAAAAGCAAGTATTGGATTAAAGCTTCATATTGGGAAGGTTTTCAAAACAGTGCCATCTTCAACAGTCCAGGAAAATTTAAACTTGTTTGACTCCTACACATAACAAAAAAAAAAAATACTTTTGGTACTGCTGAAAGGTAGGTATACTTACTCAATTTATGAGATTTTCAGATAAACAGGAAAAAAAAACAGTTTTCTACATTTCCAATGCAATCTAGGTACTGTCTGGAGGCCCAGAAATCCCTTGTCAATCACAAACCTGACTTCACTTATTGGCTACAAACCAAGGACGGGGTTAGAGCAGCCAGCTAAGAAATCATTTCACTGAAGTTGTGGGGGATGGCGACTGACGTTTTGGTGTATATCTAGTGAATGACACCACCTAGAAACTTAATTATTTTAAAATGAAAGCTGAGAGGCCAGAGATTCACCTGACTCACCCGGAAACCCAGAGAGGACCCCAAAAATCTGAAAACTGGACATCTGGCAACCCTAACTGAAAAGGGCCTCTCCCTTGTGACCACCCTCCAAGACTCCCTGGAGAGGGGACCTGGAGAAGGGCCTCAGAAGAAGATCTAAGGGTCAAGGTAAGTTCATATGGTATTATATCAAAACCAGCACTTTGGATTGGGTTTGGAAGCATACAGGCAGCCAGTGTAATTGGAGCAGGAAATGTGTTATATTCTCTGTTTGCCTTGAACCCAATAACAGTCAGGCAGCTGCATTCTGCACGAAAACTGAAACTTCCGAATAGTTTTCAAAGGCAGCCCAACATAAAGTGCATCGCAGTAACCCAACCTTGAGGTTATCAGAGCATAGATTACTGTAGCCAGGTTATCCCTGTCCAGATAGGGTTGCTGCTCGGTCACCAGCCTAAGTTGATGGAAGGCACTCCATGCCACTGAGGCCACCTGTGCCTCAAGGATAGCAATGGATCCAGGAGAACCCCCAAACTACCTGCTTCTTTAGAGGGAGTGTGACCCCACCTAGAGCAGGCCGCACACCACTCAGCCAGTCAGACGAACCATGTACCAACAGTATCTCAAACTTGTCTAGATTAAGCTTCAGTTTATTGCCCCTCATCCTGTCTATTATCACAACCAAACACTGATTCGGCATATCTACTGCCTCATCAGCAGAAGACAAAAAGGAGAAATATAGCTTCATATCATCAGGATACTGATGACAACATACTCTGAAACTCTGCATGACCCCACACAGCAGTTTCATGCAGATGTTAAACAACATGGGGGACAGAACTGACCCTTGTGGGATTCCATATTGGAGAACCCACAGAGCCAGGCAATGCTTCCCAAGAACCATCTTCTGGAGCTGGCCATCCAAGTAAGAATGGAACCACTGCAATGTGGTGCCCCCAGCACCCAACTCAGACAGTTGCCCAAGAAGGATACCATGGTTGATGGTATCAAAAGCAGGTACAGGGTGACCAAGGCAGTGTTTATACCAAACCCAGGCCTGAATCCTGATTGAAATGGATCTAGAAAATCTGTCTCCTCTAAGAGTATCTGGATTTGGTTGGCGACCATCCTCTCAAGAACCTTGCCCAGAAAGGAAACATTTGCTATTGGTCTAAAATTATTAGGATCTTCCAGGTTCAGGCAAGGCTTCTTTGGGAGTAGTCTCACTACTGCCTCCTTCAGGCAACCTGGGACCACTCCTTCTTAGGAAGAAGCATTAATTATCTTCCTGGCCCATCCAGTTGTCCCCTCCTTGCCAGATTTTATCAGCCATGAAGTGCAAGGGCCAAGACACAAATGGTTGCACGAGCCCAGCCAAGTACCTTGTGCATGTCCTCAGGCCACAGCAGCTGAAACTCACCCAACAAGGAGTGGACAAGGAAGCATGCCAGACACCTCACTTGAATCATCAGCATCAACAATGGAGTCCAAATCCCGGTGCATGAAAGCAATTTTATCCTCAAAATGCTTAGCAAACATGTCACTTCAGGCTTTAGATGACTCTACCACCTCCCTGGAGCCAGTACGAAATAAGCCCCTAGCCACTCTAAACAGCTCTGCTGGATGGCAAACTGAGGACACAGTGGAGGCAGAGACGTTAGTTTTCTTTGCCACCTTCACTGCCACTGAGTAGTCTTGAACATGAGCATATTATACAGCCACAAGAGTGGCTGTATACTATAGCGTGGGTTTTTCACATTCTGCAATGTTAAATTGAAAATACCCCCATGCCATTCTGATGCTTCCCATAAGCTCATTTCAAAACAAAACCTTACAAAATTTATAGTCCTGAACTCAGAAACACTTGCTTAACAACACTTTCAATTTTCATGGTGATACACAAAACAGTCAGAGAGAATTGAGAGTTCAAAGTCTAAAGAGAGAGAAAAAAAACCTAGAGCCCCTTTGGACTTTTTTCTCTCAGAGTTCTCATAATCTGTTGAAATTCATTAAAAATCAGCCATATTCACAGAGTACCTGTAAGCCTAATACTGACCTTGCCCCATACTCAGACCTTCATCTTCTGCAGTTTAAAAGTTAAAAAAAATGCCTGGCTGATTTTTAATTAATTTAAGAAATTTTGGCTGGCAGCCTATGATAACATGGGGCATGCTCAGTAAGAACCAACTGTCAGAATTCTAAAAGAATGGAAATGATCAAACCTGCCCTCCCCTCCCCCTTCCTTTGCCCCCCTCCAATACGCTCCTTCCCTTCCTACTCCCCCTCGTCCTCCCCCCATGGTCACTTTTTCCTATCGTAACCAAGATTGCATAGGAGTAAATCCCATTGAACTCAATAAGCATGCAAATGATCAGACCTGCTTTTCCCCTCCTTCCCCTCTCCTCTCCTCTCCCTTCCCACTCCCCTCCCCTTTTCTTTCTTCCTCCTCCCCTGCCCACTCCAGCCCTCCCTCCCTCCCCCCCGGTCAGTTTTACCTATCCTAAGCATGATTGCACGGGAGTAAATCGCACTGAATTCAATAAACATGCAAATGATCAAACCTGTCCTTCTCCTCCCCTCCCTCCTCCTCCTCCTCCCCATCCTCTCTGGTCAGTTTCACCTATCCTAAGCATGATTGCAGGGGAGTAAATCCCATTGAACTCAATAAGCATGCAAATGATCAATCCATTCTCAGCAAACTTGCACAGGATCCCATTTCTTACCTCCCGGATTAAAAAGCAGGGAAATTCACTAACAGGCAAAAAACCTTGCAGTTTAAGAACATACCTATAGCCCACAGCTATTTCTATCAAACTTTAAAAAGCAGGGAAATTGGGCGGCTATAGTGAATGCACCAGGGGAGCAGGAGACCTGACTTCATCTCTGAGATATTGTACTGCCCTACAAATTGGTCAAAATGCGAACACCATTTGGGTTGGTCTTTCACAGTCCAATCTACTTCCTGTGTAGCTTGGAAGAATTTGGTAACATGTGCCTCTGAGCATATGGTGAGTGGTGGCAACACCTGCCATCTCCAAAGATAGAGAATTATATTTTTGTATGTTTGTTGGTGTTCTTCTTACTTTGCTTCTTTCCTGTGTTACTATTAGTGAATTCAATTACATTTGTTGGGACTTTTTTTCCACCTGCATTCAAGCCTTCTCCCTTCAAGCTTCATTGCGCTTAGTGCCTGGATATACCACAGAGATTTCTGAGCTCTGCCAGTTGGGAGAGGACACTTGGGTGCAATTGTGTCAATCGTCTGAATCATCTCTGTATTTCACAGATTAGCCAGGGCTTCGACAGAAGAACTGGCCACGCCAACTGGAAAACTCCACTGAGCCTTTTGAAAGCCAATAGGTACAATATAGGGTAGAGACAGACTTAATGTTGTGCTGGTTCCAGTGCATCTCCACCTCACAGGGGCACATGACGCTAGTCAAACACCACACCTTTTTATTCTAAAACTTGGTTGGATAAGCTCAAGTGCATTTTTTTTTAAAAAAAATCAGCTTCAGGCAGATTTTGCAAGTGACTGGTAGATCAATCAGTTTGTCTTCCAGGTGTGGCCAATGGAAACACTTTGTTGTAGGCTCAGGCAGAGACAGTGATTGGCCCAATGCTTAGCTATGGGCAGTCATGAAAGGTCTGAAGTCACCAGTAGGAAGGGAGGTGTGACGAGCAGAAAGCAGAGTTGCTTCAAAACACAGCCAGAAAAACCATTATCGCTGCTTTTGAAGTGATTGGTGTGCCCGTAGCCATAATTTAAACAGATATACTATACATCTCAACATAGTGGGAAAACTGTTGCCGGATGACCTGTGTGCCTGCTCAGTGATAAGTGTTGATGGGCAGCTTCCCTTCTCAGAGTCCTTCATCTTCAAATCAAACGTGGACAGGGCAGGCCTCCAGACAGAGGACCAACCTCTGACACATAGACCCCATGCGCAGTGGAATCCCCAGCCAATTGTAGTTTCCTTAGTAAACGTTTGTGACTCCAACATCAGTGTACACTTCCTTCAGAGTATTCATGTGCTTCTTTCACACATTACATTTTTGGGGTGTATACTTAAAAATAGGAAGTATTTGAGTAGTTTTGCACAGGATGATGATGATGTATATTTATATGCTGTTTTTATCACCAGTTGACCTCAAAGCAGCTTCCATAGCAAGAATAATACAATATCATTAAAAAAATCAGAACATAATATTAAAAAACTTCAACAGTATCATTAAACACCACAAAATATCATAAAACAGGCTCAAATCTCAAATCAGTTTAAACATAGCCTAATATGCAAAAGCAAATACATTTTTATCACAAAGTACAGCCCCATCATTGTTATCACCATCCATGTCTTGAAGATGAGAAAGTTCCACCACTGGGACACCACTACATGTCCTTCTCTGGAGAAAGTGATGTACCCACCCATCTAATGAGCACACAAACCGTAGCTGTCTTACTATTCCACAGTAGACAATTCTTAAGAGTCATATTTCTGTTTACCAGATACAAAACAAAATTATCCTCAGCACAGAAGCTTAAGCAGAGATGGAAACCATTCTAAGTGACATTACTGAGACTGAATGCTCATATTTAACTCAGCCACTTTAAAATGCCTGATGTCAAACAAATGTTTGATTTTCCAGTAGGTTTGTAAATTGCTGCTACTAAATTTATCTCTGAGTCATCACAGTGTACCTGCAGGTGAAAATTAAATTGCATTGTCAGCTCTTTGTTTGAAGTGTTGTTTTTGTGTCACTCAGGGAAAGCAAGGAGAAGG
This sequence comes from Rhineura floridana, assembly GCF_030035675.1. NCBI lineage: Eukaryota > Metazoa > Chordata > Lepidosauria > Squamata > Rhineuridae > Rhineura > Rhineura floridana. The sequence goes on from NC_084488.1 coordinate 6,256,432, forward strand.
AGCTTCAGGCACAAGAAATTGCTTACAGTTGTGTGCACATAGGATTGTTGCAATGTGCCCTTTGAAGAGTGTCTAGAAAAGTCAGTAGAATGGTACGATCTGGCCAAAGAAAGCACATTATACCTGTGCTCACTGCACTGGCTCTCAGTTAATGGACCCAATTCAAGGTGATCATTAAGTGATCTAGGTGTAAGGCCTGGTGGACTCCCATCAGCCAAGTTCCAGTGCCTTATGTCATGCAGTACTAAGTTGCTTCATGACACAAGGTACTAGAACTGTGTTACCCATCGTAAGCAGCATGACAAATCCTGCCAATGGTGTCAGTATTTGGTCAAGTGACTGAAAGGGGACCAATGCAGCTTCTCCTGGTTCCATATAATGTCCATCCCAGGAGCTGCACATGCAGGTAAATCATGTGGCACAGAATTCCTGTGAGTGTACCATTTTAGATTACAGGCATGGAATTGCTTGTTAGAATGCTCCTAATAAAAATCTCCCCTTCTGGGGTTAAAATCCTGCTCTAGCTCTCACACACACACTACTATTCCCTGAGAAGGGAAAATTTTGTGCAGGGAAATAGTCAAACATTTAGTCCGTCCCCACCCCTCCGGCAGTGTAAAATGGTACATTCTCAGAAGCCCTGGACCAAGTGATTTCCTTTCCTGCATGAATGGTTGAATTCCAGGAAATAAACACTGGGATGCAGTAAACAGAGAATGCGGGTCTTGACTTCTCCATACTGGATCAGACTAAGGTCCATTGAGCCCTGTGTTCAGTTTCCACCAATAGTCACTGCCATCCAGATGCATCTGGAAATTCCTTTGGTATTCTGCCCTTTTCAGTGTTGCAGGTACTCTGATAGGGATGGACAAATCTGTCGATTTCCATTTATCTTAGTTTCTCATTTTTCCAATTTTAAGTTCAGTTCACAACTTTTCCACATCAGTTTGCAGATTTTTTTTAGTCTTCATGTCAACATTTTACGCACATTTCTCCTAATATACAAATTTTGTACACAATTCTGCCAAATATATATATTGCAAAATTTCCCCCCTAATATAATGCATTTTGTACGTTATTTTCACCCAGATATACATTTTTGTTCATACTTTCCTAATGTATGTGTTTTGTACATGTTTTGATTGAGAACTGCATCATAAAATGTGAATTTCAAAGGATGGCTGTGTTTTGGTTAGTCTATTGCTTCAGGAGGTTCAGACTAGGTAGGAGCTTATTCAAGGCCTCTCTTCACCCCGTCTCCTACCTGGCAAATACCATCACCACCATATCCTGGAAAAAATTGTACTTAAGTGACTTCACTAATAAATAATAATAATAATAATAATTTAATTTATGTGTCGCCTATCTGGCCAATGGCCACTCTAGGCGACGTACAAATCAGTTGCAGTAAATGCAGCACAATAAAATACACATAAAATACAATATAACAAGGAAACTATAAATAGGAATGATAACAGTTCAGAGTAATAGGCAATTAGTCCTGAAAATTAACCCTCCCCGGAAGTCCCGAAGGCCTGTCTGAAAAGCCAGGTCTTCAAGGCTTTGTGGAATACATTCAGGGAAGGGGCATGCCGAAGATCGTACGGGAGGGAGTTCCAGAGAGTGGGGGCCGCCACTGAAAATGCCCTCTCTCTAGTCCCCACCAACCTAGCTGTTTTAGTTGGTGGGACTGAGAGAAGGCCCTGAGTGGCTGATCTTGTTGGGCGGCATAATTGGTGACGCTGGAGGCGCTCCATCAGGTAAACTGGTCCAAAACCGTGTAGGGATTTAAAGGTTAGTACCAACACCTTGAATTGAGCCCGGAAAATAACTGGAAGCCAGTGTAGATCGAATAACACTGGAGTGATGTGTTCCCGGCGGCGACAATTTGTAAGTAGTCGAGCCACAGCATTTTGTATAAGTTGTAATTTCTGGACCGTTTTCAAGGGTAACCCCACGTAGAGCGCATTGAAAGTGTTTGGAAGACTGACTGGGGAAAAGTACAGTTCCATGACCCTAAAAAAAAATAAAATGAAGTACAGTACAATAAAAATACTTAACATGTATATAGTTAGTTTTAGGTAATAAAAATTATTTGCATAAATATCTCTGTAATTCTCACATCAAAATAAACTAATACTATTAACACACTAGTAGAGGCTGACAGCCAACATTTTTGCTGGTAAACTCCAGTGCAAAAACACGTCACTTACCACAGAACTAGCCCAAGACGTTTTGCTGCCTGAGACAAAGGATGAGATTGAGCATGCATGCACACACCAATTCCATGTACCAAAGCTGACCAGACTGGTAGATGATTCTTACTCCAACATGGGCAATTGTGCAGTGTCCCACACCTCACCTGAGGGCAGCAGGCTAGCTTAGGGGTCATGTGGCACATAGAACTCTGTTCTCCATCACCCCACTCTGTCTGACTGCCTCTGCCCCCAGCATCTGCCACCTGAAGCGGCTGCCTTACTCTGCCTAATAGCTGACCTGCCACCCAGCTACCTAATCAGTAAACCACGAGAAACTCTCTTACTCTTTCTATCCATTTCTCTTTTTCTCATATCATGTTTGCCATCTCTCTCCTGCCCAACTTTGCCTCTCTCACCACGTTTTATCTTCTCATCTTCTCTGTTCCCTGATGATTGTGCTGTCTCTTCTGAGCAACGGCCTACCAATTCTCATTGGCCTTCATGATCAAGTATGGTGTTCTAGAAAGAGACAGTGTGGAGTAGCACTTAGGGTGTTGGACTAGGAATGGAGAGACCCAGGTTTAAATACTCATTGGGTGACACTAGACCAGTCACTATCTCAGTCTGAACTACCTCACTGGGTTATTGTGAAGATATACAAGGGGGAAAGTACTAACTTTACCACCTTGAATTCTTGAGAAGAAAAGTGAAATATAAATGAAATAAATAATAGTTAACCATTATTTTCTACTAGATGACTATGAAGTACAATGCCATTATGATAGTACGACGTTATTTTCATGTTTAAAATATATACAAGTTTCATCAGACTGAATGAAATTATGAATGAATAATTCAGGCTTTATCTACATTGACGGATATATCAAATGATTATCTATTTTTTCATTGGTTTTGACCACTTTAAATTTTGTAGTTTAAAATGGATTTCTCCCCTACAAATATATAATGTTTATTGAAATCTCAGATATCAGGTAATCCTTACATTTGCTGGTACAAAACCCAAACTGTGGAGAAAGTATGGATATTGACTAGTAAAATACTTATTTTAATTACCCGCCCAAGAAATTTTGTCATAAAATAAAGAATTAGAAGTTTTTCAAAATATATGACATCCTGAGCTTGTATTTCTGAGCTGGGGAGTGCAAATTCTTGTGACATCTCCAAAAGCCTTTTTTTGTAATTAATGAATACCAAATGCTTGGAATCCAAAAGATGACATTACTTGCCCTGCCTCCCTGAATGGGTTTTGGGCTTGTGTTTTTTCAACTGTTGCTCTCACTGCCACATGGTAAACTACTTTGGAGCCTGTTTTTAATTTGTTTGAAGGGTTTGGTCCATTTTTCAAAGAAAAAAAGTCTTACTGGGCACACCTAAAGTAACTTTTTGGATCCTGACCAATGACTCTTTTCTATAGACTGTATGCTTCATTTTCTGCTTTCTAGAGCTAGTTACTATATGTTGTTGTTGTTATGTGCCTTCAAGTCGATTATGACCTCCAATGGCATCTGTCATGGACCATCCTGTTCAGATCTTGTAAGTTCAGCTCTGTGGCTTCCTTTATGGAATCAACCCATCTCTTGTTTGGCCTTCCTCTTTTTCTACTCCCTTCTGTTTTGTCCAGCATTATGGTCTTTTCTAGCGAATCATGTCTTCTCATGATGTGTCCAAAGTGTGATAACCTCAGTTTCATCATTTTAGCTTCTAGTGATAGTTCTGGTTTAATTTATTCTAACACCCAATTATTTGTCTTTTTTGCAGTACATGGTATCCGCAAAGCTCTTCTCCAACACCACATTTCAAATGCGTTGATTTTTCTCCTATCAGCTTTTTTTCACTGTCCAACTTTCACATCCATAGCATTTCTTGCTCCATATACGGCAAGAGCCTTTGTTGTAGAATCTTGAGCATTACTTTACTTGCATGGGATATTAAGGCAATAGTTTGATAATTACTGCATTCCCTGGGATCCCCTTTCTTTGGAATTGGGATGTATATTGAACACTTCCAGTCGGTGGGCCATTGTTTAGTTTTCCATATTGCTAGACAAATTTTTGTCAAAATTTGGACAGATTCAATCTCAGTAGCTTGTAGCAACTCTATTGGTATGCCATCTATTCCTGGTGATTTGTTTCTTCCAAGTATTTTAAGAGCAGCTTTCACCTTGCATTCTAAAATTTCTGGTTCTTCATCATATGGTTCCTCCGTCAATGAATCTGTCATCCTTGCATCTCTTTTATAGAGTTCTTCAGTGTATTGCTTCCATCTTCCTTTTATTTCATCTCGGTCAGTCAGTGTGTTCCCCTGTTAATTATTCAACATCCCTAATCGTGGTTTAAATTTCCCTTTCATTTCTCTAATCTTTTGGAATAGGGTTCTTGTTCTTCCCTTTTTGTTGCCCTCTTCTATTTCTATACAGTAACTACTGTAATAGTTTTCTTTGTCCCTATGTACTAGTCGCTGTATTGTTGCACTTAGGTTTCTGACCGTGTTTCTATCTCCTCTTGCTTTTGCTTTCCTTCTCTCCTTAACCATTTTAAGAGTTTCTTCAGTCATCCATTGAGGTCTTTCTCTCTTTTTAACTAGAGTTATTGCCGTTTTGCATTTTTCCCTGATAATGTCTCTAACTTAACTCGATAGTTCTTCTGGTTCTCTGTCAACTAAGTTTAAAGCCTCAAATCTGTTCCTTCTTTGATCTTTATATGCTTCTGGGATGTTATTTAAATTGTATTTTGGCATTATGATTGCTTTGTTGTTCTTCTTTAGCTTTACTCTGATTTTCGATACGACCAGTTCATGATCTGTACCGCAGTCTGCTCCTGGTCTTGTTTTCGCAGAAAGTATGGAACTTCTCCATCTTTTGCTACCAATTATATAATCAACTTGATTCCTATATTGACTATTTGGTAATGTTCATGTGTACAGTCATCTTTTTGGTTGCTCAAAAATGTGCTTGCAGGAAACAAATTATTGGCTTCACAGAATTCAGTAAGTCTTTCTTCTGCTTCATTTCTGTCTCCTAGGCCCCATTTCCCCACAATTCCTAGTTCTTCTCTGTTCCCTACTTTTGCATTCCAGTCCCCCATGATTATCAGCACATCTTGTTTTGATGTGTGATCAGTTTCTTCCTATACTTCTGTGTAAAATCTCTCCAATTCCTCTTCTTCTGTGTTTGCCATTGGAGCATAGACTTGGATGATGGTTATGTTAATAGGTTTCCCTTTAATCTCATTGATATCACTTGCTCAGACCTTGCGTTGTAGCTCCTAATTGCTTTTGCTACATCACTTCTCGCTATTAAAGCAACCCTGTTTTCTTCTTAATTTCTCATTTCCTGCATAAAATATTTTGTAGTTGTCTGATTGGAAATGTCCCATTCCCGTCCATTTTAGTTCGCTCACACCAAGTATTGTAATGCTGATGCGTTCCATTTCTTGTTTGACAATTTCTAACTTTCCCTGGTTCATGCTTCTCACATTCCATGTTCCTATTGTGTGCGTCGTACAACTCCGGACTCTGCTTTTGCATCTGTGCGCATCAGCCTCTGGGCTTCCTTTCAGGTTTGACCCAGCTGCATCATTAGTCACAGCGCTACTCGTACTTGTCCTTTGTTCTTCCCAGTAGCTAGGTGAGTGTCTTCTGACCTGGGGGTCTCATCTTCCAGCACTATCTCGTGTTGCATTTTGGATACTCTGTTCATACGGTTTTCGTGGTAAGAGGTATTCAGAGGTGGTTTCTATATGATGTGTTGGTAAATTGTGTGTGATCTCACTTTAAACTGTATTTTAAACCACCACTATTATGTCACAACATATTTGGTAGCTGATTTCTTTAGGCGTGTGCATTTTTTTCTTCCCCTAACTTTGTCACTGACCTTCCTGGCTTATATATTGGCATTTTTAATGAAGTCCATGTCCATATATTTCAAATTAACTGCCTTGGTGGAATTGATTCTTGTTCTAATTATATACAAAACAAAGGGAAAAGCTTAAAATGTAAATTAACCACCATGTATGCAGCAGTATTTTTCCGCATGCCAGATTCAGAGTGAAGCAGAAAAATTCCCATTCCGAAAAAAAAATGCTTGTCTAGTCACAGTCTACTTTCAAAAGGAAATAAATGAAAGCCAAATCATAAAGAAAAGCTCAGGCTGTTACAATAGGCAGCTTTCCATTTAAAGGTGGGGATGCTTTGCTGTCAGATCCTATTTATTTTACCTTGAATTACATTAGGATCCTAAATGCTGTGATGGCTTAGCAGCCAAACCTATTATTTAGTTGTCACCTGGCTCTTCCTTCCCTGAGCTCTAGTAAAGAAAGACCATTGCTGTTCTTTCTGTTGCTGCCCCCTGCAAAGTGCTAATGGAACTTGTCTAGGGAGGATGATAACTAAGATGGGGAGAGGTCTAGGAACTAAATCCTATGTGGAACAGTTAAAAGACCTGGGATTATTTAGTCTGAAGAAGAGACATGATAGTGGTATTTTAAGACCACTAAGACCACTGTCTGAAGGGCTGCAATGCAGAAGTTGGATCAGACTTACATATCTAGGACCAATGGGTGGAAAATGAAGGGAAGCAGATTTCATCTAAACATTAGGGAAAACTTCCTAAATGTAAGAGTTCTTTGACAATGGAATAGGCTGCCTCAGGTAATGGTGGGCTCTCCTTGGCTGGAGGAATTAAAGAGATTCTGGATGACCTTCTATCAGGAGTGCTGTAATTGCATCCTGCAGTGCAGATGTGCAATGAGCATGGGGTCAGAGCTGATGATCTCCAAGATCGCTCCCAACAGGGCCAGCGCCAAAGGGCGGCCAGGTCAGGCCCTAGCCAAGGTATCCTGCGGCCCAGAGGGGCAGCTCCTTAGGATGTGGGGGTAGCGCTCCCCTTCTGAGATCCTCAGTGGGGTTAAATCCCAATCCTGCCACAGATAGAGATGGAGCTTCCAGCTCCCCCTACAGACCGTGTGGGCCTGTGGCACCCATCTGCTCCACCTACCTCTCCTCCCTTTCTGTGAATGCCCTATAAACACAGCTGCCATCAACCAAGATAGCTACAGAGGGTTCTCTAAGGGGCTGATGTCCCTACCGCCATCTTGATTGATGGCAGGCATGTGAGCGCACACAGCATAGCATGCATGCATGCCATCAACGAAGATGGCAGCGGGGGTATCAGCCCCTTAGCCTCCGCCACCATCCTGGTTGATGGAAGAGACCTGTGCATGCAGGGCATTCATAGAAAAAGAGAAGAGGTTCCGCACAGTCTGTGGGGGGGGGGCTGGGAGCAGGGGGCCCAGGGCAGGCAGGGCACCCTGCCTCCCAGATCTGTAGTTCTAGGAAAGTGAGCAAAACTACCCATCTTTTTCTATGGAGAATTTCTCCCCCTTTCCTGGTATCTATTGAATCTATCAAATTCACACTTTCCAAAATAATATGAGAGCCAAAACATAGCCATCCTTCAAAATTCACACTTATCCAAATTTTGCAGTGCAGTTTGCCAACCACACAATGTTTGCACAAATACATTTGTTAGGAGAAAGTGTGCACACAAATGAATATATGGGTGAAAACAACATACAAAATGCATTATATAACAAGACATTACTTGCAAATATATATACATTAGTCACCAGTCTGTATCTGTGTTGAAATTACTTTTTAAGATGTTTTAAAGCTTTTTTTAAAAAAATATGTTTTTAAAGATGTTTTGTTTTAATGTTTCTAACAATGTTTTGTTTTAAAATATTTTAAAGTCTGTTTTTAAGATGTTTTTTTAATTAATTTTTATTCAAATTTTCAAAACCAACACAATACAAAAAGAAAAAACACAAATCAATAACCAACACAATAAAAAAAGAAAAGAAATATAAAAAATATTGACTTCCGATTTGTCATAGTTCAGCTATAAATCTATAATATATAACAAGCCTGTCTCTTAATAGATTATAAAAACACCTTCCTCCAGCGGCTATCTTAATTGGTTTTAAATCTCATCAACATCATATCATTTTATTCTTCTACAAAAAGTCAAAGAGAAGTTTCCAATCCTTGAGATATATGTCCATCAATTTTTTTTTCTAGGTAAACATGTCAATTAATCCAACTCATCAAGACTACTAAGTCCTGTAATTACAGATCACTCTTCTTCCTTTATCCGTATTGGTTCCATCTTCCATCTTTACGCACCCAATAATCTTGCTGTCATAGTCATATAATAAGAGTCTGATAGGAATTTCCTTTATCACAGATATTTTCTTGCCATCAATTCCAAACGTATCACTGAAGTATTGTTGCAAAGCCACATCTCTGTTCCTCTTTTTTACACTAGCACATCTCTTGAAGATTTTTCCATTGACACAAAACAGGGATTAATTCTGTTAACTTTCTCCATTTCAAGTTCCATCAAGTCCATCCAGTCCAGGAATTTTTTTGAACCGATAATATCTTTATCTCCAGTCTCTTCAATTCCTTCAGGGACAGTGCTGAGTTCCAAAGCGTTCCAAAGCGTAATATTTATCTCCAGGATCCATCACAGCCAGGAAATCCAAATCTTTTTCCATGTCCATATTTAATCCAATCTCCATAGTTTGAACCTTGCCTTTAATTTCTCTTTCATCCTTTTTTGGTTTTCCAGATCTATCTTTAATCTCCTTTCTCATAGAATCCTGAATTTCTTTCAGCTCCTGTCTCATTTCGTCGAATTCAATTCTCAACGCTTGACTATTATTTCTTAGTTCTTGTTTTATTGACTTAATCCCATTCATTATTTTCTGAAACATGTCTAAAGATAAAGTCCCTTCTTGTACATCCATGATCTTCTTAATTGTCATTCTTAAAGCCAAAGGAACAAAACTCTTTCAATTTTCAATGTCCCAAGCAAAGAGCAGTTTATTTCTTTATCCAGTTACAAAGGAGTTAATCTTTCAAACCAACTGACGTCACACTCTAGATAGCCCTTATCTCTTGTATGCCCAGAAGTGCAAAAACAGCTTTAGTTCACAGCGTCCAAATGACTAGTAACAGAAAGAATGTGCAGATTCGTCAAAAAAAAAAAGAAGTAGAACAGGAAAAATAGTCCCAGACTTTTATTTTATTTTTAATATTATTTATTTTTATTAAAAGTCTTATAAATCAAAAAGATTTTTCTTTTCTCTTCCAATCAGAAACCCCTCATCCGTTGTAATCTTTATAATGCTTTTTGCAATAAAAAAAAGATAGGCTATTTTTATTTTCTTCCCCCTTAATTCCGTAAGTAAAAAAAAGGAAAGTTTTGGCTCACCCAGGTTTTCTTAATTGCTGATCCTCTGACAAATCTCTTTAGCTGTATAGATAAGAAAATAATGAGCGTAGACAGGAGGATGTTTGCCTGTTAGTCCGTTTTCTTTAAAAAAAAAACGGGTCACTTATTCAGCTGAGCTAAGCTATAAATCCTCGCTCCGTCTGTGCAGCTGGAAGACCTTCTTTCACAGACAATTCTGACGAATTCCAGTCTCCAACAATCACAACAAAGCTGTGTGGAAAATCTCACGTTTCTTCCTTATCCGGAAGAAATTATCCCCAGTCAAAAAAGACCCTTCTGACTGGTTAAAGCTGAAAAAGTTTCATCCAAGACAGGAGCCCATCTCGGAGGCTGCACAGGCGGAGGGATCCTCCTGGGAAGTCCTGTTTTTAAGATGTTTTTAAGTATTTTTAGTGTTTTTGTTTGCCGTCCTGGACTCCTATTGAGAGGAAGGGCAGGATATAAATAAATTTAATTAATAAATAAAAGTGCCTACGAAACTGTGTTTATTAGGAGAAATTTGCACTAAAATGCTAGAGAATTTTCATGAGGATTTTTTTTAAAAAAGATTGAAAAGTCCTGCAGAAATGTGGAGTACTGAATTTAAGATTCGAAAAATGAGAAAGCGAGAGAACCTAAAATGACAAATCTTTCCATCCCTATTCCCTAGGAACAATTTTGCCCAAACTGAGGGAGTGCAGCAGATCTTGGACCCCTGCAGCAAACAGTAGCACAGGATGGGCAGAGCAATCCAACTGCAGGAGAGCTGGCAGAAGAGGAGCCGGTGGAAAGCTCCGCGGGATCCTCCTCCTCCTCAAGAACCAGTGGCCTGGCTGAACGTGGGCTTCGTCAAACAGGCCTCCCAGGGAGTAAGTGCTCCCCATATACCACAATGGGGCATTTTAACAATTCTTTTACTATGCTGGCCTTTTGCCCAGCAGAGTTTGAAAGGTGATCAGAAGGGGTCTGGATGCGAGGACTCCTCCTCTGTCACACCTGCCAAACACCCAGTTTTCAGGCCTTCTGCTGGGCCTCCGTCTGCTGGGCTGGCTGTTCCTTGAAAAACCCTGGCAGTGCTGGCAGGCTCCTGGCACAGCCACATCTCCGCCATGGCAGATGGCTGCTGCTGATGGAGCCTGTCAAGAACAGCAAGGTTGGCTAATGTAAAATGGCCCGGCCTAAAGGGATTGTGGGGGATATTCTGCATAGGTTCCTGGGATGCCCTAAGCTGGGAAAAAATCAGGGTGTCTTGTATAGTCCAGCTGCAGCTCATTAGCTGAGAAAGGAGGCAGCTGAATCTTATCTATAGTGCCTGGTACCAAGGTCAGGAGGACTGAACGGCTGTAAACTAGTAGGCTTGGCCTTGTGGGGAACCCTCAGACTATTCCATCACCCAGAGGTGTCATGATTGGCTAACTGGCCCTCTTGCTGTTGCTGGGCAAATTCCCATAAAAGAGGGGCTAGCTTTCACCAAAGTGTCCCATTCCATCTTGACTTACCTATGTGATGTCTAGTGGTATAAGAAGTCAAGGGGAGACTGGTTCTTATACTTTTCCTGTTTGTGGGTATTCTTGTTTAGGCTAGGTAAGCTTCATTATTTTGGGTTTGTGTTGAACTTTCTCATTGTCTTTTGTCTAGGTGTTGACTATGCCTAACTCTGTTTCAGAGTATTGGGTTTAAAGGAATTTGTATGCTGCTCTTTTATATGCACTTTTCTTATATTTAATATACTACCTCATATTACTTGGTGTGTGTTACTTGATGCTGTGGCTCTGAAACCAATACCTTGACTACAAAGCTACTGACTACTGGATTGGGTTTGGCTGGAGGCTCCAGAGCACTGAGCGTAAAGTTTCTGTAAGGAATCTCTGTCAGCTTAGTTGGAGCCCTGAGTTACCCTTGATTCAGAGTGGGAAACGAAGTTAAGGGGTGGTGGCAGTCTAACTACCTTACAGGGTTGGCATTGGGATTAACTCAGTCCTGGTAAAGAGAGGCACCAGGTGTGCTTGGTCTGGGACAATTGCCCAGGTTGGCCCTGGTGACTTTTTGACAGAGCCCAGCACAGCTGGGAGCTCCCTTGCACAGTCAGCGCTCAGCAGCATCCAACTCACCCAAGCCAAGTGGAAGTTGGAGTGCACCCTGAGCCTCCAAAATCCCCTGACCAGAACCAACCCCGATGCTTGGCCTGCTGATCTGCAGTGAATCATATTGTTAACCCAAGGGGATCAGAAAGAGCCTGAAACCATGGTATATAGGGAAACTATTCTATCACCAATACTTGTCAGATCTATTGCATGTGTCAAATACTATCAAATACTGTGCTTACTTACATATTAAGTAAGTACTACTGCCAAATCAATCAAATGTTGAGTATTTGTCCTTTGTCATCTCAACACAAAAAGGAGAGGGGGTATAAAACCCAAATGACCATTAGCGTTCTAAAGTTGTTTATTTTATTTTGTCTTCTTTAAAAATGCCCAACGCGTTTCGGCTCTATTGTATATCAGCCTTCGTCAGGGGATTTTTCTTTGTCTATTGGACCACTCTACATATAAAAGCATGTCATCTAGTTTTAACAAATACACAGAAAGAAGGTAAAGAGAATGCTATAAACAGTTAGAGAAACAAATAGACAAAGAAAAATCCCCTGACGAAGGCTGATATACAATGGAGCCAAAACGCGTTGGGCATTTTTAAAGAAGACAAAATAAAATAAACAACTTTTGAACGCTAATGGTCATTTGGGTTTTATACCCCCTCTCCTTTTTGCATTGATATTTGACCACCACCCCTCCCTCTTTTTTTTCCCTTTGTCATCTACCAGATACTGACAAATGTCAACCTCTAGTTCACCGGTTCTCAAACTGTGGTCTGTGAGCTTCATTCAGGTGATCTGTGGCATGTCTGTGGATTTGTGGTTAATGATGGGAACGGCACATCTGTCACATTAAATATCCATATTGATTTTTAATTACATTTCATTGCTTAATTTATTTCTTGTATTTTCTTGTATTACAATTTGAATTCTATGAAATGGGAATTGTAATGCAATATGAGGATAAAAGAAGCAATAACAATCATACAGCATCTAGAACAGGGCATTAGAATTGCTACAACAGGCAAAAACTAAAATGAAATCATGACGTGGTCCTCCAAGAACCTCCGCCATTTTCAAGTGGTCCATGGAGGTGGGGGGAAGTGGAGGAACTGCTGCTCTAGTTCATCCTTTACTTAAGTCTTCAGGGGACAATAATCTTTCAAAAAAGCCAAGCTTATTATTATTATATAATTTATATATTATATATTTATATAGTTTAATGTGCAAATGTTTTTTTATACCTGGCACCTTAACACAAACCATGTGCAAAATAAAAACTGAGACCAAGATCTATGGGAGAGGAACTAGTTTGTGTCAATTATAGAGTTTAGGCTTGGTCTTTTTTTATCCCCATTTTGGAGTTTGCCTTATTTCGGGGAGGTCATTCTGGGGAAACCCCAAAGCAGGAACAAGGTGGACAGAATGAAACTTACTTCATGATTCTTATCTTCCCACCCCTTTAAAAGTCATTGGCTTTGCAACTGCCATGGCACTAGATTTTAGTGGCCACCCTTCCTTCCCAGAGGCCTTTCAGGCAGGGTTCTGCTCCTAGGGCTGTACTGTCAAGGTTGCCAGCAGAGCTGGCACCTTTTAAAACTGAAAAAACAAAAAAAGTAAGCAGCATCCTCCAACACCACCATAAGAAGCCCTCTTACTCCTTCCCATTATGGCTCCAAAACTGGCACCTGCAGAATTATAGGTGTCTGTTTTGGTCCACCACCTAAAACTGATTACAAATCTTACATCTGTCATAATCTCGCATTCAAACAGTGCTTCTACATCAGTAATAAGAAACAACAAAAATATAGTAATGATATTTTTGTGTAATTTTCAAGTATAATAGTAAAATGGCTTTTTTGATTGGCAAATTTGTGGCATGTGGGAAACTTTCATTTTCATAGAACAATACTGCATTGTCAGTTTACTGCAATCAGAAGAGCAACCTGAACCAATCAGACTTCCTTGTGTCCTTTTGAATTGCTGTGATTACAAATGATTTCAAGCAGTTTAAATTCTAGTTTATGGAAACTGTATGTTGATCATTAATTATACACACCGGTACCAAATTTCTGGTTTCTTCTGCTCAGAGAAAATAAATAAATAAAAGCAAACATTTGAAATGCGTATTGTACCCCCTTTTAATATACAAACACTATCTGCTGAATTCTGCTCCAGAAAATGTAGAAATGACTTGTGGTACAGAGGGAGATGAAGAAGTTTGATGCACTGGAAGTAGATGATCTACATAATTCCCTGGTATTTCAGGTTCAATTGAGAGATGCAAAGATTTCACTAAACGTGTCACCAAAAATTATTTGGGAGAGTGGGAGTGGATTCTATGAGGTGATGACATGATTACGTGCATAAGTATGCCTACCCATAAACCCTATGGTATATAACTACCACCCAGTCATGAATACCGACTTCTTGAGCAAAGGTGGTGTAGAGAGTGGTGGCACAGCAGTTGAAGGAATACCTGGAGGATATGGATTATCTTAATCCATTGGGTTCAGGGATGATTTGGGGACTGAACCAGCCTTGGTTGACCTGATGGATGACCTGTATTGAGAGTGGGACTTAGGGAGTATGTCTCTGCATCTGCTTCTGAATCTCTCAGTGGCTTTTGATACCGTTGACCATGATATCTTCCTGGACCAGGTCTGTGGGATGGTTATTGGGGGCATTGTTTTACAGTGGTTCTGCTCCTACTTGCAGGGCTGTGTCCAGAGAATAGCATTTGGAGATTGTGTTTCTGCTCCATGGTCCTTGTTCTATGGTGTGCCACAGGGCCTGATCTTCTTGCCAATGCTGTTCAACATCTATATGAAGCCATGGGGAGTGGACATCTGTCACTTGAGGCTCAGTTAGCCCCAGGGGCTAGGATTTACTTTTACCAGATATGCCAACTATGGCTGTTCCTGAACAGGGATAGCCTGGCCACAGGGATTCATGCATTCATAATGTCAAGCTTATTGCAATGCACTCTGTATGGGGCTAGAGATAGGAGAGAAATTCAATTCAGTTCACATTTAAAGACAAACCTACCTAATTCACACTTTCTGGAACAATGCACGAACTGAAACACAGCCATCCTTTGCCAAAAATTACACATTTTTACAAAGCAATTTTTCCTAAAATAACGCGTTTGATGTTATTTTCACCAAAAGCTGCATTTTAATGCACATTTTACCCTAATATTTGTATGCATTACTTGGCTGGAGAACTGCACTGCCAAATTTAGAAAAGTGCAAATTTCAAAGCATGGCTATGTTTCGGTTCTCATATTGTTGTGCAAAGTGTGAATTAGGAAGATTCACCTTTAAATGTGAATGTAATCAAATTTCTCCCCCATATCTACTGTGTGTTTATGGCGTTGTCTTTTTGAAGACAGCAGGCACTGGAAATTTTGGAGAACTGCATCATGAGGCTACCAGTGCTTCTCCTCTTGGAGAAAAATAGCAACCCATCAAACCAGTCAATTACAAACTTTGCTTCAAGTCTCTCCATTTCAGGAAGATAGGCCAGCCTTTCCCAAGCTGGTGTCCTCCAGAAGCTTTGGACTACAACCTAAGTAAGCCACAGTCAGCATGGCCAATGGGCAGAGATGAGCTGCAGTTTAAAACTTTAGGAGGCCACCAGGTTAGGGAAGGCCTGATTAAGCAAATGACTAGGAGAAGGGCTTTTTTTTTTTTTTAGTTGTGGGCCTGTTTTGTGGAATGTCTTGATAATCTGAATAAAGCCCTGGGCAGTCAGCTAGTGTACACAGGGAGGGGGAAATCAGGATTGCACCCACTGGCCCCATCCCCAACCTCTGTGAGTTCAAGTGTTCCCATTTGCACACTGGTTATCTACTCCAGCAGGAGAGGACCATGTGTCAGCTTCAGGGCTGGGGGCTGGGCAGTAACGAAGCTGCCGGCAGTTAGCTGGGCAATAAATCAGTCAAGGCCAGGCAGATAACGGAGGCCAGCTGGCAGAAGAAAGGCTTGACAAACTAACCAGTAGCAGTGTCCAAGAGTGTTGTCCAGGTAGGGAAGCAGAGTTCAGAAAGCCAGGGGTCCAGTCCGAAGGTCTAGAGGCTAGTAATGGCATTATACACGAGGGGTCACAACCAACATTGTAGTCAGTAGTCTGCTGCAGCCATGAACTGCCTTTTATAACAGACTCCCTAAGCCAGGTGCCCGTGATTAGTCTCCCAGCTGCTCAGAGCTGCTTGTTCTTAAACGACCCGACCTCTTCCTTCGTTGCTGTGCTACTCGCTGGCATTTACTTTCTGCAGGGGGGAGGGGACCCTCCTGTTCATGCTCAGAATCCGATTGAGGAGCTTCAGCCAGGTCCTGGACATTCTCCAGCTGGGGAAGAGCAAGAGTTGTCTCCTCAGGGGTTCCACTAGTTCCTTCTCCTGGGGCTGTCAACTCTGCCTCTTCCTCTTCCTCCAAGTCCTCTGAAGGGGCCATGACACATTCCCTGCATGTCCTGTTGTGAGCTTCTGGGAAGTGTCTGGCTGGCCATTTTGGAAATGGGTTGCTGGACTGTGTGGATTTTTATTGAAATATAGGAAGTCTCTTCTTATGTAAGACTTTGTTGTTGTTATGTGCCATCGAGTCAATTATGACTTATGTCGACCCTATGAATCAGTGACCTCCAAGAGCATCTGTCATGAACCACCCTGTTCAGATCTTGTAAGTTCAGGTCTGTGGCTTCCTTTATGGAATCAATCCAGCTCTTGTTTGGCCTTCCTCTTTTTCTAATCCCTTCTGTTTTTCCCAGCATTATGGTCTTTTCTAGTGAATCATGTCTTCTCATGATGTGTCCAAAGTATGATAACCTTAGTTTCATCACTTTAGCTTCTAGTGACAATTCTGGTTTAATTTGTTCTAACATCCAATTATTAGTCTTTTTTGCAGTCCATGGTATACGCAAAGCTCTCTTCCAACACCACATTTCAAAGGAGTTGATTTTTCTCTTACCTGCTATTTTCACTGTCCAACTTTCACATCCATACATAGAGATTGGAAATACCATGGTCTGAATGATCCTGACTTTAGTGTTCAGTGATACATCTTTGAATTTGAGGACCTTTTCTAGTTCTCTCATAGCTGCCCTCCCCAGTCCTAGCCTTCTTCTGATTTCTTGACTTATGTAAGCCTAAATCTCCCATAAACATACATGGATTTTGTGGTCGTTGTGGTTAACTATATACTACATAGATAGGACCCATGGTCACAATTTTATTAAGTTATTTATATAAAACATTTTTACTCTTCAGCTGAAAAGAGGCTTCCAGAGTGGCTTAGAAATATGAATAACAAGTCTCTGCTCTCACACTTACAGTCTAAAAGATATGACACCAAAGGTAAATGGATTGGGGGGAAGAGGAAGAAAAAAATCAAACACTAGTTCTTGTAACAACCAGTTTAAGGAAAAGAAAAGACAAAGCTTTGCTGATGGAGAAACCCTGCAGTCCCCTTTATCTCTCTCTGCTGTAACCAGATGGAATGGTTGCTAGACCACATGCTAAGTACTGCCCTCTGGCCAACTGCACTCAGGGCTCACCTTATGGGTGGGCAAGCTGGGTGGTCACCTGGGGTGCCGAGCTGAAGGGAGTGCCAAACTGAGCTCAGTGGCTGTGATTTTTTAATGTACTGTCTGCAGTGAGCTAGGGTGGCAAAATGCAAGTGTCTATAACCTTCCCCCGCCCCCAATTCTACAGGATGTTTGGGTACTAACTACAAAATGATCTTCCTTCAATTAGCTTTAAAGTATATTTCTTTGTTAGTTCATTTGCGCTAGGTAAACATCAATAGAACACAGCTTTACTACGAGGCAATGTTACAGAGTACTTAACATCAAATACTATAAACTCTACAAGCACTATATAAATAATAAAATAAAGCTGTAAGCTGCAAGAGGCCAACAGGATACTTCTTTTATTTATTATCTTTATTTATTATTTTAAAAATAATAATGATATAGATATTCTAAAATAAAGAACGATTACCAAAATATAGGAACTGCTACAAAAATATTAAAAGTAAAGCCTGTGATAACTGAGGAGGGAATGTTGGATTGCAGGGAGGAGACTGCAGCAGGAGCCATTTTGTGTGTGTGCTGAACATAATAAAGAATATAGGCCTACAACTCCATGAGGGTCATCATTTGAGAGCCACCCACATCGCATGACAGAGACCTCACTGGAATCCTAGAACTGGAGCAGACATGCACTGAATGTAGAGCATCAAAGAAGAGGTAGTTTGCTCTGGGCTCTCTTCATAGACATTGTTGGGGGGGGGGGAATGGGAGTAGCAGGGCCTGATACGCTGCTATGTTTTACAATCCTGCACACACCATACAACCTGGTAACACTGCAAAGCTGCAGGGCTGGGGGAGGGGAGACAACTGGAGCAATTTGTCCCAGGCCCTCACAAAGCAAGGGGCTCCCTGCCTCAGTTCATGTGGGTACCATTGGCCCCTGCCCTGACCCTGCCACATTGCTCACCAGAATTCTTTGTATTTTGCTTAAAGTTATAAAAAGTGGAAATGGTATAAGAGTGTAAGATGACACTGAATCTCAACATGCAATTGTGACCTAATGGGACCTCTCCCCAGCCACAATCAATATTTTACATAGTCATGTATGAAACAAAATAGGTGCTAATTTGAGGCTTAAGCTGGCTGTTAAATGTATCCTTGAGAGGCTGAGAGGGAGGGGCTAGCTGATTAGCTAGGCCTGCAGCCCAACTGTAAAGGAGTCTAAACCAATCATAGTAAGGTAAACTCTTTCTTTGTGTCCTGGCAGCAATAGAGGCAAGATTGGACAGGCCCAGGCCAAGCAGGCCTGGTTACAGAATTTGTTGTAAGGAGAGAAGAAACAGGGAAGGCTTTAAGGAGGGATGCAGAGTGGGCAGCCTATTCTTGTCACAGAAAGAACTCCAGGCCTGCCAAGGAAAGTGTTCAAGTAATGAGTGAATGAAGGAATGCCACTTAAGATTTTCAGGCAAGGTGCCACCGGAAAGTAACTTTCCATGGCAGTTACCACAAGGAAAGGCGTAGGAGTGATGTGAAGCCAGGCCTTAAGGAAGGAATCCTTCCTGAATTCCTGAGTGGAAAAGGCCAGCAGCAGGCCAGAACCAGAAGATCTGTGAGACTGAGCACCCCAGGAAGCAAAAAGAAGCTGTGCCAGAAAGATTTGAAATTTGGAGGAGGAGCCCTTCAGAGCCACATCCCTATTCCCTTATACCCATATAAGAAAAAATGAAGCACATATATCATTCTGCTTGATCCTAGTGCAAAGAGGAGCTGCAGGGGAGAATTCTTGTACTGCTGTAACAGTAAGGAAGTTTTTCCTGATGTTCAGCCAAAACCTGACTTCTTGTAAGTTGAGCCCATTATTCTGTGTCCTGCACTCTGGGATGATCAAAAAGAGATCCTGATCCTCCTCTGTTTGAACATCTTTCAAGTACTTGACAAGTGCTATTATATCTCCCCTCAATCTTCTCTTCTCCAGGCTAAACTTTCCCAGTTCTTTCAGTCTCTCTGCATAGGGCTTTGTTTCCAGTCCCATGAACATCCTTGTTGCCCTCCTCTGAAACTGTTCCCGTTTGTTTGCATCTTTCTTAAAGTGTGGTGTTGAGAACTGGACGCAGTACTCAAGATAAGGCCTAACCAGTGCTGAATAGAGGGGAACTAATACTTCACGCAATTTGGAAACTATACTTCTGTTAATGCAGCCTAAAATAGCATTTGCCTTTTTTGCAGCCACATCACACTGTTGGCTCATATTCAGCTTATGATCAACAACAATTCCAAGATCCTTCTTGCATGTAGTATTGCTGAGCCAAACATTTCCTATCTTATAACTGTGCATGTTTTCTTTTTCCTAGGTGCAGAACTTTGCACTTATGCCTGTTAAGTTTCATTCTGTGGTTTTCAGCCCAATGCTCCAGCTTATCAAGATTACTTTGAATTTTGTTTCTGTCTTCCAGAGGATTAGCTATCTCTCCCAATTTTGTATCATCTGCAAATTTGATAAGCATCCCCTTCACCTTCTCATTTAAGTCATTAATAAAAATGTTGAAGAGCGCTGGGCCCAGGACTGAGCCCTATGGTACCTCACTTACTACTTGCCCCCAGTTTGAGATGGAACCATTGATAAGCATTTTTGAGTATAATTCTGTAGCCAACTGTGGATCCACCTGACAATTGCTCCATCCAGCCCACATTTAGCTAACTCGCTAATCAGAATATCATGGGGCACTTTGTGAAAAGCTTTGCTGAAGTCAAGATATATTATGTCCAGAACATTTCCACTGTCTGCAAGGGAGGTTACCCAATCAAAAAATGAGTTAAGATTAATCTGGCAGGATTTGTTCTTGACAAATCCATGTTGGCTTCCAGTAATCACTGCATTGTTTTCAAGGTGCTTACAGACTGACTACTTTATAATCTGCTCCAGAATTTTCACAGGGATTGATGTACGCCTGATTGGTCTGTAGTTCCCGGGTTCCTCCTTTTTGCCCTTTTTGAAGATAGGGACTTCATTAACCCTCCTCCAGTCATCTGGCACTTCATCCATCTTCCACAATTTTGAAAGGATAATAGACAGTGGTTCTGAGAGTTCTTCAACCAGTTCCTTCAATACTCTAGGATGCAGTTCATCAGGCCCTGGAGATTTGAACTCGTTCAAAGTAATAAGGTGTTCCTTGACCATTTGCCTATCAAATTTAAGCTACAATCCTGTCTCCTCAGCTTCACATTTGCCAGGAGGGTTATAGACCTTCTTTTGGGAGTACACTGAGCAAATATAGGAATTGAGTATTTCTGCCTTTTCTATGTCATCTGTTATTATTTCGCCATCCTCACTGAGTAGCTGTACCATTTCTTTTCTCTATCATTACTATGCATATACCTAAAGAGAGCTTTTTTGTGCTTTTAGTATCCTTCACTAACCCCAGCTCATTCTTAGCTTCCTGACATCATCCTTGCAATTCTGTGCTACCTGTCTGTACTCTTCCTTTGTGGCCTGGCCTTCCTTCCACTTCTTATATACCTTGTACACCGCCCAGAGAGCTATTAGCTACGGGCGGTTTATAAATTAAATGAAATAAATAAATAAATAAATAAATAAATAAATATATGTGTTATTTTCTGTTTTCAGGTCATCTCCAAGCTTTTTGTGAAGCCACATGGGCTTCTTCTGCTATCTTCCCACGTTTTTCCTTGTTGGAATTGTTTGCGATTATGCCTTTAGGCTTTCCTTTTTAGAAACTCCCACCCATCTTGGGCTCCTTTTCTCATTAGGATTGCTTGCCATGGGACCTTACTTATCTTTGTTCTTAGTTTATTAAAATCAGTTTTCCTGAAGTCCAGAGTATGTGTATGGTTACTCTCAGCTTTTGCTTCCTTTAAAATCAAGAACTCAATAATAACATGATCACTTTCCTCCAGAGTTTCCACGACTGCCACTTCATTCACTAAATCATCTCTATTGGTTAGCTGATCCTCTAGTTCCTTCTTGCACTTTCTGCAGGAGAAAGTTATCAGCAACAGAAATCAGGAATTTCTTAGAGGGACTGTATTTGGGGTAATTGAAATCCCCCATTAGTACCACATTATGCCTCCTTGAAACATTGGAAATTTGCTTTACAAAAGTTTCATCCTCGTCTTCTCCTTGATTGAGTGGTTGGTAGTAGATTTCAACCACCATGTTCCTTTTATTCTTTGCCCCATCTATTTTAATCCAGATACTCCCAGTGGGGCTACCAAGCTCAGCCTCCTGTATTTTTGTGCAAGGATATATATATTTTTAATAGTGGGACTTTGCCTCCCTTTCTATTATTTTTGCCCTAGTTATATCCTTCAGTTGCTATTCCAGTCATGGGAGTCATCCCATCAAGTTTCAGTTATATATATCAAGTCATATTTACCCTCATGTATTAAGAGTTCAAGTTCATCCTGTTTATTTCCCATACTCTGGGCACTAGTATACAGACATCAAAGACCATGTGATTTATGGCCTGGTGTTCCTCCTACATTTTTATGAAGACTATTATTGGGCCCCATCAGAGTTGTTCTCTCAGTATCTGTGTGTAAGTCTTCACCAATCGTTCACTCCAAGTTTACATCTCTATACCCCATAGGATTCAGTTTAAAGCTCTCCTGATGATGTTCTCCATGCTGTGGCCAAACACATTCTTCCCAGTCCCAGTGAGGTGCAACCCATTACTTGCCAGCAGTCCATCTTCCAGGAAGTGTAGCTTGTGGTTCCAGAATCCAGATCTCTTGTGTCAGCACCACCTTCGTTGCTAGTCATTCATCTGGAGTAATTTTTCTTTCTCTGGTTTTTAAATGGCACTTTGTTTGTTTACTATTGCATTTCTATCCCACCTTTTCTCCAGGGAGGTCAAGGTGTCATACATGATTCTCCCCCTCCTCATTTTTTTAAAAATAATCTTTATTAAATTAAGGGGGGGTAAGACAAATTACAGGGAAAAAAGCATAGAGAAAATGAGAATTTTTTTTACAAATACAGCTAATTCATTTTGTATGAATATGTAAGAAATAATAAATAAATATTTCCCTTTCTAAGTACTGGAAGGATGGATGAGAAGACTATCTGGGCCCCAAAGTTCTTGAGTTTTCTTCCCAGAGCTTCAAAGTCTGCTGTGATTTCTTTGTTGCTCCGCTTGGCAGTATCATTCATTTCCACGTGGATGAAAAGTAAGGGATATGTGTCAGAGGGCTTTATGAGTGATTGCAACCCTTCCACCACATCTCTAACCCATCCTCTAGGGAGACAGCATACCTGGTGAGTCCATGGGTCTTCTCGGCATACTTGGGTTTCAATCCCACGTAGTAGGGAGTCTCCCATTTCTACTACTACTCTTCTCTTCTTCTAGTTGTGAGGCGTGGTCCCATTGCCTCTGCTTGACTAAGGTTCAGCTTCTCACTTGCTGTAGCATGGGATCTCCTGTGATTCTTCCTTGGTAGGCTGTCCTCCAGTCTCATCTTCAAGTGCCTGAAAGCGGTTCCATAGTTCCATCAATGCTGGGTATCTTCTAGCTCTTCTGCTTCTGTCACCTTTTCCATGGAGTTTCCTCTGCTTCATTGTTCCTCTCAACATTCTCCTCTTCTACTTCAACATACTGTTGTTCTTCCACCTCTTATACGTCTCTTTACTGTTGTTATTCCAGTGTTCTGTTTAACAACTCTTTGTCTTCTCTTATAGTCTTGAGTGTGGCCACCTACTGCTCCTGACCTTTTTTTTCCAACAAGGCCACCAGTGTGCACTTGTTGCACATGTATGCCATGTTCTTCTCAGGCAAGAAAACAAACATTGCTCACATCTTGTAAGTCACGACCACTGGAGTGTCATTTCCATCCATAATTGCAATTACTTTTTATTTCTTTTTTCTGTTTGTATTGGAATGGCCTGTGCGTTGTCCTGTCCTCCTTGAAGGTTAACAGGAGAGTCCCAGTAGTATGTGGTGCATGCTGCTATATTGTTTTTTTGTTAGGGAGCTCCCCCTTGACCTCCCCCACTGAACTCTGCTGCCAAAATTCCATTAGCTCTCCCCATTCAGTCACTCTCTTAGAGCTGGCTCACTTGTATATCCTCTGGACCAGCTGAGTCAGGTCCCTCTGCTCTGTTAGGAGTCAAGAAACAGAATGTAGACTGTGCATGCAATAATTCTCACATCTGCCCCCCAGCTTTGTATGCACATGCATGGGTCCTTATAGGGGGCAGTAGCAGGGCTCCCAACATCATACCCATAAGCCCTCTGGGTGGCCCTGCAAAGCTGACCGGGGGGACTGAAGGCACTCCTCACCCAAGGCACCATTTATCCTAGGACTGGCCCTGGCTCCACTGATGGTAATGAAATTAAACAAGTTCCTTTTTTTGTAAGGTGCCAAAATGGTGCAAACCAAAGGCTTCTTACATATAGGGAGAACTCTGCTGTGCTTTCCCAGCTGACCACATTGTGTGTACAGTTTGCATCCAGAAAGAAGAGATGGAATCATGGAGTGATTGGCTTAGGAAGTTCTTTCACAATATCTAATTGGCCTTGGAATAACGAGTAAACTTGAGTACTTTCTTGCATATACACAACCGAGTCCCACCCAAATGAAGATGCCATTATTTCATCAGATAGAAGTCACTACAGGATTTTTAGCCACAATGCTGTTATTCATCAGTCTCAGAATATAGATAAAGTTTCTGCTGCCTATTCTGGAGCATCTTGATCATGTTCCACTCCTTTAATCTCACCATAAAAATTAAATGATTCCTACAACATTTCTTGAAATTTAATAGAGCAGTTCGATTAGACACAGAGGGTCAAATTCTGGATGCACTCACCAGAGGCCAACCCACAAGCAAAATTGTATTCAGTGTACAGATGAAAAAGGGGGATTTCCCCCTTCTACTTCTAGAAGAAAGATAACTATGTAAATTTTATAGGCACTAGTAGGAGAATAAATCAATTTAAGCTTGTGTCACCCCTTTCTTTATAGTTTTGTAACAAGGTGTACTTTGTTAGATTTTAATCTGCATACATTTCAGACAGCAAAAGCTCTTCAAAAAACCATCTTTTAATGGCATTGCAATTTATAGACAGTAACTAATTTCAAACTTCATAGCACTTGGCTTTTATGATTATTTCAAATCATTTAAATGCAAATGAATTTCCAGAGAGAGAAAACATCGAAATGCCCTTGAGTGGCAACATGTAATAGAACTGCAAGCCAAAATCACAGTAGGAATTGGAAACAGCCTGATGGAGTTTGACGGGAGGTCTGTATAAAAAGTGTTTGCTGAAATCCAATTTACATTTCATTTCACATTATATTCTATTTACCCATTTTGTCATTTTAATATGACTTATTTACTTAATCCCATGCTGAAACCCAATTCTCTATCAGAAGAGAACGTCGAAGCGAGTAAAGAAAGAATTTAAAGTTTTAAGCATTTTGGAGATGATAGTAATATGAAGCTCAATCCACAAGGAAATCTCCTGAGCAAACCATATACTTGGGCAGCATCCATTCATTTCAAAAGGGCTTGCACAGGACAGGTTTTTACTGAACTGGTTCCAAAATTGCCAGACTTACATAAGACCTAAGACCTGGACCATCCCCAATGTCTTACATTTGTCCATTGTTCTTGTGAGTTTTTCTTTCTTGGACATGTATTATTTACTATCACATCAGAAGAACTCATTTTGGTCTATACTTCTAGCGGCCACCATTCTATTTTCCAAGAATACCTCAGATACTGTGTTGTTCCGGGGCATTAGGGAGGAGAGAATGTCGACCACCAGAAAAATGACAAACCAAACGGCCAGCTGCTATTTCCCTCTGGAATACCCTGGGACCATCTTGGAAAATAAAATAAAATGGTGGTTCCCAGGAGTTGTCACCAAAATCAGCTGCTGCTTGAGAAGGGCAAATCCCCACCCCTCACCTGAATGGCACAAATAACAGCAACAACAACAAAATCATACTGGATTAGTTCTTCAGTGCATTAATTTCAGAAGAGTGATAAGGGGAAAATTCGGTTCAGTTAGCATTTTAATGTGAATCTACATAACACTTCTTGAAACAATATATGAATAAAAATGCAGTTAGCTTTCAAAATTTGCACTTCTCTGAATTTTGTGATGCAATTCTCCAAAAACGCATAATTAGGAGATAGCGTGCATCAAAATGCACATATTAGTGAAAATAACATGCCAAAAATTATATTACGGAAAACCATGTACAAAAATGGCATATTAGGAGAAATGCACACTAAAATGCTGACAAATATTTGTGCATTATATTAGGAAACACAGCTTGAAGCTTTGTGTATACTAGGAGAAATGTGCACTTCAATGCTTTGTGTGTGTGTGTGAATGTCTATAAAAATCCACAAATTGATGAGGAAAAGTGGTCAGCTGAACTTAACATTAGAACAATGAGAAACTGAGAGAAACTGAAAACGATAAATTCATCCACCTCTATATTGAAATGAGTAAAAATTGAATTGAAATGGCTCCCATTTGCTTCAGTTTTTCTTTTATGAAACAAATGCATACCCTTATTTTAAAATATTACTAGGCATCTCTTTTTGCTCATTCTGAAGTTCTTAAGAGTTGCAATCCTATAGTTGCAAACAAACGGGCCCTTCTCACATATGGTCTGAAAGCAGTAAGTGGAAGTTAGCAAAAGAGTTAGGAAGGAGACAGGCCTGATGCTCAAAAGATGCAACACTTCCCAGCTACTCCCTCACAAAGCAGCATGCCATCCTATCTCAGGAAGCAGAGTTTACTCCTGTCCCTTGATTGCTTTCAGTTTTTGTCCCCAAATCAAGACCTTCTGGGGATCTATGCAATTAGTTTGATGACTAATTATACCCTTCCTTTTAATCCATTGAATAGTCTGCTTGGATATTTGGGTGGACTTTTTTGAAATGAACTAGTTTAACATTTATTAACTACAGCAAATATTGAATGTGAGTAAATGGCATGACCATAAACCCCAGGGAGACCCAGATTCAAAACACAGGAACACAGAAAGCTGCCTTATACTGAGTGAGATCATTGGTCCATTTAGCACTATCGTCTGCTGCTACGGGCAGCAACAGTCCAAATATTTCTTATCTTTCGTTCACGTTACCTGCTGCCTGATCCTTTTAACTGATAATCCCTGTTCAGTCACAAAGCTTATTAAGTGATCTTGGGCCAGTCATGATCACACAACCTAATCTACCTAACAGTGTTGCTGTGAGGATACAATGGGCAGAGGAAGCCAGGTAAGCTTCCTTGAACTCATGGAAAGGAGAATAAGATGAAAAATGTCATTACAAAACAATATCAAAACTGATCCTGTGTATCGAAGATGGTTGAGAAATCATGGTCCCCTTTTATTGACCCTATGAACACTAGGGTTGGAGGAGAAATTCAATTCAGTTCACATTTAAAGCTGAGTTTATCGAATGCGCACTTACCGAAACACAGCATCCTTCAAAATTTGTACTTATTTGAATTTTGCGGTGCAGTTCTCTAACTAAGCAATGCTTGCAAAAATGCAATTTGGGGGAAGTGTGCATAAAAATGAATATATAAGTGAATGTACAAAATGCATTATATGATGAGAAATTGCTTGCAGAAATTAGTCAAAACTGCCTACAAAAGTGTGTTTATTAGGAGAAAATGCTGGAGAATTTTCATGAGGATTTTTTTTAAAATCACCAAGTGCTGCAGAAATGTGGAGAATCAAATTTAAGATTGAAAAAATAAGAGTCTGAGAGAACCGAAACTGACATCCTTCCATCCTTAATGAACACACAATATAATTCAGATATTAACAAATATATATTTTGCCCTGTTGGAAACCTACTGCTTTTTTCCTGCGAATTACAAAGTCATTAATTTTAGTGAAAGGAGTACGCACATACAGCTTTCTGGATGCCCCTCTGGGCAGAATACAGGCCCTCTGGCGTGCCTTCAGCGAGCTGGTATTTTACTGAATGCAGAGCACAGCAGGAGTCATCACAACACTGCCGTCTGATGAGGGTGAGCAGGATTGCACGTAATGTATTTTGTCTAGATGTATAATTTTTGTTGCAGTTTTATTTCTACTGTAATTTTTGCTTTACTGTCTTGAATATACAATTAAGTAAGTTATACGGTTTACAATTAAACAAATATATATTAAAAAATTAGAGCCAAGATATTATGTAGCCCAAATTACTCATGTATGCCTTCAATAAATTGCATGCCTTTCAAGTTAAGCCATTGTTTACCCACAGTGATGGAGTAACGTCTAAGAGGGATTGCTAAGCTACAGTACTGTACATATCAAATATTTTAACAGAGGGGACCAAGAAAGATCAGCAAGAGTTTTCAAATGACTGCATTCAATGGACTGGAGCTATCAGCTACGCATACATACAATGAAATACTAATTAATGTCATTTTCATATTTCAGGAAAGCTAAATGAACACAAGACAACAAAGGCTCATCTGTGCACCCTGTGATGTCCTGAGAGTCTTTGAGTAGCAAGTAGGGGAGGACTGAACAATGTATCCTTTACTATGTATTCTGTCTCTGCCCTTCAGAGATAAGAGAAAAGCTTTTACATTTGGATCACACTGGATACTCTGATTAAATGTAATCTCACTTATTCAGATCTGGGCCCCAAATAAAACATCTTCTTGAGCTGTGTTGTCTAAACAACCTTAATTCATGCTATTTATAAATGGACAGTAAAAATTGCTGTATATCTTTGAGGAGGAAAAGGGAGTAGTTCAGTGTACTGTGCGTAGAACACCCCGGATTAACTCCTGACATCTCCACTTAAGGATGGGAAATGTGGACCTCCAGATGATGTTGGACTACAGTTCCAATCATCCCTGACAATTGACCAAGCTGACTGGGACTGATGGGAGCTGGAGTCCAACAACATCCAGAGCGTTAAAGGTTCCTCATCCCTGACTTTAAAAGATTTCAGGAAGTACAGCTGGGGAAACACTCTGAGATCTGGGAGAATCACTGCCAGTTAGGACAGACAACATTAGACTAGATGGACTACTAGTCAGGCAGAGTAAAAGGAAGTTATGCAGGTTCATATTAGGGATAATGTTTAGTCTAGTGGATAGATTAATCAATAAAAAAACCCTTCTGATTCCCTCTAATGGCAGATTTTTAAAGGAAACTCCTAGCTTCCTTAAGATATGGCTCTTCGGGGAAGCATTTAGGAGAGGCTCATCAGGCTACGTTTTCTCTGCTGAGGGTTGACACCAGGTTTGCTGCCAATTTGTTGTTGTTTTTCTGTTTTCTCCCAATTGTTTGGTATTGGTTTTGCTGCCATTATTTTGTTTCTTTTTTATTTTTGCAACGGTTTATTATGTATATATACAATCCCAGTCTTCAGCCAAAAACGACTCCCAGAAGAATGGATTATAGTTCACTAAAAAATTAAACAGTCCTTGCCATCAGGCTTACATTCTAAAAAGGAAAATGGGTTAGGAGAAGGAAATAAGCAAACTCTTGTACAAGTTCTTCTAATGACCAAGAGTAGTAGAAAAAAATCAAGATGAAAAGGTGCTAAAAGTTGCTGGCCTGTCAGGGGCACCTTCTCTTCCCTCCTCTGCCGATGGAAATGCTACTGCCAGATGACAAAGTTTTTGTAAGAAAATTGGAACACACATACAAACAATTTTCATAACAGAACTTATTAAAAACTGTGGGTGGCAGTGCAGCATAGCAGAGCTAGCCCTTTTGTTTAACAGGAAAAAAAAGATCCTGTTGAGGAAATGACTGGCTTCTGAACCACAGCTTTAAGTAATCTACAATGCAATCCTATACATGTCTACTCAGAAATAAGTCTAATTGAGTTCAATGACATTTACTCCCAGTCCTAGATAAGTGTGTACAGAATTACAGCCCCAGGAATAGGTGTGGCTTCATCTTTCCTAGAAGCAATGGGGAGAGAAGAGTCTAAGGCCTATAAAGAGTTTAGTACTGGGGATTCATTGAGGGAGACGGGTAAAATAAGCGGATGGTTGCTTGCGTGTGAGGCAGAACTTTGTTTTTTGCTTAGTTGACATTGTGAAGTATTTTTCATCTTGAAAAATATAACCTCAGACTAGACTCACTGAAAACCAATAAACTTAAGTCCATTGATTTCAATGAGTCTACAATGAGTCTATTCTGTGTATGACTTAGTTGGATACAGTTGTCAGTTTTCTTTCACTAACGAAGCACAGTAAACTAGGCCTTGATTTTGTAAATTCTGGTTGAGTTTGAATCCAGCACAGCTGTGTGCCATAAACAGGCATTATCTTCTTTCTCAGTGGAACACATGAGGGCTTGCTGCTGCAATGTGTGTTTGTCACCTAAAAACAAATAAAAGTACTTTTTTGTCAAAAGTATTGTTTTAATTTACATGCAAATGTACGGAGATATAATTGATTGATTGACTGATTAATTGACTAATACAATATCAATATTCCTTTAATTAGGTAATACAATGAGTGCAAATGAGGAAAAGTGATATGACAAACTAATTGACTAATATTAATATGATAAATTTTTATTTAATTGGGTAATATCCATAGTTCAAACGGGGAAGGCTTTTCATAAAAAACACGTTCATCTTCAAACAAATTGTTAAGTAAAAAAGTGAGTAACAGAATGCTGTGTATGCAGTACTAATTGAAGCAGAGCTATTGGTAGAAAGCTATAGACTAAAATGAGAATCTAAATTATTAACTGATATTTCTGAAGACAACAGTGAAAATCTTTTACCTTTTGCTATATCTTTGAGAGTAGCTTTTAAACTGCAGTCTAATCTTTTGTGAAATTATTTATTGATTACTGGAATGCACAGGACAGTGTTACATCTCAAATGTTGGCTATGTTAAAGGTTATGTAACAGTTTCAATAAACCAACTGAAAATTGCAATATTATAAACAATACTACTTTTTGTTAGAAGTTGGTTAAATGAGTATTGCTTTATTGATATTTTATTATTTTCTCTCCTATTTCCTGTTTTGCATACAATAAAAT
This sequence comes from Rhineura floridana, assembly GCF_030035675.1. NCBI lineage: Eukaryota > Metazoa > Chordata > Lepidosauria > Squamata > Rhineuridae > Rhineura > Rhineura floridana. The sequence continues at coordinate 6,286,572 of NC_084488.1, forward strand.
GTATGTTTTAAAAGGAAGTATGTTGAGCCTGGTAAGCTATCACACATGGAGGGCACATAGGGGAGGGCAGTGTTTTACAGGTGTACAGGCCTGATATACATGATACAAGCAAAAAAGAAAGAAAAAGAAACAGAGTGGATAGGTTTGCTTACTTTGGAAATTTAGCCATATCTCAACTAAATTACACAGAAAAATATCTAGACTCTGTAATATCAGCAGTAACCCAGGCAATAAGAATTATTAGACAATATATGGCCAGGTTTGGACAGTTTTATAGCTAAGTACTCTAACACTTCTAGTTCATGAAAGCAAAATCCTAGAAAGAGAGTACATTACATTTGATGGTTCCTTTCCTGGTTTATTTATCTTCTAATATCCTGAAGGCTTAACTAAATTATGATTGTAAGATTTTTTTAAAAAAAGAAATAGTAGATAGAATAAAAGAAACAGGGAACTACATGCATATTGATCAAACTGGTTCCAAATGTTCAAGAAAATATACCAGTAAAAGAGAAAGTTTAAATTGTATATCTAATGTTCAAATTTATAACTGTGTTTCTCTTTTTATATGCAGGAAAAGCTTTTGACAGGGTTGAATGTGATTTTCTCACAGCTTGCCTCAAGAAATTTAATTCAGAGGAATCTTTCAGATGCCAAATCCAAATTACATATAGAGAATCTAGAGTTAATATAATGGTTAATGGTCAAAGATGAACATGATATGCAGGTGAAATTTTTGTATCTAACTAAATTAACCAGTTCAGGAAGCCCATTTTAGAATATAAAAACTAGGGCTGGATTGGCTAGATCCCAATTTTGCCGCCCACATTAACAGGTGGTGAATTGGTGGCGTCAGTAATTTTCAGGGCCAGCAAACCTGAATTAGGACTGCTCAGAACTTCACTTCTGCTTAACCTAAGTGACTCTTTGACTTTTGTTCTGCTCTGTATTTCTTCTCCGGATTTCAGCCTGACTGTGGCTATATACTGATGCTTTGACTCTTCCAACCAACCACAAGGCAAGCTTGGCCATGCAAAGCCTTCTCACCTGCCTTAAAATGATATATTTACCTCACGTCATAATTTATTATCTACAGAAAAATTATTTTGAGTTAATTTGTCTATATCTGTTCAAATCTTTAATTAATAGATCTAACTATTCCAAACACTTAAAAAAAATTATATTGATATAAGTCAACATTCACGACTTTAAAAGTCATTACTTTTTATTTCTCCCTATCTGATTTCTAACCAGAAATTTTCCTACAAGTTTTTGCATTTTAGTACCCAATAACTATGCTAAACAGCAAAAATATTCTTTGTTCCTCTTCAACCATAGTTGATCTGAAATGGGCAACTACAATTTCCAGTAGCATCTCTTAAATGGAGTGTGCATGTAATCATTACTAGTAATTTCAACTTCCATTCTATAACTCAGGACCTGCATTCTTCATTGTTAGGGGAGACCCATACATGGCATGTGGTTGATCAATAAAATGTGAAGAATCAATGAAATTTTGAGAGGCCTACATTTTTATTGTTAGATGTAAAAATACACACTTTCCAAACTTTTGTAGAAATCAGGATTGGTAGGTATACCTATGTATCAAATTTCAACTTTTTAGTCGAAGCTGGACTGCTTTAACAATTCTGGGGTACACTTCACTTCTCTGTTTTTAGAAATAAATAAATATTGTATTATGCATGTGCAACATTGTAGCTCCCTTCATGACATCATTAACTGGGGCACAATTCATGTCCCTTGCAGTACCTCTATGAATGAACCAAGTGGACTGTAGACCTCAAGCATTCTACACACATGTAGATGTGATACATAGTTGGTTGACTTCTCTTTAAATCAATTTCAGTTAGGGCTAAACAAGAAAATGTCATTGTGCAGGCAAGCTCTAACTGACACAAAAACACTAGTGATGTGGCATTTAAACAGTATTTATGTGTATTATCTGACCCACGTGAATTATTTGTTCACTAATGGTCATAATCCCAATGCATTAAAGTTAACAAAGATGTGTTATTGTCTTCCATGGATTTAGGGCAAGCAGCTCTAGAAAAAGGGATCTCTACAAAATCCAAGAGAGTGATTATGTTTACATGTTGAACTGTAATATTTATCTATTTATTATGTATTAAGGCTATATACCACCCTTCTCCCCAAGGGAGCCCAGTAATGTACCAATACTTTTAGGGATAAAACAGTGATATATATGCATGCACTCAGAAGGAAAACCTTATAGATTATAGCAAAGCCTTTGATGGTGTAGATCATGAAAAACTATGGAATGCTTTAAAAGAAATAGGGGTGCCACAGCATCTGATTGTCCTGATGCGCAACCTATACTCTTCACAAGAGGCTACTGTAAGGACAGAATATGGAGAAACCGATTGGTTCCCCATCGGAGTGTGAGACGGGGGTGCATTTTATCACTCTATTTGTTTAATCTATATGCAGAACATATACAGAAAGCAGGATTGGACCAAGATGAAGGAGGTGTGAAAACTGGAGGGAGAAATATCAATAATTTAAGATATGCAGATGATACCATACTGCAAGCAGAAACCAGTAATGATTTGAAACAAATGCTGATGAAAATTAAAGAGGAAAACACAAAAGCAGGACTACAGCTCAATGTCAAAAAGACTAAAGTCATGACAACAGAAGATTTATGCAACTTTAAAGTTAACAACAAGCACATTGAACTTCTCAAGGATTATCAATACCTTGGCACAGTCATTGACCAAAATGGAGACAATAGTCAAGAAATCAGAAGGCTAGGACTGGGGAGGGCAGCTATGAGAGAACTAGAAAAGGTCCTCAAATGCTAAGATGTATCACTGAACACTAAAGTCAGGATCATTCAGACCATGGTATTCCCGATCTCTGTATGGATGTGAAAGCTGGATAGTGAAAATAGCAGGTAAGAGAAAAATCGACTCCTTTGAAATGTGGTGCTAGAGGAGAGCTTTGGAGATACCATGGACTGCAAAAAGACCAATAATTGGGTGTTAGAACAAATTAAACCAGAACTATCACTAGAAGCTAAAATGATGAAACTGAGGTTATCATACTTTGGACACTTCATGAGAAGACATGATTCACTAGAAAAGACCATAATGCTGGGCAAAACAGAAGGGGGTAAAAAAAGAGGAAGGCCAAACAAGAGATGGATTGATTCCATAAAGGAAACCACAGACCTGAACCCACAAGATCTGAACAAGATAGTTCATGACAGCTGCTGTTGGAGATCACTGATTCATAGGGTCATCATAAGTCGTAATCGACTTGAAGGCACAAAACAACAATGTTCATGTACATATATGCCCACCATACAATATAAGTTTTTGATTGCAGATTTGTGTTTAGTCTGGGACCAGCTATGCAGAATTTGCCAGAAATACATGTATCTGTTTAGCATTTCACTGGGTCAATCAGTTTTCAGACAAGCTTAAATTTAAATCAGCACCATTCCACTTCTAATATTCATGTATCACTGAGAAATAATGAAAATTAACTACTCTCCTTTTCCCATCAGAAATAAGCCACCGTTTTGCTCATACATTGCTGATCTCAGGTAATGAGACCTTGCAGGAAAGACAAGGAGGAGACAAAGTAATTATCCACAGCTGGGGATTTCACTAGGTGTAAATTGAAAGTTGCTCGGCCCTCTCTCTCACTGTGCCTTGAATTAGTCTCACCTGAACCTTCCTTATACTACAATTTAATCATTTCATACCTAGTCCTTTCGCATAGAAGCTAGTAGGAGCTTTTTTAAAGCAGGTTTTTATTAAGCACAAATCTCAACCTCCTTTCACTGCACAGCTTCACCATTTCTTATTGTGCTTACGTTTTTGCATTGTATGAGCATAAATCATGTGACTGAGAATGGTAAGTGTATATGTGTGGAAAAATGCGTGTGCGTTCAAAAGATTTTGAGCGCGTGCATACATGAATACTACTGAGTGAACTAGGACTGTATATAATGTCTGAGGAATGCAAATAAATGAGGTGGTAGTGTGGCCTTCCTTAAGAAGTCCTCTCTCTGGACTTGGAGATTTGTGACAACTACCATCCAATTACTAATATCCCCTTTTTGGAGAAGGTGTTTGAGATGTCCTTGAAGGAAATGAATTGTCTGGACCCATTTCAATCTGGGTTGAGGCCTGGCTTTGACACAGTGACTAAGGCATCCTTAATCCTGATAAATTGTCTTTGTTGAGAGAGGGACACAGGGAGTGTGGCCCTGTTGATTCTTCTTGCTCTCTCAGAAGCTTTTGATACCGTCAACCATAGTATCCTGCTTGATTGATTCTGTGGGTAAGGAACTGGGGGTATGGTGATACAGTGGTTCGGATCCTACCTGCTGTTTCAGAAAATAGTATTGGTGGACTTTTGCTTAGCCCCACAGCAGTTAGGCTGTAGGGTACTGCAAGGTTGCATCTTGTCTCCCATGCTTTTTTAATGCCTATGTGAAGCCACTAAGAGGGGTCATCATGGAGTTGGGACTGAGGTGTCATAAGTATGCTGATAATGCACAGCTCTACTTCTCCCTGTCATCGGAGTCAGGTGGGGCTGTGCACGTACTAGACCAGTGTCTGGATGCAGTAACGGGGTGCATAACTGCCAATGCACTGAATTGAATTCTGGTAAGACAGAAGCTCTGAGGGCTGGTCTCAGCTCTGGGAATTAGGTAAACTGCCGGTCCTGATGGGATGGTACTCCCCATGAAAAAGCAGGTAATATATAGTCTGGGGGTGGTATTGGATCCAGTTCTGACGCTAGAAGCCTAAGTGGCTTCAGTGGTACAAAGTGCCTTTTTCTAGCTTTAGCTGGTTTACCAGTTGCAACCTTTCCTGGGCAGACAGAGCTTCTTTATCCTGCCCTCAAGACTCCCCCAGGCTACTTGCTCCCTCCCCTGAGTACAGCAGTGGAAGGAAGGATAATACAGGCCTTCTTCTGGTCTACACTGACTGGCAGTATAAAGTGTAGTAGTTTGCCCAGCATTCATAGACTGGTATTTATTTATTATATTAATGCATTACCCTTCCTTCTGCTGTTGTATTCAGGGCAATATACAGCACAGTCTGATAAAACATCGACAATTCAATCAACACTTAAAATATATGAAACAATATCTTTTAAAAAAACCAATCAGCCAATTTCCATAACAGAATATCACATTGTACTTTAATTGCTGAAAGTATACAGTTGGTAATTTTTAAGACTCTATAGTTTATAAGGACTTTAATTATGGTTGTTTTATCCTGGGGTTGAATCACTCTTTTTGTGATTTCTTTAATGTGATTTATGGATTTTTGAAAGGGTGACCCAAGTTCAGTTCTGATAAAGGTGAGAGAGATAATTCATTAATTAATCTTTAAGTTATATTCGCTGGCAATACTAGTCACAGGTCTTACATTAGTTTTATACCAGGTTAACTGTCATGACCCCCCCAAAAAGAATCCTGGGAATTGTAAATCAATGAGTCTGCTGGGAATTGTTAGAGATTCCTAGGCATACTTAACAAATCTACAGTTCCCAAGATCTCCTGGGAAGAGGGAATGACAGTTAAAATCTGTGATACAGATATGCGTAAAGTACAAAACAAAACAAAAAACTCCATACTATTGATGTTTACAGCATTAATTAAACAGGATTTGCAAACCATATTTATCATTGTTAAATGACAATAAAGCCATAGTATGAGAATTTTCAGGCATGCTGAATTTGATTTTAAAAAGTGCAAATGCACTGTAAATACAATATTAGTATTCAAGTGGGAAAAGGTTGAACCAGGAAAATAATACATTTGAGTACTGCACAGATTTAGTTTCGATTCCAGGAGTCATTATTGGATAAGTACAATCTAGAGAAACAATAACTACATCATTTATAATCTGAAAAAGCAATATTGTTAAGAGGCACAATATCAATCTGGTTGAACTTTTAAAACCAAACACACCCAGCTGTTATATTTTTCTTCTTGCTTTTCTTTTGGAATGCTGCATCAACAGGAAGTCATATTATATTTTAATATAGTTTCAGTTCAGTTCCCTGATAATTATCTTTATGAGTTAGTTTGTATATTTTTCACTCTCAAATTGATAAATGCGCCTAGATTAGGGATGGGTGAGAAATTTCAGTTTGCATTTCAAGTCACATCTATCAAATTTGCAATTACCGCAACACAGCCATCATTTGAAATTTGCACCTCTTTGAATTTTGCAAAGCAGCTTGCCGACCAACCAATGTTTACAAAGATGCATATGCTAGGAGAAAGTGTGCATAAAAATAAATATGAGTGAAAATAACATACAAAAATGCATTATATGACAAGAATTGCTTGCAAAAATGTGTACATCAATCAAAACTCCCTACAAAAATGTGTTTATCAGAAGAAAATTGCCCTAAAATGCTGAAGAACTTTCATGAGGATTTTTTTTAAAAAAATCACAAATTGCTACAGAAATGTGGAGAACTGAATTTAAGATTGAAAAAATGACAATCTGAAAGAACCAAAACTGATGCATCTTTCAATCCCTGGTCCAGATACAGTAATTGTGTTAAAGTTATATAAAATAATGTGTGTAAAATGCTACACTTTTAGTGAATGAAGAGCCCTAACTATTGCAAGCAAAAATTGAAAACTTTAGTATATTGCTATCATAACTGAGCCCCATTTTCTAAAGCAGACCTAATATAGAAGACATATCAAGAGGGGTGTCTGAGGTTTGGGTCATTCTGAGAGGGATATTAGAGCAGGGGTGGCTAACATTTTTCAACCTCTCTCTCTGTTTCTCACACACACATATGAAGATGACACAACAGACACATACAATCAGCATTTCCAACCCTACTCACTCCAGCACTAGCATGGAGATGGCTGAAAGTATTGTCTTTTACTTTGTTCAGAAGGATCTGTGCAAAGGAAAAGGCAACATATACCCCCATCCTCAACATAGTGCTGGAATAATGGTGGAAGGAAATGATGCCTTTTACTCTTAAAGACCAACAGAGGATTTTATCTCCAATCTCAGCATTGTGGTGCTTAGCACTAGGATCACAGTTAAAGATACCTCTGCCTGCTCTTTAGAGAATCTTTAAAGAGTAGGCAGAGGGATTTTAACTCCCGATTGGTAGATTAATTGCTCCATCTGCTTTTTAGACTTCTCTCTCAAAGAGCAGGTGAAGTGAGAGATAAAGCTGCAAGGGCTGGTGGGCCAATTCCTGTTGATTGACAGGACAATTTTGGTGCCTATGGGCCATGAGTTAGCCGCCTCTGTCTTAAAAATAATCATCTGAGGCTTTCTCACAATGTTTTGCATCCAAGACTTTGGGGGGAAATCCCAAAGTTTTTTGGGGGGGAAATCTTGGCATTGTCACAAACACATTAAAATGAAAACTAAACTAAAATAGACAATTTAATACAAGCTCTAATCCTGTACATGTTAAATTATTGGCATGGTATAGGTCAAGGGTTGCCAGGCTTTTTGGACCAGAGGGCACATTTCACATTTTGGTCTGTCCCCAGAGACTAATGGATCTGGATGGTTTCCAAAGGGCTCTGGGGAGTTTTCCAGCTGACAGGGCTGGTGCTCCTGTCGAAACCTTGGTTGAACTGTGGAATACAGAAATGACCTGGGCGGTTGACATGATTGCTCCTCAGCACCCTCTCCTGTGTAGAGTTTGCACAGCTCCATGGTATACTCCAGAGCTGAGAGCGATGAAACAATACAGGAGATGGTTGGAGCGCAGATGGAGACAAACTCCTGGTGGATGCAATTACCACTGATAAGTGCCTATGATAAGCTGTATTTAGGGGCAGTGAGGGCAGCAAAAAAACCCACAATATTTTGCTGCCACTATCAAATCATCAACCTGCCGCCCAGCAGAGCTCTTCAGAATTGTCTGGGGGCTATTACACGCTGGCCCCAAGGACATGGTAGAACCATTTGAGGCCCACTGTAATGAATTTGCTAGGCACTTCCAGGATAAAATCTTTAGCATCCACCAGGACGTAGACTCCAGTGTTATAGCAGGTGAATCAAGTGGGGTATCCAGAGCACAGTCTTGTCCTGAATTCTTGGATGAGTTTCAGTTGGTAACTTGAGGACGTTGACAAGGTGCTTGGACAGGTTCATGCAACCACTTCTGTGCTGGATCCTTGCCCTAGCAAATAAAAGCTAGCAGGGATGGAACAGCCGGCTGGGCCAAGGAAGTGATTAATGCCTCTCTGCGAGAGGGGGTGGTCCCTGGCTGCCTGAAAGAGGCAGTAGTGAGACCACTCCTGAAGAGACCTTCCCTGGACCCAGAAATGTTATCAAATTCTTGCAAGCTACACAGCAAGTGGATTGGACTGTGAAAGTCCAACCCAAATGGTGTTTGCATTTTGACAAATTTGTAGGGCAGTACAATATCTCAGAGAGGAGGTCTCGTATCCTGCTACCCTGGTGCATTCACTATAGCCGCCCAATTTCCCTGCTTTTTAAAGTTTGATAGAAATATCTGTGGGCTATAGGTTCTTAAGCCGCAAGGTTTTTTGCCTATTAGTGAATTTCCCTGCTATTTAATCCAGGAGGTAAGAAATGGTATCCTGTCCAAGTTTGCTGAGAATGGATTGATCATCTGCATGCTTATTGAGTTCAGTGGGATTTACTCCCCTGCAATCATGCTTAGGATAGGTGAAACTGACCACAGGGGAGGAGGAGGAGGGAGGAGAGGAAATGCAGAGAGGAGGACTAGGATGGGAGCTGACAGGAGGGGGAGGTATGATCATTTGCATATTTATTGAATTTGCACAATCATGCTTAGGATAGGTAAAACTGACTGGGGGGAGGGAGAGAGGGCTGGAGTGGTCAGGGGAGGTGGAAGAAGGAAGAGGGGAGGAGGAAGGTAGAGGAGAGGGGAAGCAGGGGGAAAGCAGGTCTGATCATTTGCATGATTATTGAGTTCAATGGGATTTACTCCTATGCAATCTTGGTTAGGACAGAAAAAACTGACCATGTGAGAAGAGGAGGGGGAGGGGGAAGGGGAAGGAACGTATTGGAGGGGGGCAAAGGAAGGGGAGGGGAGGGCAGGTTTGATCATTTGCATGCCTATAGAGTTCAATGGCATTTACTTCTGTGCAATCATGCTTAAGACAGGTAAAACTGACCATGGGGAGGAGGAAGGGGAGGGGGAGGAGGGGGAAGAAGAAGGAGGATATTGGGAGGGGATGGGGAGGGAGGGGCAAAGGAAGGGGATAGGAAGGGAACAGTATCATTGCTTGTCAGGGTTTCCCTCACCTTATTATTCTACAGCAGCCACATTTAGCCTTCCACCCAAATTTAAACCAAAGCTGTCCCTGGCCACATCCACGCCAGGCCTTTAGTTCACTTTGGACAGTCATGGCTTATCTCAAAGAATCCTGGGAAGTGTAGTTAGTGAAGGGTGCTGAGAGTTGCTAGGAGACGCCCTGTTCCCCTCACAGACCTTCAATCAGAGTGGCTGACTGTTAAACCACTCTGGCCACTGGAGCTGTCTCAGTGGAACAGGAGTCTCCTCTCAGCACCCTTCACAAACCACACTTCCCAGGATTCTCTGAGGGAAGCCATGACTGTCTCACGTGAAATCAAAGTCTGGTGTGGGGGTGGCCCCCTGATTAACCAAGCCCAGAAGCTGTGAGTCTGGCTTTTAGAACTCTGACAGTTGGTTCTTTCTGAGCATGCCCCGCATTATCATAGGGTGCCAGCCAAAATTTCTTAAATTAATTAAAAATCAGCCAGGCATTTTTTTACCCTTTAAACTGCAGAAGATGAAGGTCAGAGTATGGGGCAAGGCCACTATTAGGATTACAGGTACTCTGTGAACATGGCTGATTTTTAATTAATTTCAACAGATTATGAGAACTCTGAGAGAAAAAAGTCCAAAAGGGCTCTGGGGTTTTTTCCTCTCTTTTTAGACTTTGAATTCTCAATTCTATCTGACTGTTTTGTGTATCACCATGAAAATTGAGAGGGTTGTTAAGCAAGTGTTTCTGAGTTCAGGACTATAAGTTTTGTAAGGTTTTGTTTTGAAATAAGCTTATGGGAAGGATCAGAATGGCATAGGGGGTATTTTCAATTTAACATTGCGGAATGTGAAAAATCTATGCTGGCTATAGTATATGGCCACTCTTGTGGCTGTATAATAAACACAGAAATTCCTACTTGTATGGGAACAGGTAAAGCACATTAAATAAGGCAGTCAAGAGATACTGTAAGTAGTATTCAAAATACCTAAGTGGTATTTCAGGTAAGGCATCCTTGTGCAAATTCTCCAGCCCACCCCCCAGTGCCAATTCGTCTTTTTTTTCAGCAGGACTAGATGGCTGTGATGAAGACTGTTATTAAAATATGGCAGTTAAAAGCAACAGATATCACAGTAGGAAGGCAAGACATGGCACAAACATCTGGCAATGATTTTGTAGCTTTTTTTATCACACCCTTCAATTTCACAAAAGGAGTGCATTCCTCCCATTCTTGCCCCTCTAGTCATAGTGCACCAGTTTTTTGTGGCATTCTGGTTGGAACTAATAAAGATATTGCCTAACTCTCATTCTGGAGGGGTTTTTTTATATAGACCAACATGGCTGTCTTTTCTCTCTCTGTGTGTATTTCGGTTTCTCCCTAACCCAAGGACTCAGGGCAACTAACAAAGCTCAGTGGTAGAACATGCTTTACATGTAGAAGATTCCAGGCTCAGTCTCTAACAGCATTCCTAATAATAGCAAACTTGGTTGGCTGAGTGCCAATTAATTTGAAAGTCAAACACAGTCACATCCTTGGGGGCGATTCCTAGCTATTTCAGAGCAGGCATCCACATGGTATCTTCTTCTGCCCCCTTACTCTCAAGGCACTCTTAAAGAAGGTGTTAGATGGCTTGGGTGGTGGTGAGGGAAGATGAATCCAAGTGCTACAGCTGTAGGTATATGCATTTACCCATCTCACCTGTCACATTGCATGCTTGTGATCTCTTGGGATTCTCTGTGGGAAAGCAAAAGGAAAGATTTTACATTTACTCTTGACTTGGAGACATGCCATTTTTTTTAATCACAGAAGGAACAGAATTCCTTGATCTCTGGCTAAGAATGCACATGGATTTTCTCTAGGGGGGGAAAGCACTTTGTTTCAAATTTGGCCGACACTGAAGGAAAGAGATGACAATATTGCCCATTTGGACCATTAAGGGACCTGGATTTCCAGCTTTCACTAAAAACAAACAGCCTCTAACTATTATAGACCCAGAGTTATGACACAAAATGTGTAGGCAGTGTTCCATTGTCCTTAGCAAATGAAGGCTTTAAAATGCTGCAGTAGATGTTATTACCATCCTTTCTGTTTCTTGTTGGCTTGAATTTTCAGCTTGGCTCAGCTCACAACAAAGGCCAATCTAGTTCGGTCCAACCCATCCACCTCCAGCCCTCCCAGCTCAAACATAGCACTCAGGGGCACAAAGAAGCCCTGTGCTCCATTGATTTGTCTGCACATGTATGCTTTATATTTTTTTAAAAAAAATTAAGTACATTTTTTCATACAATGTCTGCGCTAGATGTGCCTAATTAGTGAACAATTTGTATAGCATGCAAATTAGGCTGCCCAGATTTGGAGAAGTAGAAAATGGCAACTCTATGGTGAGCTAATGCAAATTGCTATTCTGTGGAATACTAAACACAGTGATGCTGCTTTTTGCCTCACACAGTTTAATTTAAGATGCCATACAGTTAAATCAAACAAAGAAATGGAGAGGTTTGCTGTAGGGATAAGGTGTAAAGAATGTGTTCACTTGGCAGAAATCATCCCTCCTCCTCCAAGGCAAGAGTAGAGATCCTCTGACATACCGACAGCTAGTAATGCACAGCACTCTAGCAATTAAAGCCTGCATTTGGAAAATTAATTAATGTTTCCCAGAGCAGAACACTTTCTGCTATAAACAGCTCTATTGTAAACACCCAAAGGTCTAATATTATGAACAGAAAGAACATTTCTATGTTAATTATCAAATTAGCTAATCTGGACACATTTAGAACACAGTTGTGCTCCTTTGCTTTTTCTCTTCTTAGTTTAGAATTCTTTTTCCATGGATATTTTCTATTGACAAGAGGATCATTTCCCCTCAAATCCAAAAGGTGGCTGGTCAGGAGGGAAGGTAGTCAGTCTTGAACAAAATCATATGACAGTAGCAGATCACAGAAGCTTTCAACAGTGACACACAAAATATTTAAATATTGTTATGCTTGTCCTGTGGAGTTAGGTTCAATAGGTGAACATAGAGGCACTAGTGTGACTTTTTGAAAAGTCACTTCCTAGATATCTAAAAATGATATATAAACCTTGCACTTTTTAAAGGCAGAGATTCAGTGGAACTGTGAGTTCAATAAAATGTTCATTATTTTTATATAAACTCATCAGTATCAGGTCTTGAATCTCCTGGCATCCATCTTCCTAGGCTAGCTTCCTATCGGCGCTATTATAAGCTGATGATGCAGTATGTCTTTCCCAGTCACCCATAGGTCTGAAAAGAGCTTCACGTGACCTTGCCCAATGTTGTCACAATGAACGCTTGCAAATAAATTACCAGAAAACAGCTGTTATGGTTTTTCCTAAAACACCACAGTCGTATAGATGGTTGATAAATGGCCTCAAGATAGAACAGAGAAAATCTTCCAAATATCTGGGCATTGTCTTCCAGGCAAATGGTTGTTGGAAGGCACATTCAGAATAAGGTGCCCAGAATATGACAACCAGAGGAATGCCTCTGCCATTTCAAACTTTTTTCACACCAGAGCAGGCCACTATGTACCAGCTGCAACTACTCTGTCTGAGGCCACATCACTCATCCAGCTTGTATATGGTGCACAACTTGGTCCCCATCCAAGCTTTACTTCTTTGGAAGCACTCCAGTGCAATATCTTAGGGCTATTCTATAAGTACATTGCTGTGTTCTAAATGCCATCTTGCAGCTGGAGTCTGGACTTCAGAAGAAGAATCCAAGATTTGGCTTGCCACTTTCAATCTCTGGTTGAAGATAATTTTTTTCCAATTGTTCTAGCCCCTTTAATTCTACAATGTGACTTACATTCAGTATGGAAGCAAACTTTATCTTTAAAGCGCCAGCTACACAGATTCTCTTTGGAGCATCTTGTTTCTTTGAGATATACAACAGCCAGAGTGACTCTGTCAAATTTGCACTTTGCAGAACAATATGAGAACTGAAACACATTCGCATTTATTTGAATTTTTGCAATGCAGTTCGCTAACCAATTAATATTTACAAAAATGGATATGTTAGGGGAAAGTGTGCAGAAAAATAAATATATGAATGAAAATAAAATACAAAAATGCACTATATGACAAAGACAGTGCATGAAAACATGGGTACATTCATCAAAACCGCCTACGAAAATATGTTTATTGGGAGAAATTTGCACTAAAATGCTAGATAATTTTCATGAAATTTTTTTTAAAAAAAAAGATTGAAAATTGCTGCAGAAATGTGGAGAACTGAATTTAAGATTGGAAAAATGAGAAACTGAGAAAACTGATCTTTCTGTCGCTCTTTGAGATCCCAAGCCTCTATCACAGAATGATAGCTTCCACAGTAAATATGAGTGTATATATGTGCATGTGATACATACACTGACTTTTATCCAGTTGCTGGCAAAAGGCTCTTTTATCCAGTGGAAAGGGGAAAAGTGATTTTCACTTATTCCCCCCCCTTCCCTCTGCAGGCCCTGTGTGTACCCCAAAACCTACTCCAGACATTTAGACCTTTTGGAACAGCAGGTTTGGTGGTGCAGGGGACTGCAAGATAAAGAATTACTTTGTTAAAATCACTTCCTACCCGCCCCTTTCAAATCATAGAAGCCTCTGCTGGATCAAAGAGCCTTCCATCCTTGGAGGAATGTAACTGTATACAATCCATACACATACATGCCAATCTCTCATTTGGCACGTCATTTAAAATGAGTGTGGGTGGGTCCTTCATGGTTTTCCTTGCAGGTTCAAAAATATCTAAGACCTGCAATGAGTAGCGAGTTCATTTCCACAAGAGGAATTACTCAGCAGTGTCAGTGAAGTTAATTTCCCTAGTAATTAAATATTCCACAAGAAAAATTAAGAAAATTGGTCATGAAGAAACATATCATGATTTTAGATATACATCAATAACATTAACATTCCAGCCTCCCACATAATTGCTAGGTGGTAATTATTTGGCAACATCTTGGGAGTTTATCTACAGTCCAGGGTTAAACTGGGATTCCAATTGCTATTAGGTATCGCAGATATAGCTGAAATCAATATGTACAAATATTTTAAGTTTGCACTGCTGTATTCTTGAATGCACAATTTTAGGTTTGAAAATAAAATTTTAGGCTGGTTGCTTTGATTTTGACAAGCACTAAAGCTGAAATTGAGATTTTAAGTTAAGTGAAGATGACAGGTATGCAGAGAAGGGATTTGATAAATGCTTATTGTCCAATGAAATAACAGTGAGGTTAAGGCAGGTTTTCTGCAAGGATAAAGCCATCAAATTTGCAATGGCCATGCATTTCTTAATATGTATCCAAACTCAAAACTATTACTCATTGAGTTTAAATTGAGTTTTTGACCCTGTCTCATAATACTAGAACATGGGATCATCCAATAAAGCTGAATACAGCCTGACCACTGTTGTCCATGCACTGGTAACCTCCAGGTTGGATTACTGTAATGCACTCTATGTGGGGCTGCCCTTGAGATTGGTCCGGAAGCTGCAGTTGGTGCAAAATGCGGTGGAAAGACTGCTCACTGGGTCAGCGTATCACCAGCATGTTACCCAGCTGCTGAAAGAATTGCAATGGCTGCCCATTAGCTACAGGGCCAAGTTCAAGATTCTGGTTTTGGTGTAAAAAGCCCTATACAGCTTGGGACCAGGATACCTGAAAGATCGTCTTACTCCTTATATACCCAGTCAATCACTATGCTCTGCAGGCGAGGGCCTCCTGCAGATACTATCTTAACAACATAGGAAGTGGACCTTTACTGTTGTGGCACCTACCCTTTGGAATTCCCTCCCCTTTAACATTAGACAGGTCCCATCTCTGTTGTCTTTTTGGTGTCTACTGAAGACCTTCCTCTTTCAACAAGCCTTTTAAGTAAAGACCTTGTCCCAGTCTGTGTCTGTCTTGGAATTGCTTTTTAAGATGTTTTTAAAGCTTTTTTTAAAAAGATGTTTTTAAACATTTTTTGTTTTAATATGTTTTTAAAGATGTTTTGTTTTAATATATTTTAAATTTTGTTTTTATGATGTCTTACAGTGTTTTTAGTGTTTTTATTTGCCTCCCATGGCTCCCACTGGGAGGAACGGTGGGGTATAATGATGATGATGATGATGATGATGGAAGATTCAGGACAGACAAAAGAAAGTACTTCTTCACAGAATGCATAGTTAAACTATAGAATTTGCTCCTACAAAATGTAATGATGACTACTGTCATTACATGTAATGAGGACCAAGTTATTAATGATAACTTTAGTAGGTGAGACAAATTAATGGATAATAAGGCCATCAGTGGCTACTTGCCATGTTCTTCCACTGTCAGAGGGAATATATTTCTGAATATCAGTTGCTGGGAATCGCAAGTGAGGAGAGTGCTGTTGGACTGAGGCTCCATTTTCAGGCTTCCCATAGCATCTGGTTGACCTCTGTGAGAACAGAATGCTGGACTAGATAGGCCTTTGGCCTGATTCAGCAGAATTCAACTTTTGTTCTTATGGGTTTAATTTTTAAAAAAATACTGTTCACATATGAACACATCAAGAGGGTATCCCAATAGAACCCCCCCCTCTGATTTTTAGAAATCTTGAAAGGGGACAGTTTTGAGGAGATGTGTGCCATACTGAGAGAGGGTTTTCCTTTTCTCATTCTCCAGAAAGCTCCCCACTTCTATTATAGCAATAAAGTGCCCTGATTTGGGACTGGAACTTTAGCACTATAAAGTACACTGTATGAAAGTTTCAGGAGAGTGGGAAAGTAAACAAACAGAAAAAGTGCCCTTCTCTCTATCCCTCCCCTTGCCCCCTCCCTTTTTCTGCAAGCCTTGAACAGACACTACAAGGTGTTGGAAGTTTCACTTCAATCAATGCATTGTCCGGCTGTGTGCTCTGAATCTATTGACCATTAGGGACAATAGATGTAATTAATCAACTGAAAGGGGCCCTGCTTGAATTCTCTCCTTGTTACTTTCCTCAAGTTTAAGCATGCCTCTGATTGATTAGATTGATATTCTCAGGGCTATCATTTTATTTTTTTATTTATTAGATTTATATCCCACTCTTCATCCCAGTAGGAGCCCAGGGCAGCATCAATTCCAGTTCCTCCTGCTTCTTCCCACAATTCTCTTTCCCTTCCTTTTGAATTCAGCTAGTTTAGATGATTAGGCTTTCCTTTCCACATGCAATTTCTTAATAAAATGATTTCTTTATTTAAGATAAACACCACTTTCTTTCATATTCTTTTACATCACCAATGAACTCTGCTGCACAAAGCAACTCTCTTCACAAGGCTCCTGTTCTAGTCAGTGGCTGATAGAATTTCTAACTTCCAGTTTCTAAATTACACCTTCTTGGGTTGTCTAGGTGACAGACAAAGGAAAGCTCTTGAGAAGCAAGACAGGCTTTTTGACTGATTCCCAAAGTGGAGTTTGGTCTTTATAAAATGGCAGTAGCTTTATCAAGCAACTCAATCTCATTGCAAGGTCTTCATAAAATGCACAATAGACCTATGGAATTCTTTGCCACAGAATGTTGTGATGGATGTCACATAAATGGATTTATAAAAAGGATGAAGAAACTCTTGGAGGACAAATCTATCAGTGTCTATTGCTACAACTGCTAAAAATGGAATTTCTATGTTTAGTGACCATTTTTACTAAATTTATGTTGCTCAAGTCCTTCCAACAAGCTCCTTCAGGACGATGTACACATCTCCTCCCATTTTGGCCTGTCAGCAAACGTGTAAAATAGGTTAGGCTGAGAGACAGTGAGTAGTCCAAGGTCACAGAGTGAGCTGCATAGGTGAGAAAGGATTTGAACCAGGGACAGCATTCCCTAGTCCAAGCCCGATGCTATTTGCTACATCTCAAGTGCCAGAGATAACTACGACAACTCTTCCTCCTCCTCTCAGATTAAGTAATTCAGCAGTACCAGGTGCTCCCAGACCATTTACTCTGCCTACAGATTTCCTGTTCTTAAAGCTAGGGTGTGAGAAATAGCAATTGTGCATAATTTGATGTTCCATGTAAACAGAACACATTCCACCAGAGCCTACTTAGAGATTGTAGAAAAAGAAGCTTTTAGATACTAAAACAAGCTCATGCTCAAAGCATATCTGATGACCGTCAGTTTCAGTCTTTCAGTTCTATATCCTTTACTGGAATTGAGAAAACTTGGAAATATCACATGCAGGAGAAACCCTTCTTAAATTAGGGATTCATGTTTAATGCTTCCCACACTATGTAGAAAATTTAAACCTAGAATCCACTGGGGATGGGCAAATACGTCAATGTTGGTTTCTCTCCATTTCTGATTCTTCCAGTCTTAAGTTCTCCACATTTCCCCAGCAGTTTGTGATTTTTTAAAAAGTCCTCATAAAAAATTATCAGCATTTTACTACGAATTTCTCCTAATATAGATTTTTTGCAAAGTATATTTCCCTAACGTATATATTTTTCCTAATATAATGCATTCTAATATTATTTTCACTAATATATGCATTTTATCCTAGTAGATGCATTCTTGTATGCATTACTTGGGTTAAGAACTGGACTGCAAAATTTGAAGAAGTGTGAATTTCAATGGATGGCTGTGTTTTGGGTTGTGTATTATTTCAGAAAGTGTAAATTAGGTAAATTCACCTTTAAATGTGAAGTGAATTTAATTTCTCCCCCATCCCTGGGGAATCCACACATCCTTAATAGTGAATCTTGATGAGTACATTAAGTCAAGGCACTGGCAATAATTTATGTTGATGGACTCAGCATATTCACTCCTTCTCTCCCTCACTCTTTTAATACATCTGATATATTGCTTGAGATTAGCTAGAAACAAACAAAAACTTAAAAACTTCTCTGGGGAGAGTGAAATGCGGAGAAAATGCCCATACTTTAGTCAAATGTTATAATTGAACAGCATGTTATCTTCCAAGAGTCTTCCCCAGTGGCTATAGCATCCCCTGAATGAAAAATCACCTTCATGGAAATCCAAAATTGTTTACACTTTGAATTACAAATGAAGGTTTCTGTTCCAGATTGTGAGAGATTCTGTTCTGAACCATGCTGGGGGACTCCTCAGCACCGAGAGGGCTGAACTGACAGGACACCAAAGAGCAAATGAGCAACAAGACTTGTATTTTCCTTTGACAGGAACTTTGTGATGCTTGGAAACTTTTTGTGATGCTTAATTGAATGTTCTTGTCCTTCCATAACACTGAAATCAGAATCTGCTGACAGTCAGACAGGATTTGAACTGGGTGCTTTCTGGTCTGTGAACACAAGGGCTGGCGTCTCAAGACTGTAGAATGGAGGTAGAGGGCATAGCTCTCCCAGCTTGCACGGGACCACCTCAACCCACCCACACATTGGTTCCATTGGAATGGGCCTGACTAGAAATGCTTCACGATCAGGCTTTTGTTTTTGTCTGGGCTTAGTAACCTCTGTCTGTCCCCTCCCACTCCATCAGTTAAATTTTTTATATATTTATTTTCTTACACTTATTGGATCCCACTTTATTCCATCCAAAGCAGGGTGCATATGGTTCCCAGACCTGCTTAGCTTCAGGAAGGTGGTGGCCTCATGTGTCACCTGAACAGATTGCTAGAATTGCTTAGTACAAGACTGGTGAATCAGAACAGATTTACAGTTTAAGTTTCAACTGATCCTTAAACCGGAAATATATATTGGTCAAAGGCAACAAACTGACACTGCTGTTTTTAAAAACATTTATCCTATATCTTTCCATAGTGAGAGAAAGCTGCAAGTGGAACAAAGCAAATATTCCAAAACCTGGATGCAGTAGTAACAGATAAGCAAATTTGAGTTAAAAACAACCAAATATGTGAAAATCAGTTTGTACTGAGATTGTCTAGTATAAGTGTATAGATTTTCAAAATGCTGCAAAAACTGTAACCAGATTCCAGAAACAGACCATTTTCCTTGTCAACTTTGTCAGACTTGCTTTTGAAAGGCAACCTTTTCCATCAAGGTAGTACTCCAGATCTTAAGTTGCCTCTGGCTGGCAGACATAAGGGTTGACCAGTTATTCCAATTTGAAGCTGGGGCCATCCTGGCAGCCACTAGAAAATAATAATGATAATGATAATAACATTTATCTGGATAACCCTCAGGTAGGCCTGTCCCAATGCTCAATTCAACTCTGATCATAATCCTGCCAATAATAGACTTGGATTCCTATGTATTAGGATATGGGGATGCAGCGGGAGGGTGGCATCAGGAAAAATCAGACAAGCTGCCTTGCACGGCAACCCCCACTTCACATCCCAGCCATACCTGAAGGTCCCCCAACTCAACTCACCAGAGGCTTTTTGGGGATACAGGGAGATGCAGGACGGAGAAAGGATACAGAATTCTCCTGGCACAGCACTGGATGTCCAACGCACAGAACAAGAACACACAACATCAATCAAATCACAAATTTGAATTTGAGGTAGTTCTGACCAAACTATTCAGTCCAGTTTTTTTCTCCAATTTCAGAAGGGGGGGCAACAATGCTGAAAAATGATGTTATTTTGGGGTAGATGGCAATTTTTTTTAAAAGGGGGGAATGGGAGGAGGTTCCATTTTGAGAAGCAGCAGCAGAGGAGTCCATTTTCTGAAAAACTCAGAAAAACTCAGCTGCTGTTTCAGGTTTGATCCCACACCTGTAACCATGCCTCTACTGGCAACTGACAATAAAAATCCTCAATCCTATTAGCACCCAATTCTATAAATATTCTGCAGTTAGCTCTTTCAGGTTAAAAAAATGCATTAAAATAATCAGAACCATGGTAACAATAACACTGCCAAAGCCAAAATGTATTCAGGGATGGATAGATGGCTTGGGTTTCTAGAATAATTAAGCAATGTATGTCCTATAAATCCACGGTTGAAAACGAAATGGCTTTTTTGCAGAGAAAGGAAGAAGATCTGTTCGTTGTCCTCAGGGGTGCACCTTAGCTGCTACTGTTTGTTTCTATCAGTCCTCTTTCTACAAAAACATGTGTGCAATCAGAAGAGGCTGCCTTTGGTTGCTGCTGTGCTGAAGGGCACTGCCTGTTTGGCCGCTGTTTGGCTGGCTAGTGTTGATTCTGCCTAGAGGCAGGTCTGCTGATAGCCATGCAGTAGGGCCCCACTTTACAGCGCTTCCCTTTAGGGCGCTTCGCTAATGCAGAGGTCTCAAGTAGACAGAATTAGACTAAAGCCTCACTCATATGGCGCTTGTTCTGCTTTGACGGTGGTTTTCGGGCATTGCACGCCATTCTATTCAATGGGTTCCACTTTACAGTGGTTTTCGCTTTACAGTGGGGGTCCGGAACATAACCCGCCATATGAGTGGGGCCCTACTGTATAAAAAAGGTCCATTTCTACTACGCACAGGACCAGCAGGGGGCCCAAACTCTTTGGTTTCATTTTTAAAAAAGTTAAGTTTCTAAGTGCTCAGGGGAAAAAAAGTTATAGACCAAATGTGAGCCTTACCCCTCCTACAATTTATGTGAAATGAGCTACTTGACTGTTCCAATCCCCGCCCTTTCAAGTTTTTAGCCAATGAGTGAAGTCAGAGCTGTGATTCACAAGGGCCTTTTTGAACACCAGGCAATAGCTAGAAACCTTTGCAAGTGCTGAAAAGTGTGCATGTCCACATCACGTGAGTTGTGCATGTTTTTCCCTTTCACTGCATGGGTTGTGAATATGATGATATATTTGTACCTTGTTTTTCTTCCTGGGTCCTCCTCATCATTTTATGTTTGCAACAATCCTGTTAGGTAGGTTAGACTGAGAGTTGGTTCAGTCAACTACACAATATTTTTTTTACCTCCTCGTCTCTTTTTAATGTTATTTTAATGTTTAAATGTTATTTAATAATTATATGAAAATAATGCCTTATGAAGGCAGAAACTCTGAAAGGCAGATTAATAATCTGGTAAATAAACACATCTTAAATCAAGATGTGGATTCAAAGTAAGTGTTCATATTGGTAATATATGTATATAAGCAGCAGTTCTTGCCAATAGATTTCTGGGAAGTGGGGTTGGTGGGAATGTAGGGGGCCCAATCTGCATAGAGTGTACCAGGCCCAGGAAATCCTGTTGGCACCCCTGCCAGAGGAGAGGGGAAGTTTTCTGTTGAGCCTGGAGGTAGACAATCAAGACAGCAGGAGGAGAAGCTGACATCATTGCCCTGCCTGAGGAGGCCCTTTTCTTTTGTCAGCCAGTGGCTGCATTGGGTCCCTTTCTCCCCTGGTAACAGAAGAAAGAGTGGCTGCCTTTTTTCATCTAATGGATTTTGGAGAATAGACATTACGCACTCCTCAAAGCTTCTGATTTTGAGGATGTTCTATTTCATTGGACTGAGCCAAACTGGAGGCATTTCATAAATTCCTGACATTTGAGGAGATCAAAGCAAACACTGGTTGCTGGTTGCTGGGAATCACTGGTGGGGCGAACACTGTTGTGCTCATGTCTGCCTTTGGGCTTTTCAGAGGCATCTGGTTGACTACTGTGGGAAACAGAAGGTTGGACTAGATGAGTCTTTGATCTGATCAAGAAGGACTCTCCTTATGTTCTAAAGCTTTGTGAAAGTGTTAATATTATGATCTCTGGTTGGCTAAGCTATCTTATATGGGAAGCAATGCTTCCACTCTAAGGGGGCTTCCATATGGATATTGACCATGGGATGGGTGTGTTCTTCACAGTATCCACCCAACATCATTGACATCAAAATGACAGCCCATATTTTCCCCCAAATAATCTGGATTTTCCTTTTCCAGGAAAAACCTATAAGTTAAATAAAGAAAACCTGTTGGGACTGATTCATTTATAATCTTAAGTCCCTGTCTGGAAGCATCCAGAATGAGCTTCATTTGCCTTTAGTGATGTCAAATTATAACCAAATCTGATTTCTATAGTGGCGTAATTTCTTCTCTTCCAGTACATGAGCCCAGATTGGGTGAGACGTCTTGAGGAGAGATGGAACAGAGAATGAAATGGTCACTGAAACAGCAGTGGGGAACCGAAAGAGAAGACCTACAAGCACCTGTGGAAAAGGATAAAGGTTTTTTTCCCAGTGGAGAGCTGACCTTCCACAATAATTACTTTCAAGTCCAAAAATAAATCCAGAGAGCTTTCATGTCAGCCTAGCCAATAGTCAATCCAATCCTCCACTTCAATAACATTTGCTCTGAAATCTTTTCTGCTGATTACATAATTGTAACATTAAAGAGGATACTTGTGACGTGTCCTTGTGAATCATCCAATATCTGCTTCACAAAATAGAAGTTAAAGGTATCACTCTTTTTTTTATATCACTAGAGCACCAACATGGCAGACGTTTTCTGCTTTCAAGATTTTTTTCTTAAATTGGAAGAAAAAGGTTTCTTAACTACCAGAAAGGCTCATCTTCTTTCCCAATGGCATTTGCAAATTATACTTTCATGCTGCTTGCGGACTGTGGTATATTAAAGAGGATACAGTCAGACTTGGCTGATCAAGCTTAGTGTAGCCTTATGTTTGTGTTTCTGAAACATGGTAAACAATTTCCGAGCATGTACATGCTCACTGACTTTCAAACAAGGAACATTTTTCTGACTTGAATAAAAATGAAGTCTGCAAACTCATGATCTGCATATCTTGCGCTCTCTTTGCTAATGGATAAAGCACTTGGGGTTTTTTTTCCCCAGTAAGTAATTTTGGTTATATATCTACTTGGAAGCTTTCTTGCACAGCACTGCCCCAATTGAACTGAATGGAAGTTGTGTTACAGTATGCACAAAGATGGAAATGTGGGAGAAGACTCCCTGAGAAGCAGGTGCAATATGACACAGGAGATCCTATTCTATTCCTGCTACCACTTCCCTGCTGCCAATGGAAAAGCAGCCAATCACATTAATCCTTTCAGAATTCCCCCCCCCTCTCTTTCATGCACACATGCACACATGCACACATGCACACACACACCTTTTCCTAGCTCACTTGCATTCTTTCTCTCAATGGGGTGTTCGGACAATGTTGTCAACTGCAGCAGGACACTTTTTCCTCCTTCTCCAAATGTTGTTAGCTTCAGGGCAGCGCCTTTGTCCTCCTTCTCGCTAAGGTCAATGGCTTGCCTCTTGGGGTGGAGGAGAAACTTGATTCAGTTTGCATTTAATGCTGAAATTTGTACTTTCCAAAACAATGAGAACTGAAACACAGCCATCTTTCAAAATTCACACTTATCCAAATTTTGCAGTGCAGTTCTAGAACCAACCAATGTGCTTTATGGGGGGGGGAATGTGTACTTTAGGGGGAAAGTGTGCATAAAAATGAATACATCAATGAAAATAATATGCACCATGCATTATGTTCGGAAAAATTGCTTGCAAAAATGAGTACATTAGTCAAATAGACATATAAAACATATTAGGAGAAATTTGCACTAACATGCTGATTAAGTTGCTTGAGGATCTTTTTTTTAAAAAAAATAGCACATTGTTGCAGAAATGTGGAGCATTGAAAAATGAGAAACTGAGAGAACCAAAATGTACACATCCTTCCATCCTTATTTGCATCTTTCCAGCACATTCTCGCTATGGAATGTTCAAAGAATCCTATTGCTAGCCCTCGGCACTCTTGTCTCCTGCTATCTACTACCTCCTAGGCTTGTCCACCTGACTGCTTGCCAGACCAACATCTGCTACTCTGCCATTGCAAAGTCTGTTGCTTTAACCTGCCCCCTTTCCCAGCCTACTTGGTGATCTCTCTTCCATTTCAAAGTCTGCCACTGAGGCCTGTTTTCCAATACCCAATGACGTGCTTCTGCTATTGTAAGGATTTCCACTTGCATAACAGAACTTCTCCTTTCTCTCTTACTGTGATTCCCCTGCATCCTCCCCAAATCTGCTCTAGAGGGTCAGGAGAACCCGCCACAGGCTACAAGGGGAGAGAAGCGGGAGGGAGAGTTCCATTGCACAGCCCAAAATCCTTGCACTGGCAGAACCACTTTGCTGAATATCACCCAATAAGTTTAGATAGCAGTTGTCATGGGCCCCACCGAGAACATATGACAAAGGGAGCAGGAGGAAGAGGAGGACTGGGATCCTGCACTAGTGGTCTGCAGACAGAGAGGGTTAAGACCAGAGAGGACTTCAGTAGTCTGGCCAGCAACAGCCCTGCCTCAGAGGCACCTGTTGCCACCAAAGAGTTAAAGCTGGCTAAGGAAGGACCTGCTGCCACACCTCCTGACCCCGTATGCTCTCCTGAGCTGCCTCCATTACAGCTTTCAAGAGGGGAGTTGGAGGCGCAACCAGAGAATTCCATGCCATGTCATGACAATATCACAAAACAGATAATTGTGACTAAATATTACAGGGAGCACAGAAAACCCACTACTGGGATGCCATTTTTGGAGGCGGTCCAAAGTGTCTGGTACTTCAGCTCCCATTCTTTCATGTCACTATATTGCATTGTCTTCCTTCTTCTGAAGTGAATCTAGACACATATGCCTTTGTAAGGGCCAATAGTAAACACTGCAAATGTTCAGACAACATTATCTGCAGTGTTTTATCATTTGCTAAATATACTTTCATATTTATAAGGATTTTAGGAGGCACAGATGAGAAATATTTCTAACATATTGTACATTCCTTTTAATAATCTATTGCAGCATACTCAATTCTATTAAATGTTATACTTCGAATAAGTAGCATGTGTCTTTTTCTCTCTCCTGTCCATAGCTTCGTCACAGCACTTACAGCCTAAGGAGAAAATATTGAGAATCTCATTTGGACGTACTGTTCAGCAAGTGCCAGGTTTTCAACACAGTGAGATTAGGCACCATGGTATTTGCCAAGAATCAACACAAATTAATGACTTAAATTACTGTTCATCTCACTTTATAAAAATCACACCTGGAAGCATCTGAAAACCCCAGGGCTTTCACATAAACAGATGTAGGCAGGCTTCTTGCATTAAGTCCATCACATCTTGGTCTGCTTTTTCTTTTTCTTTTAATGGTTCTTTACATTGTGGATTTTCAATGGCTAACAATGAACCAGGCACACAACAGAAGGTGTGAGGACTTTCAGAGTTAAAAGCTCTCTGTGCCACATCTCAATACACTCCATTAGTTCTAGGAAACCGAGGCTACAGCAAATGTGGCAGATGTGCCCTTACTCTCCAGGCTGCAGACAAATGCAATTAAATCTATTTTAATCATCTATGAGATGCAAATAGGTTTCACTGGTGCACTCGCAGGAGCCATTGTCTGCCTTACTGGAGTGTAGTACAATGCCAATTAAACAGGGTTCCTAATGTGATAGGTATCCTAGTTGCTTATATAAAATTGCCTCTGTTTTTTTCTGGAAAGAAACCATGTGAGGTCCATGGGTTTGCCCACCTCTTACCTTTGTGCAGTGAGTTTTGGGACCAGCAGAACCCCAGGAGTGGGGGCTAATAGCAAATGCACACATGATTTGGGAACATGCTTTAGCTGGGCTGCCCAGTTGAGAAGTTTTGGAGGTCATGCCCCTACCTTTTTGGAGAGTTGTTAGCATGTCCATGTGGCTTAATCTTAAAGTTGCTAATTATGAGACTTTCAATATCATCCCTTTTTATTTATTGGCAGGTCTTACATTTGAAAGCTCTACTATAAAGCATATCTGTCAACATTTCGCAAATGAGAATAGGGATGCTTTATTCTCACAGCACTCCACCTACCCACCCACCATTGCTCTTCTCTGCTGGTGTATGCCGTATTAGTAAGCAAACCATAACAGCTTCCTTTAAAAGAAGTAGTTGTTTGATCTCATGCTGGCTTAACACATTCAGGCAACATTTATTATTTAGGTAGCTATCTCCTACTACACACACACAGACACACAAAGAGAGAGTTCAGAAGGGACTGAAACCTCTCTCTCGCATAAAAAAGGCTATATATGTGTGCTATAATGGATAGCAATGTCTCTGTGTATCCCTCCATGCTTCTTTGCTATGCATTTGACTTTAGAGTGTGTTCCCAACTCTTCCTTTGACATTGGAGACCAGACATCATATAAAATCAGGTAAATGACAGGTGGGCAGCCCTGCCAGCCCACCCCTGCGTTAGACAATATTAAGCCAGATGACTCAATGGCCTGACTTTGTATATGGCAGCTTCGTGAATTTCAATTGACTAGTGGCAGGGTAGCCTACCAGCACCACCATAATAATAAAGGTGAATCTCTGAGTTCAGAGATGCCAGTCTGTGGTTGAATCCCAAAGTTGGTTGTCTCCCCAGGAAATCAACCATTCCCAGTGGCAGCTAGTGCCCTCAAAAACTGGTGGGGCTGCTATGAGGTCACAGGGACGTGACCAAGGTCTAGTTTTCCCCCCATCCTCGTGTACTGAAAGATTCTTTGGATGCTTAACGATTGCAGTTTTACAAATAGAACATCAAGAAACTGAAAAGTATCTTACTTTGGTTTAGCAGGGGTCCACAAAAGACAATAAAATTATCAATAAAATGAAACTGAGCAGCATTGGACTAGAATCTGGAAGATCCCCACTCAGCCATGAACAACACTAGGAACTCTTTTAAGCCACTCTGTCCTTCTGCCTGCCCCCCCCCCCGGCCACTCTTTTCTTTCCAGCTGCATCTTGTTAGATGCAAAACATCAATCACACATACATAGAGCAATCCATTTGGGTCCTGCTTTTCCCTCCTCTCACTCCCCCTCCTCCTCTACTCAGCAATAGGCCCATCAGGATCAAGGCCACCCCCTCCGCCACTGCCATCCTCCTCCTCCTCTCCCTCCATCTCCAACAAGCAGCAAAACACCCATCAGGACCAAGGCATACCATCCCACACAACTCTGCTGTTTTTTCCCTTGCTCCCCAGGCAGTATCATATACCCACCCATCTACTCTGCACAATCCAATACTGAACTGAACTCACACAGAAATGTTGCTGCTACTTCCAAAGGCTGGCTGCAGAGAAATAATGGTGCTTCCTGCTGCTTTAGCCTGCTGCTTGCAAAAGCGAGGGAATCGCAATGCAAACTCAGAGAGGAGCCAATGCAGATTGCAAATGCAGGCATTTGATTGGCTCAAATTGAAACGCATTGGGGAAGCTCTTCATAGTCCTGCCCTAATGCTATGGAACTTCCAATGCATTTCCGAGGGGCTCCTCCAGATTGGTTAGAGTTTATTCTATGGGAAATAAAATCAAAATGGAGGTCCTCAAGGTGCTGAGGGGACTCCTGCCCTAGCCACTCCTACCAGAATTTTAACCCTGGAGACAGGGGTGGGACCATAGCAATGATTGTGATTGGCTGTGCTATTCAGAGATGATTGGCCAGAGTTGAAGATGGACAGAAACAAGTCCAAAGTGTCTCTAAATGTGAAGTCCTGTGTTTAATATGAATGTAAGGAACAGAGAAGGGAATGGGCAATAAGTTTGGGGCTTTAAGGTGGTTAGTGTGGGCAGTGCCCCATCTGCCCTTAATGAGGGGCCTCCACTGGCCATTCCTCTGATGTCCTGATTACCTATTATATTTATTCAACCAACACTCCTTTTGTCTAGATTTTCTGAATTTAGGACGTGATTCATATAGCACCAGGAGAAGGGGCAACAGCCTTGTCAAGAGCAGGGGAGAGGCATTAGCAAGCAACACCTGACTCCTCTACTCCTAAGGAGTGCTGGCTGCTGATGCTGGAACTGCAAGGACATCTTGAGAACTGTGCTAAGGAGTCAGGGACAGCTGGAGTGGCTAAACTGAAAGACCTGATCCTAGTTCCTCGTGACTGCCAACTCATTGGCTATCACTTGTGGCCGAGTAAGATTGTCTTCCAGGGTAAGTTCTTTAACAGTGGGTTCGTAAGTGACTGTGGAGGCCAATTCTGGATCCACACAGCCTCCCACAGTGAGGACATAGGTTTCCAGATGGAAGATGGTCGCGATGAGGATTTGCTTGACGTGCCTTCCGCTTAGCTCGTTTGTCCCTTTCGCCCTGTACTCGTGCTTCTTCAAAGTCCATAGCACCTTTGATAATGGCCAACCTCCAATTGGGATGCTCATGGGCCAAGGCTTCCCAGTTCTCGATGCTCATGTTACATTTTTTTAGATTACGTAGCTTTAAGAACATCTTTAAACCTCTTTTGCTGTCCACCAATATTCCATTTTCCATCCTTAAGTTGGGAGTAAAGTAGCTGCTTTGGAAGATGGTGATCAGGCATTCGAACAACATGGCCAGTCCAACGAAGTTGATGTTGGAGGATCATTGTTTCAACACTGGTAGCCTTTGCTTCTTCCAATACACTAACATTAGTCCGCCTATCTTCCCAAGTAATTTGCAGAATTTTCCGGAGGCAGCGTTGGTGGAAACTTTCAAGAAGTTGGGAATGGCATTTATAGATGGTCCATGTTTCACAGGCGTACAGTAAGGCCGGTAGTACAATGGCTTTGTAAATAATCATTTTGGTCTCCCTGTGAATATCCCGATCCTAGAACACTCTATGCTTCATTCAGGCGAATGCGGCACTCGCAGAGCTCCGACGATGCTGAATTTCAGTGTCGATGTGAGCTTTTGCAGAGAGATGGCTGCCAAGATAAGAAAAGTGATCGACATTCTCCAGCGTCACACCATTAAGCTGGATTGATGGCGCTACAGCGGGATTGGTATGCACCTGCTGATGAAGCACTTTGGGTTTTTTGATGTTAAGCAAGAGGCCAAGCTTTTCATATACTTCTGTGAAGATATTTAGGATAGTTTGAAGATCTTCCTGTGAATGTGCAGAGACTACATTATCATCGGCATATTGAAGTTCTACAACAGAGGTTGTAATTACCTTACTTTTTGCTTTCACCCTACTGAGATTAAAAAGCTTTCCATCTGTTCGATATGTGATTTCCACACCGATGGGAAGTTTCCCCTGAACAAGGTGTAGAATCATGGCAATGAAAATAGCAAATAAGGTCAGAGCAATGACGCATCCCTGTTTGACGCCTGATCCCACTTTGAATGGATTACTTTGAGAGCTATTGTTATCCAAAATTGTCGCCGTCATGTTGTCATGGAGGAGTCGCAAAATATTCACAAATTTAACAGGGCATCCAATTTTCAGAAGGATGGTCCAGAGAGCAGTTGGATTTACAGTATCAAAGGCCTTAGTCAGATCAATAAACGCCATATACAGAGGTCGATTTTGCTCCCTGCATTTTTCTTGAAGCTGTTGTGCAATGACGATCATGTCCACTGTCTCCCTGGAATGGCGGAAACCATTTTGAGATTCAAGGAGTACATCACGACGATCTCTGGCACAGCTGTTGGGGCAGGTAGAAATTAAATGGAATAAGCCTTTTTTGTATGAAAATACAATTATGGGAAAGCTTCACCTGTTAGCATTCTATCTGTCAAACATCTTATTACTTGTGTGTGCCCCCCTCCCCAGATTTATTTTTGATTTGTGAATGCCATGACCATTGCCATTCCCTCCCCTCACTTATCTTTGCAACAACCCTGTGAGGTAGCTTAGGCTGAGACAATATATGTACATAAGCGGCAGTTGGTAGTTGTAGTTGGTACAGCATTAATAAAGTATAGCCCCTGAAATGCAGAAATGTATTCTGGTGGAGACCAGTCCTATATATGTCTACTCCAAATTAAGCCTCATTACATTAATTTTATTTTATTTATTTCTTAAACTTATATACCGCCCGACTAGCAATAGCTCTCTGGGCGGTTAACATAAAATACAATAAAATTACAGAATCTGATACAACAAGCATATAAAAACTACACAATCTAAAACCAAGTTACAAACATTTAACTAAGATTAAAATGCCTCAGAGAAGAGAAAGGTTTTAACTTGGCGCAGAAAAGATTATAGTGTCGGCGCCAAGCATACTTCCTCGGGGAGACTGTTCCACAATTCGGGGGCCGCCACTGAGAAGGCCCTAGATCTCGTCACCACCCTCCGGGCCTCCCTATGCATCGGGACCCGGAGGAGGGCCTTCGTAGTAGACCGTAGTGTACGAGCTGGTTCATATCGGATAAGTATATAGGATTGCAGATTAATTTTTACCTCTGAAAGGAACACACTGTCAGACATAAATTTAAGAGGCATACTTTTCTGGATGTGTTTGAAACAGATGGGTAGGTGGGAAGGGAGTTGTGTTGATCTAATTGGGTCTTCAACATAGTGCCCTCTAAATGTTGTTGGACTACAACTCCCATCAGTCTCAGATAACATAACGATGCTGAAATTGGTTCCTAGTTCCCAGTTCCTTATTTGCTTGAAAGTTAAAACCACTAAAAAAAGACAAGTTCACAGCTAGAGTAACTCCAAGCCAAAGTTAACATGTCTCTGAACCCCAAAATATCTGTTCTATCACCCTTCTTGAAAAGAGTGATAATTATGGCATCCCTAAAGTCTTCTGGGATCTCCTCCCTCATCCAGATTTTTTTGATGAGCTTATGAAGTTGTTGTGTAAATTCAGGCCCACCTTCTTTAAAGACTTCAGCAGGAATCCCATCAGGTCCATTAGCTTTGTTATTCTTCATTTGATTGATGGCTTTACTGACTTCATCCAAATTAGGGGATACTGCAAGCTCATTTCTTTGTTGTTGAGGGATTTGCGAGAAGATCTCACCAGCCACATAAGATTAAGGAGGTCGTGGTAATGCTCTTTCCAATGCAGTGCAATAGATTCTTTATCCTTAAGAAGTTTGGTACCATCTATTGAACGTAAGGGATTTGTACCGTAATTTGTTGGCCTTTGTGGCATTAAAAAAGCCCCATGCATCGTGAGCATCTACAAAATGCTGGATTTCTTGAGCTTTCTTTGTCCAGCAGGCGTTCTTAAGTTCTCTAGTTTATTTATTTATTTATTTCTGCGATTTATTTACCGCCCATCTGGCTGGAAACCGAGCCACTCTGAGCGATGTACAAAGTCATAATATATAAGTATCACAACATCAAAACAGCAATAAAAACTAAAACAACAGGTAAAGGTCACCACAACAAAGTTCAACAAAGCTTCTTTGGACCTCAGCCTTTGCACTGGCATAGATGTTTTTCTTAACAGCACAGTTAATGTCTTTTTGCCATATCTGGAAAGCTTTCCTTTTCTTGTCGATGATATGTTCAATCTCACTATCATTCTCATCAAACCAGTCCTGATGTTTCTTAGTTTGGTATCCAATAGTTTGTTCACATGCTGCAATAATGGAAGTCTTCAGTCTAATCCAGTGTTCCTCGACATTTTCAGGGAGTTGCATAGGTAGATGTTTCTTGAGAGTTGTTTGAAAGCAGGCTCATTTAATAGGATCTTGAAGGGCATGGATGTTCGTTTTACACTTTGGTTTTCTTCCTTGGAGCCTTTGTTGAGGAACAATATTAATGGCCATAGTGGATCGAATTAATCAATGATCTGTCTGGCAGCCATCAGCACTCGTCATGGCCAGAGCTTGGAAAAGTTACTTTTTTGAACTACAACTCCCATCAGCCCACTCCAGTGGCCATGCTGGCTGGGGCTGATGGGAGTTGTAATTTTAAAAAGTAACTTTTCCAAGCTCTGGTCATGGCCCTAGTGGGGAGTACATCACGGCGATCTCTGGCACGAACAATTACGTAATCCAGGAGATGCCAGTGCTTCAACAGAGGGTGCTTCCATGATGTTTTAAATTTATCTTTCTGGTGAAAGAGTGTGTTTGTAATAACAAGATTATGCTCTGCACATCTAGTCAGAAGTAGAATGCCATTCAGGTTGCTACTGCCAAGTCCTTCTTTCCCAATGGTTTCTGGCCATAAATCAATATCACACCCAACTCTTGCATTGAAATCTCCCAGGAGGATAATTTCATCCTCCTTAGGTATCTCTGATAAGATGGTGTCCAGCTGCGTATAAATTTTTTCCTTGATGTCTTCATCAGCATCTAATGTTGCTGTATAAGCACTTAGAATAGTTGCCTGCTGGTTTTTGGCAAGTTTTAACCGGAGAGTTGAGACTCGTTCATTAATGCCAATAGGAACTTCTGACAAGAGCTTCACAAGATTATTTTTAATAGCAAAGCCTACTCCATGTATTCATCGTTCTTGTTCAGGCAGTCCTTTCCAGAAGAAGGTGTAACCTCCTTTTTCTTCCTTCAGCTGTCCTTCTCCTGCTCTTTGAGTTTCTTGGAGTGCTGCTATGTCAATATTAAAATGTCTCAACTCCCTCACGATGATGGCAGTTCTGCATTCAGGATGTTCACTATCTGTATTGTCCAGCAATGTCCGTATATTCCATGTTCCAAAATTGAATTGTCTTTTGCGACCACTAAGTGGTGACCCCACTGGATGCGGTAATCCAGTCAGGGAGAGAGATGAAGCAGACTATATTTAGGGCACCTTTTCTAGCCCCCTCCCCATACGGGGTGACAGAGTGGATTCTGAATAGGACTGCTCAGTCTTGGATATAGCTGCTGAACTACTCAACTGCCTCGGTCCTTGAGCCAGGACGACTGAGTCTGTCTCCACCGCCCACGTGCCAGTCCATGACTAGGGGCTTCTGGATTTCACAGTTCTGTCCCGGTCACCATTTGCCGATCGCCATGGGGCTTTTGTTTTGTTTTGGTTGGAAGACACCTGTGCTTGAATTTGTTTTATGTGGGGAGATCGGTGCACAACAATCAACATACAATCTTGACAGAAAAAGGCTTTGATCCAATGGCAAGGATACCACGACAATTGGAAGTCTTTTATCTGCTGCAGCCTTCATCTGCCTTCACAGCCGTTGTAACATATACATTGTTATCCTCTGCCTGTTCTGCCGTTGAGGACTTTCTTGGATCGTTCTTTGTCTGGTTCCTCTCCCTTGACCTGACCGCCATGGGTGAGCCTGCTGGGAGTACATGACTCCCGACGGCATCGCTCACAGGGTTCATTGGAACACACAAGCCCACTCACCACTACAAGGTGAGGATCCAGCGAGGGGGACTGCCAACTAGCTGGGTGGAGACAAATAAAAAGGGAGCCGGCTGTGGGTAGCAGATTGCCATCCAGTGAGTGAGCCCAGCCACTTGGGGAGAGATATGGGGACAAGGGCATGAACCCCTGGCATGTGTTTACAGTAGACAGCCTTAATGAGAGAGGGTTCAGGTAGAGCAGAGTGAAAGCCTGGAACTGCATATGGGATCTAAGTGAGACAGGACCTGAGTGCAGGTTAAAAGATTCCACTGGTGAGAAACAGGGAATGTTCCAGAGTATTTTCCCAGAGGCATAACTGGTGCTTGTGTTGAGGCCCTAGTCTTACTGTAGAATGGCGAGATGGAAAGAGACCACACAATCACTCCTAAGCGGCACCTTTGGCCATCCAGGAGGCACCTTGGTTTCCCAAGGAGCTCTGCACAATGAAGTTATCGTCTGACAGCTAGAGGACAGATGGTGCAAGTCTTGGCATGAATCTGACCAAACAGAAGTACGAGTACATTGGTAGTAGCATAGAGAGCATACCTCTAAGCCTCTGTTGTATTCTCAGTGAATTCCCCAGCAGAGCTGTTTAGAGTGGTAAACTGGCTGGTTCACAGTCCAGGGTGGTATCATTAACCATGGAGCACTCAATAGACTGCTGTGAGAGACTTATGAAACACTATGAAGGTAAAATCACTCAGGTGGATCCATGCCAGACTTGATGCCACAATTAGTTTAAGTTTGTTAGAGGTCTCTAGAGTATCATCTAGTTACAATCTGTAGGACTAGTTTCAGTTGTTGTGGCCTGCAGAAGTGAACAGGACATTTGCAGCAGCGAGATCAACTATACATTTTCTTGATTCCTGCTGGTCATGGCTGGTAAAATCTGGTAGGAGGTGATTGTCCAAGGTATGGTTAATGTCTCGCTATCTGAGGAAGTTATGCCCACCACCTTGAAAGAGGCAGTGGTGCAGCCCCTCCTGAAGAAGTTGTCTGTGGATCCAGAGGTTTTGCAAAACTACCATCCAGTTTCTAATATTCCCTTCCTGGGCAAGGATATTGAGAGGGTGGTGGTTGGCAAGCTCTAGGTGTGTCTAGAGAAAGCAGATTATGCTTTAGCACCATTTTGGTCTAGTTTCAGGCTTGGTTTTAGCACTGAAGCAGCCTTGGCTGCCATGACTGATGACCTTTATTGGGAGAGAAAAAGGGGGAGTGTGACTTCATTGGTTCTGCTTGATCTCTCGGTGACTTTCAGCTTCATTGGCCATGGTGTCCTTGTGAAATGACTCAGGAGGTTGGGAGTTGGAGGCAGTGTATTACAGAAGTTCTGTTCCTACCTGTGGGATTGTTACCAGAATGTGACACAAGGAGATTGTTACTCAGCCCCATGGCTTTTGGCTGTGGGGTCCCTTGGGGATCCATTCTGCTTCCTATCCTATTCAATATCTATACAAAATTGTTGGCAGGTGTCATCCCAGGAGCACAATGTCAGGATGCTGATGACAGGCCTGTATCTCCCCATTTCATCTGAATCAGAAGAAGCTGTGAAAGTGTTGGACTGGTGCCTGGAAGCAGGGATGGCTGGATAGTGCCCAATAAACTGAAGTTGAATCCCTCTGTCTGGGAATTACATGGATGGCCTGCACTGTGAGGGTGGGGCCGCGCTCCTGCTGAAAGAACAGATACATAGTCTGGAGGTATTCCTGAATTCTAACCAGTCACTGGAATCCCAAGTGGCTTCTGTGGCTAGCAGTATTTATGTCCAACTTAGGATGGTCTGTCAGCTGTAGCCTCAATAGCCCATGCTCTAGTGATCTCCCATATGGCCTACTGCAACATTCTCTACATGGGGCTGCCCTTTAAGACAGTCCAGAAACTGCAGCTCATGCAGAATATGGCTGCTAGCTTGGTGAGTGGGACAGCCCAATGGAACCATGTGTCACTGGTCCTGAAAGTGTTGCACTGACTGCCAACAAGCTACTGTACCTAACTCAAGGTGTCAGTACTAATATACAATGTCCTAAACAGCTTGGGAGCCATGTACCTAAAATAGCATCTCCTTCAGTGTCAACCATTTATTTATTTATTCGTTTGTTTTATTGCACTTGTATACCCCCCCATAGCCGAAGCTCTCTGGGCGGTTTACAGTAACTAAAAACATTAAAACAAATACAATTTAAAACAGATCTTATAAAAACAATTTAAAAATTTAAACGGTATAAAACACACGCTAACCATCTCATGCCTTTCACTCACCAGGGGATGCCCTGTTGGTACCATTGCCCCTGGGTGTTGCCCAGTTGATGCTGATACGTGACAGGGTCTTCTCAGCAGTAGTTCCCCATTTCTGGAATGTCCTCCCTGGTGACATGTATCTGCCTCCCTCATTACCAACATTCAAATGGAATTTTGAAATATTTGTGTTCACCTAGGTGTTTGATGGCTTACATATACTGTTCCTGGCAACCTTAAAATAATTCAGGTGTGAAGATATATTTTTTAAATGTACTATCTTGTTTTTTTCTTGTTTGCTGCCCTAGACTCCTTTGAGAGGAAGGGACAGAAATTGTATATATTAATCTATGTCCTACATGCTTATTTTTTCCATCAGCTTCTATCTTTCTGAGAAGCAGCATCTCCAGGAAAGTGGGCAGCTGTTGCAGGGGTGGTCAGGAGCAGCAAAGTATGGGTGAAATTTTGTTTTATTTAAGTACCTTCTTGAAGGATGGATGTTACCTCGAAGAGGGTCTTTTATTTTATTTTATTGCTTCTGGAACTAAATTAATACATGGTGCAAAATTATCCTTAAAACATTCAGTCCCCTGCAAATATTGATGGGTAACCCGTTACAGTTGTCAAGAGCTCAACAGTCTGCTTTCAGGTGCAGCTTAACTAATTGTGAAACTCAGGAAGATCAATGGGCCATATTCTGTTCTCACCTATGTTGGTATAAGTGATACTTCATTCCAATGTCCCTTGAAAACATTGTTATCACACTGATTAGACAGGGCAGGGTTCAGTGGGTACTCATGTGTGCTGATGGGCTACCTGCTTCTGCCCCAATCCACTGCTATGTTGGGGAGGTAGAACCTGATACTCTACTAGAAGATATTGCAGGATGGTGGTGGTGGATGCATGGTGGATGCTGCTTCAGCACCATGCCATGTGGCTTGCACTGAGCATCTCCCCCATGCAACAGTGCTCCAGACAAGCTGACACTGAGAGGGTCAGGGCTCAGCTGCAATGCCATTTGAGAAATTGTGTGGATATACACATCCCCAGAGCTTGGAAAAGGTACTTTTTTTGAACTACAACTCCCATCAGCCCAATCCAGTGGCCATGCTGGCTGGGGCTGATGGGAGTTGTAGTTCAAAAAAGTAACTTTTCCAAGCTCTGCCATGTACACTACTTGACTTGGACTCACTTGTTGCCTTTTTGCTGAATGTACACATTGACTCCATTTACTACACCTATAGGCAGTGGTCTCCCACAGAGTCAAATCTGCTTAGCTTCAGCAGTAGCACTACATCATGTGTCTGCAAACCCCTTTTTGGGTCACTGGCTCCATTAAAAAGTATTGCATCTGAGGTGTGCAATGGAAAAGCCCTATTTTTGTTGTTTATTTCATAAGTCCTTGTAATGAAACCACTTTTTGGGAACTTATTAAATGTGTTACAGGTTTGAAGGAGTTAATGGAATGTCTGGGAGCATGAGTGATGTAAGACTGCCAGATGGGAGAGGGTGTGTGTGTGAGATTTCTAAGGGAGGTTTCAATAAAAGAGTTGGTTTTTTCAGTTAGTAGGTTTTGTTGTTGGGATTTGGAGCGGACAGAGGGAGGTTGTGTTGTGGGAATGAGCTGGGTAGATTACATATTAGTTAAAGGGAGGGTAGGACAGGTAGGGAAGATAGGGCCTATACATCAATATACCATTTAATATCTTGTATTTTAATAAAGTTATTCTGCTCATTTAAATTTCCGTATGTCTGCCTGGCCAAGTGTGCTACCATATCAGGGTCCTATTCAGTTCCTGTACCTACATCCTATTGTGCTAACAGGGCACACCAATGGTCACCTTTTGGGTGGGACAAAAGGTGGAAAGGCTGAAGGGTGTGGTGCAGACAGCACATCTGATTCAGGCTGAGGCAACCATCCCATTGGGTGGGGATTTCCTGAACGAAGCGTGGGGTGGTTCGGGAGGGATAATCCCTGATGAAGGGCGGGTTCACAACAGTTGTCTATTAAACCCATTTTGCTTTCATGGCTTGGAGATTGCTGACTCCCATTGTGTGGGAAGGGCCTCTGGGGCATTTGAGGGCCTGATCTTGATGACTCAGGGCCAGCGTTTTTTAGAAAGAAAGAAAAAAGAAACTGAATTTTATAAGGCCTAGAGAAGTTACATGCTTGCTGAAGCTTATCAGTCAAATACGTGCTTGGAAGCCGCTGTTGTAATGGCTAACTTGGAATGCAGATAGGGGTGGAGAAATTAATGTGCCGTGTGCATAAGAAATGGTGGGCATAGTTAGAAGATCAACCAATGGAAAGGTGACAGGTTGGCATTAAGGGGCCAATTAGAACATGCTATGAATTTTTGCTTGCAATGTATAAAAGTGTGGCACCCCATAAGGGTGTGTGCTTGTTTTGCAAATTATCGCCTTGCACCTCTTTCTGGCCAGAACGAAATAAAGTTTGTTGGACCCTTCAACCTGGGTGTGGTCATTTGACTGTACTGCGCACCGGGCAACGGACCCATTTGGGGGACAACAATCTGATGAAGAAGCTGCATGTTTTGAAGATAAAGTTGCTCATCTTCAGAGTAACCTTGATTCTGCAGTTGTTGCATCAATTTCCGTTTATACAGGGATTGGTTTCAGTTCATGTAGCTGGATAATATGGACAAGGTGCTTTCAGCTATATGTCTGACCACATGCCCTCATGACTCCTGCCTTTCTTGGATTATTAAATCTAGCAGAGGGGGTTTGACTGGTTGGGTCCAGAATGTGGCTAATGCCTCGTTGTGTGAGGGGGTGGTACTGTTGCCTTGAAACTTCCACTTCTAAAGATACCAGCCCTGGACCTTTTGGTTTGGAATAACTACCAAAGTGGGCAAAGTGGGTTGTGGTGGGGTAGCTGCAAGCATTCTTGGATGACCCAGATTATTCAGACACCGTCCAATCTGGGTTCAGGACTGGCCATGGGACCAAGTCACCTTGGTCATCCTGATGGATAACCTTTACGGAGGGTAGGACAAGGAGAGTCCAATCTTGCTCCTCATTCTTGATCTCTCTGCAGCTTTGAATACCATTGACTGTGGTGCCCGCCTGGACTGCTATATAGGATGGATCCTGGGTGCTTGGATGCAGTGGAGGGATGGATGAGGGAAGATAAGATGAGTTTAAATCCTGGACAGAGGGAGATGCTGTGGGTGAGTTGTTCCTGTGTCCAAGATACTGGCCAATTGCCTGCCCTGGATTGGGTTGCACTCCCCCTGAAGGAGCAGGTACACAGTCTGG
This sequence comes from Rhineura floridana, assembly GCF_030035675.1. NCBI lineage: Eukaryota > Metazoa > Chordata > Lepidosauria > Squamata > Rhineuridae > Rhineura > Rhineura floridana. The sequence continues at coordinate 6,325,272 of NC_084488.1, forward strand.
GGTTGCATCTGGATCTAGCTTTGTCACTGGAGACTCAGGTAGCCTCATTAACTAAGAGTGCCTTTTACTCCCTTCAACTGATACAGCTGTGGCCTTTCCTGGCCTGGCAGAGCTTAACTATAGTAGTCTAGGCATTGGTGACTTGAAGACTGTACTACTGCAATATATTCTATGTGGGGCTTCACTGTGTTTGGTCCAAAAACTACAGTTAGTGCAGATTGATGCCAGGGCTGGCCCCAGGCATGCCGGGGCCCTTGGGCACCAGCCTGCCCTGGGCCCCTCCACTCCCCTTCTGCGATCCGCGGCAGTAGCCGCAGATCGCAGGACAGGAGCTTCTGAGCCACCCGCCACCCCCCCCACTTCACCTACCTTTGTGGTTGTGCGCAGTGCGCACACAGGATTGCCATCAATCAAGATAGAGGCCGAGGTTTCCCGAAGGGGCTGAAGCCTTCGCCACCATCTTGGTTGATGGCACGCACGCACAACTGCTCGCGGGAGTGAGATTTTTCAGTTTTTTACACCTCTGCTCAGAGATCTGCACTGCAGCTGCCAATTTGTTACCAGGTACCAGTTTACTTGAGGGGCTGCCCCAAATATGCCCACCTGATCACTTCAATCTACAGAACTGGTGCTATTACAAGTGCCACATAATATTCGTTTTGCACTTACAAGGAATCAGTCCTTCAATGTGGTAGCACATACACTGTGGAACTCCCTGCCCATTGATATTAGGCAGGCCCCTTAATTGTACTCTTTTCAGTGCCTGCTAAAAATGTTTTATATAGGCAAACCCATAGGGTTATATAGTGTTGTTGTTATGAGTCTTCAAGTCAATTATGACTTATGGTGACCCTATGAATCAGCGACCTCCAATACCATCTGTTATAAACCACCCTGTTCAGATCTTGTAAGTTCAGGTCTGTGGCTTCCTTTATGGAATCAATCCATCTCTTGTTTGGCCTTCCTCTTGTTACCAAATTCTTCCAAGCTACTCAGGAAGTGGATTGGACTGTGAAAGGCTAACCCAAATTGTGTTTTGCATTTTGACAAATTTGTAGGGCAGTACAATATCTCAGAGAGGAGGTCAGGTCTCCTGCTCCCCTGGTGCATTAACTGTAGCTGCTCAATTTCCCTGCTTTTTAAAGTTTGATAGAAATATCAGTGGGCTATAGGTATGTTCTTAAACTGCAAGGTTTTTTGCCTATTAATGAATTTCATCTCGGTCAGTCAGTGTGTTCCCCTGTTGATTATTCAACATACCTACTCTTGTTTTAAATTTCCCTTTAATTTCTCTAATCTTTGGGAATAGAGCTATTCTACCTTTTTTGTTGTCCTCTTCTATTTCTATACAATAACTATTGTAATAGTTCTCTTTGTCCCTACATACTAGTTGCTGTATTACAGTAGGGCCCCATTTTTCAGTGTTCCACTTCTCGGCTTCTTGCTAATACGGCGGGAGCATGTGATCACGTGGCATCACGGTTCTCTTACTTTTGGCACGAACTGGAGCCATTTTTTCTCTTGTTATTTTAGGGGTTGTTTTTCCCCGTTTACCTTTGTTTATTTTTGGCGCAGATGGGCACCATTTTTTCTCCCTTCATTCTTTTAGGGGTTGTTTCTCCCATTTAGCTGCGGAGGGCCACACAGGGTGCACCCCCACCTCGCAGATACAGCTGCCAGCTGTTTCTGGGCTCCCATGGTGCTGGTCAGCCTGGCTTTGGAGATCCTTCCCCCCACAGCCATGCTGTGTTCTGCGGCAGGTGGCTGCGCAGTTGCCCCCCCTGCAGCTTCCCCCGCTACCTTCCCTGCCAGCCACTCCCTGAGTCGGGGCTGGTTGATCTAAGCTGCGCTGCGATCAGCTGTTCAGTGCAACCAGCTGTTTGGCGGTCATGCAGCTACTGTCCCCCCCATTGCCGTATTCTGCACTCTTGGGGCTGGAAGGAGGTTTTTTCCTCTCGCAGGCTTTTACTGCTCTGATTTTTCCTTTTAAAAAGGGGGGGAAGGCTGACCTTTACCTGCTGGGTCAGTGGCAGCAGTGAGTTTGAAGCTCGTGGCGGCAGCTTCAACTCACGTCCTACTTAACTGCGGGGTCCCACTTGCCTTGCTTTGGTAGTGCCTTTTCCCTTTGGCTGCTACTGTTACCGCTAGGATCTTGCGGCCGCAGCTCCCTGCTGTTGCTCCTGTGGCACGTTTGCTGCTCGCGGCGGTGTCTCTTTCCCTCTCATCCTTTCTATGCCCCCCCCCAGGAGGCTGTCTCCTCCACCGTGACGGCCACCATTGCACTCCTTTGACCTATTTTCTCTTAATCTCCGTGATGGCCACCATTTTGTTTTTGGATTCTCCCACCTTTTTCACTGCCATTTTGATGGAGTTCTGCTTTTTGGTGACTTCCGCTTTTCGGCGGAGGTCTGGTTCCCAACCTGCCGTATAAGTGGGGCCCTACTGTATTGCATTTAGGGTTCTGACCGTGTTTCCATCTCCTTATACTGTTGCTTTCCTTCTTTCTTTAACCATTTTTAGAGTTTCGTCAGTCATCCATTGAGGTCTTTCTCTCTTTTTAACTAGAGGTATTGTCTTTTTGCATTCTTCCCGGATAATGTCTCTGACTTCACTCCATAGTTTTTCTGGTTCTCTGTCAACTAAGTTTAAAGCCTCAAATCTCTTCCCTATCTGATCTTCATATTCTTCTGGGATGTTATTTAAATTGTATTTTGGCATTATGACTGCTTAGTTGTTCTTCTTTAGCTTTACTCTGATTTTCGATACGACCAGTTCATGATCTGTACCGCAGTCTGCTCCTGGTCTTGTTTTCACAGAAAGTATGGAACTTCTTCATCTTCTGCTACCAATCATATAATCAATTTGATTCCTATATTGACCATTTGGTGATGTTCACATGTACAGTCGTCTTTTTGTTTGCTCAAAAAATGTGTTTGCAAGAAACAAATTATTGGCTTCATAGAATTCAGTAAGTCTTTCTCCTGCTTCATTTCTATCTCTTAAGCCCCATTTCTCCACAATTTCTAGTTCTTCTCTGTTCCCTACTTTTGCATTCCAGTCCCCCATGATAATCAGAACGTCTTGTTTTGATGTATGATCAATTTCTTCCTGTTGCTGTTGTTATGTGCCTTCAAGTCGATTACTATTTATGGGGACCCTATGAATCAGTGAACTCCAGGAGCATCTGTCATAAACCACCCTGTTCAGATCCTGGAAATTCAGGTCTGTGGCTTCCTTTATGGAATCAATCCATCTCTTGTTTGACCTTCCTCTTTTTCTACCCCCTTCTGTTTTTCACAGCAATATTGTCATTTCTAGTGAATCATGTCTTCTCGTGATGTGTCTAAAGTATGATAACCTCAGTTTCATCATTTTAGCTTCTAGTGATAGTTCTGGTTTAATTTGTTCTAACACCCAATTAGTTGTTTTTTCGCTGTCCATGTAATCTCTCCTCCAACACCACATTTCAAATGAGTTGATTTTTCTCTTACCCACTTTTTTCACTGTCCAACTTTCACATCCGTACACAGAGATCGGGAATACCACGGTCTGAATGATCCTGACTTTAGTGTTCAGTGATACATCTGCATTTGAGGACCTTTTCTAGTTCTCTCAAAGCTGCCCTCCTCAGTCCTAGCCTTCTTCTGATTTCTTGACTATTGTCTCCATTTTGGCTAATGGCTGTGGCTAAGTATTGATAATCCTTGACAAGTTCAATGTCCTCATTGTCAACTTTAAAGTTACAACTTTAAAGTTCTTCCTGTACTTTTGCTTAAAATATCTACAAATCCTTTTTTCTGTGTTTGCTGTTGTATTGTAGACTTGGATGATGGTTATGTTAATAGGTTTCCCATTTAATCTCATTGATATCACTCACTCAGAGCATTATAAGAGTTATAAGCATTATAGCTCTTAACTGCTTTTGCTACATCACTTCTCACTATTAAAGCAGCCGCGTTTCTTCTTACTTTCTCATTTCCTGCATAAAATATTTCGTAGTTGCCTGATTGAAAGTGTTCCATTCCCGTCCATTTTAATTCACTGACATCAAGTATTGTAATGTTGATGTGTTGCATTTCTTGCTTGACAATTTCTAACCTGGTTCATGCTTCTCACATTCCATGTTCCTATTGTGTATGTAATACAACTCCAGACTCTCCTTTCGCATCTGTGTGCATCAGCCTCTGGGCTTTAACTCAGTGGCGTCATTACTCACAGTGCTACTAGTACTTGTCTGTTGTTCTTGTCCAGTAGCTTGCTGAGTACCATCTGACCTGGGGGTCTCATCTTCCAGCACTATCTCGTGTTGCATTTTGGATACTCTGTTCATAGGGTTTTCATGGTAAAAGGCATTCAGAGGTGGTTTACCATTGCCTTCCTCTGAGTTTGGATGCATCTTAGTCTGCTATCTCAGCTTTGACCATTCTGCCTTGGGTGCCCCTGCTAGGAGTCTAGCCTCTTGGTCTAGACTCCTGACGGCATTGCTCTCAGGTTCTTCAACACTTTCACACCCCCTCACCAGGTTAAGATGTGCATCCTAGAGGAGGTTATAAAGTGTACATGTATTTTAATATGCATGATTTTATAATGTATATTTTAACTGCTCATTTTATTTATATTTTGAAATGTTTTAGGTCCACTTCTTCTTAACTTCTGACTTTTTATTGATAATTTTAATGTATATTTTACATTTTATGTAAACTGCTTAGGTTTTTGTACAATTAAGCGGTATACAAATTTTGTTAAATTAACAAATAAAGTAAAGAGAGGCAGGCTATCAGAAGCCTTTGGACAAACATCTCACTTCCTCATCTTAATGACCCAATCTCTTTAAATCTCTTTGGTAGAGTCTCTACTAAACTAGACATTTTAATCCCACAAGGGAATCTCAGTTGGGGAGTCATTTAGCATATTATATGAAGGGTAGATTCTAAAAAATATACTCCCACGATGCCTTACATCATGATCTTTGTGAACATTGGACAAGGCTGAAATTAGCATCTTAAATTGGTTCCATCAGTATAGTTCCCCAGAGACTAACCCCCTCCTTTCTGAAATCCCTTTGGGGGAAAGGAAGGCTTCCACCTCTGGAAATTGTCAGAACGCATTTTATTTGGTCTGTGGTCAAACTTTATAATTTTGTCCAGTGCCAAATTTTTGCCCTTGCATGGGGGAAATCTGTTAATTTCAATATGTCAGCATGTTTGCATAGTTACTAAGCAAGCTTGTGCACTGGCTTATAAAACCATCCACTCTAGGGATGCACAGATCTGTCTATTTCTGGTCTGTGTCAGTTTTGCATAAGCCCATTAATAAATTCATTCCATCCTGTTTCCACAGTTATCCTGTTTCCACAGTTATCTGCATTTTTTAAAAAAATCCATATTAAAATTTGTAGTTAATTATATAATTTTATCACAAAATACATATTTAAATATGTGAGTTATCACCATGTACTAAAATATTAATTTTAATTCATTTTGGCATGTTTTGGAGCCAAGAAAAATATCACAAGTGCAAAATCCAAAGAAAAACTGCATTCTGATTTGCATGCTAGTTCAAGAGGTACAGATCAGGTCAGTTGGCGTTGGACAGAAGTCAAATTAATGAAGCATTCCTAATCCATGCAAACCTATATCTAGCTCTATTTAACCTTTTGATTTTTAAAATACAATTATCTGTGTTCTTTAATGTTCTCCTATTGCTCTGTATGTACCTGGACTCAATATCCACAGCAAAATTTCCAAGCTGCCTCCAAACACTACAGGCACTTCTAGATGACCTGTTTGTTGAGAATTCACAGGCACAACATTTTGGGGGGTGTTATATGATGTCATTTGTTTATTGAGCATTCACTCTGATTTGTTTGCAGTGAGGTAATAAAGTGTCATGTCAAGCAATTTTTATCCCAAATTTTCCCATGCATTTTCCATCACTTTCCTGGAAGAGTTGACTTTTTTTTTTTAAAAAAAGCATGTTTATTGTGCAAGAGTGCCAAATCCACTTCAATTGCACAGCCTGAATTTGTAGTCTGGAAGAGCCCTGTATTCCTCAAACATGTCTGCAGTGTCTTCTGCTTTGAGGAGAACCTAAACTTTCTATAGAATGCTGGTGGAAGAATAAGAAATAGATTGGGACAAGTGCAAGTGAATGAGGTGGATGAGAATGTACAAGACAACAAGGAGATGTTTCCACTCTCTTGGGTGAGCATCTCCCTGACAAAATGACATTGGGGAGATATGAAAGTTCTGGCTCTACTGATCAATCTGAGAGGGCTAAAATAACCTTTCCAAGCTCTGTGTGCAGGATACATCACTTTGTTGCTTTACCCACCCAACTACCACCACCAGGGCCCTTGCATTATCATAGGCTCCTACACATATGCACAGTGAAAACATTTTTGGTAGCATACTATAATTATTAGCTGTGATACAAGCACATAAGCTTTCTTACATACTGCTATGTTAGAAATTCTCAACCTCCACCATTGCTGAAATCACCTTCAGAGCCTGAAGTAGGAGCAGGTAATTTAGTTTCCATGGCAATGCAGTTCTGGACCATTCTTAGGCAGAAGCTGCCAACTATGACAAATGGAAGGCGCCTTTTTTTTCTTATGTGAACAGCTATTCTGCTGGAATTGAAATGAGATTGCCAAATTCACTTTCCTTGGGATCTGAACGAGGGTCAAAAGCTAGGGTTACAAACTATAGTCTTAAAAATGGAGCTTTAAACTATCCTATTACAGAATGCAAGGTATAGAATGTTATATTTTAACAAACTTCATATGAGACACATCAAATGCTGGGACAGATTTATATCAGGTACATCTAAAATGAGTTATAAGCATGAATTAATAGATATGTAGTATCAATTGTTCATCATTCCCTTATGAGGAAAGATGCAGTTTTAAAACATTGCTGACTTCCATACTTTTCCTTTTATACATCCTCTGTTACTAGAATAATAAGTATTAATTTCTACTTCTGGAGACAGGCTTACAATGTATGTTCCCTCCAGAGTGTGAAAAAGTGGAAATGGACCTTTCTACTGATGCTAAATATCAATGTTCTAACGACACAGAATTCTGCTGCTTCTCAGAAGTGGCTATGAAGGAAAGCCAGCTGGTTGCCGCCCATTGTCACATGTCTCTGATTTGCTCCTCCCCTATCCATATTACTGAATGTGATTTTTGTGTGTGTGTATGCTAGCCAATATGCATCAATGAGAAGCTGCGAGGGTGCTACTATACTTGGCCTACTGCTCCCACTAAACATCTAAGGAAACAGATTTCTAGCTTTTCATGTATCAGCTTGAAAGCCTGCTTAATTATTTCACAGTAGAAAGGAAGCATTACGTAATTTAACATTTTTAATAACTGCCAATATCATTTTGATTGCACCTGAGGGGGGGGAGGTGGCTGATTTTCATACCATCCTACCTTACATACTGCATTGCTTAGTAGAAGTGTACAAAGACTTACTGCACAGTTATGTTTACTCAAATGTATGTTCAGTGATCTTTAAGTCACTCAGAGACAGACTTTTTAATGTTGCCTTTTGTTTTAATGATGATTTATTTTAAATGTGAACTTTTAAAGTTTTTTTTAAAAAAACAAATAGGGAAGCTGCTTAAAAGTAAGTCTACATTTGTAAATAATATACAGTCAGATTTTGCATCCATAGGTCATCATTGCATAATGAGTTACAGTCATTACAGTAATTAGCTGGTCCATCAGAAATTGGCCAGTGATCAACTGCAGGATCATGATCTATCATAGAAGGTCCTTTTGTTCTATCTCCTTTCATTTCAAAAGCAGCAATAGGACAGTTGTGATCAAAATGGAAAGACATTTAACTGTTTGCATGTTATTTTGACAGCTGATCAAGAAGTAACATTCAAGCTTACAAGAGGACAGATGGGGAAGGAGGAGGCATCAGTCACAATATAACCAGCTGTATGCAAATTAACTACACCTATTTCCAAACCAATGCTGATTGAAAGCATCAATACAACCAATCAGTGTTTGATGGAAGCTTCCTGTGGTGGTTGTAATGAACTGGCAGCCAATTGGAAGCCTGCCTATGATAGCTACCTCTGGATCAGTTTCTGTTAATGAAAAATGTTAATGGGGAGAAAATGGGGGCAGAAATCCAGGGAACTAACGACAAACAGGGAATGGTTAGTATGTGTATTTTAAGAAACAATGCAAAATTACTTGACTAACAAATTAAATATTAATAAAACTAGAAACTGTAGCTCAGTGCCAAAAATACGGTGTAAGAATACAAGATAATTAAAACACACACACTTTGCTTTGACTTCCATTGGACCGCAATACACTTTTAAATATGAAGCACAGATACAAATCATGTTTGTGCCCAGCTGTATTCAGCATCAGGACTACCCAAATAGTCCACTGACATAAGGGTTCCAGGCATATATTGGATACCAGAATATCAATAATGCTGGTGATATCAGTTGGCTAGGTGTTTAAGGCTGCAATCCAATGCATGTCTACTCAGAAGTAAGCTCAACTGGGTTCAATGGGACTTAATCCAAGGTAAGTGTATATTGGATTGCAGCCCTACTCACATATTACCCAGTGTTACAGGCAGAACATCAATAGGGCTTTTGACCTTGTCAGCAGGATTCTCAAATTCTGCAAATGAGACTTCTGTTGGCAGTGACAAAATGTCTAGACAGTAATACCTCAGCTAACAAATCCTCCAGGAAAGAAGCTCCTTTTAACAAGGTCTTTTTTTGGCTGTGTGTGGGAGGGCACATACTCTGACATAGTCAGAATGCGGCTGCTTGTCTACTGGATTGTGGCTGCTGCAGGCAGCTCTCTCATGCGTGGCTGGAATGGCACTCCATGCCAGGCGGAGCAGGCACCTCCACAGTAAGCAGTGCTTCAGGTGCCCTGGAAGCACTATTTACTGCAGCTGTGTCTACGCCAGAGCTTGGAAGATGACTTTTAAAAAGTAATAAATTACAGTTACAATTACATGGCCCCAAAAAGTAGTAATTGCCGTTACAATTACAATTGCTCTGGAAGTAACTGATTACTTTACTTTTCCTCAAAAGTAATCACTACAATTACTCCTATTTTGTTTGGACCCATGAGTGCTGGTATGAGTGAGTGTGTGAGTGTGTATAGATTTTGTGTTTTGTTATTTATTTTATTTACTATGTGCCTGGGCAAGAGGATAGTATATTGGGAGGGAAGACCAGTGGGGGCCCCAGTCAGCGTAGTGATGGGTAATGGGAGGTATGGCGCTGTGAGGGGGACATGCCAACTTAGGGGAACTCGACCCAGACAATTGGTGGCTGTGTCGTGTTCCGGTCCTCCTCACACCCATAGGATTGCTGGTAGTTCTATCAGCCAACTCTCGGATCTCCAGTTGCTGCTTTTTAATGCCAGATCGGTAAATAATAAAACCTCCCTCATCCATGATTTGATTGTGGATGAGGTGGCCGATCTGGCATTTATTACCGAGACCTGGGTGAGCGATCTGGGAGGTATTAATCTTACCCAGCTGTGCCCACCTGGGTACTCGGTTCAGCATCTGGGTAGATCCGAGGGTCGGGGAGGGGGAATCGCTGTGATCCATAGAAATTCCATCCCTCTTGTTAGGCACCCCATCCAAGTGGCTAATGGCCTGGAGTGTCTTCATATTGTGCTGGGTCAGCGAGACAGACTGGGAATACTGTTGGTGTACCGTCCACCCTGCTGCCCAACAGCTTCCCTAACTGAGCTGACAGAGGTGGTCTCGGATTTATTGTTGCGATCCCCTAAACTCTTGGTATTGGGGGATCTCAACATTCATGCCAAGGCTGCTTTGTCTGGAGCTGCTCAGGACTTCATGACCGCCATGACAGCCATGGGGCTGTCTCAATTTGTTACTGGCCCTACGCATATGTCGGGGCACACTCTAGACTTGATTTTTGCCACTGGGATGGGGGAAGGTGATCTGGGAGTAAGGAATTTTACATCTATTCCTTTGTCATGGACAGATCACCGCCTATTGAGGTTCAGGCTCACAATGTGTTCTCCCCTCTGCAAGGGTGGAGGACCAATTAAGATGGTCCGTCCCCGGAGACTGATGGATCCTGAGGGTTTTCAAAAGGCTCTGGGGAATTTTCCGGCTGATAAAACTGACGCTCCTGTCGAAACCCTGGTCACTCTGTGGAATACAGAAATGACCCGGGCAGTTGACGCGATCGCCCCGGTGTGCCCTCTCCGCTGCAGAACTCAATTGGCTCCTTGGTATACCTCGGAGTTAAGAGTGATGAAGCAAGATAGGAGACGGCTTGAGTGCAAATGGAGACGAACTCCCGACGCCTGTAGTCTTGTACTTGTGAAGGCCTCTACCAAACTCTATGTGAAGGCAATGAGAGCAGCAAAGAAGCAGTACTTTGCTGCCTCCATTCAGTCATCTTCTAACCATCCAGCGGAACTTTATAAAGTTGTCCGGGGACTTTTACACTCTGGTCCTCGGGACGCAATGATACCATCAATAGCCCGCTGTAATGAGTTTGCGAGACACTTCCAAGACAATATTATTAACATCAGCCGGGACCTTGACTCCAATATTGCTGCAGTTGAATCCATTGAGGTGTCCGGAGCACACTCTTGTTCTGTTTTATTGGATGAGTTTCAGTTGGTACAGCTCGAGGATGTGGACAAGGTGCTTGGACAGGTGCGGGCGACCACTTCTGCTCTGGACCCTTGCCCCTCGTGGCTAATAAAAGCTAGCAGGAATGGAACAGCCGGATGGGCCAAGGAGGTGATCAATGCCTCATTACGAGAGGGAGTGGTACCACCCTGCCTGAAACAGGCGGTGGTGAGACTGCTCCTAAAAAAATCCTCCTTGGACCCTGAAAACCTTGACAACTATAGACCGGTAGCAAATGTTCCATTCCTGGGCAAGGTTTTAGAGCATGTGGTCGCTCGCCAGCTCCAGGCTCTCTTGGATGAAACTGATTATCTAGATCCATTTCAATCGGGCTTTCGGCTGGGGTTTGGTACAGAAACAGCCTTGGTCGCCCTGTATGATGACCTGTGCCGGGAGAAAGACAGAGGGAGTGTAACTCTATTGGTTCTCCTGGATCTCTCAGCGGCTTTTGATACCATCGACCATGGTATCCTTCTGGGGCGTCTTGCGGATTTGGGAGTTGGAGGCACTGCTTGGCAGTGGCTGCGCTCCTATCTCGAGAATCGTCTCCAGAAGTTGGTGCTTGGGGAGCATTACTCGAATCCCTGGGTACTCCAATATGGGGTCCCGCAGGGTTCAGTTCTGTCCCCCATGCTCTTTAATATCTATATGAAGCCGCTGGGTGAGGTCATAAGGAGATTTGGAGTGCGTTTCCAGCAATATGCTGATGATACGCAACTCTACTTCTCCTTTTCATCTTCTTCAGGTGAGGCTGTTGATGTACTAAACCGCTGCCTGGCTGCGATAATGGACTGGATGAGAGCTAACAAACTGAGACTCAATCCTGACAAGACTGAGATGCTGTTGGTGGAGGGGCTCTCTGCCCAGATGGTTGATGTCCGACCTGCCCTAGATGGGGTTACACTCCCCCTAAAGGAGCAGGTCCATAGTTTGGGGGTCTTATTAGATACGCTCCTGTCACTGGAGGCTCAGGTAGCCTCGGTGGCACGGAATGCGTTCTACCAGCTTCGGCTGGTAGCCCAACTACGACCCTATCTGGACAGGGAGAACCTTGCCTCAGTTATCCATGCTCTGGTAACCTCTAGACTGGATTACTGTAATGCACTCTACGTAGGGTTACCTTTGAAGACGGTTCGGAAACTCCAGCTGGTGCAGAATGCTGCGGCCAGAGTCCTCACTCGGACTAAAAGATCTGATCATATAACACCTGTCCTGGCCACACTGCACTGGCTACCAATACATTTCCGGGCCAGATTCAAAGTGTTGGTTCTTACCTATAAAGCCCTTAATGGCACCGGACCGCAATACCTGATGGAGCGCCTCTCCCACTACGAACCTACCCGTTCGCTGCGCTCGACATCGAAGGCCCTTCTCTGGGTTCCAACTCACAAGGAGGCCCGGAGAGCAACAACGAGATCTAGGGCCTTCTCGGTGGTGGCCCCCGAATTATGGAATGCCCTCCCTGACGAGATACGCCTGGCGCCTTCTTTGATATCTTTTCGGCGCCAGGTAAAGACCTACCTCTTTGCCCAGGCATTTTAGTTTTAGTTTTGGTTTTGTGTTTAATTTTAATGTTATCATTAATTAGTTGTATGTTCTATTTTTGTCTTAATCTGTTTTAATGTGTTTTTATATTGACATGTTTTATCCACATTCACTGGTTTTAAATGTGGTTTTATCATATTGTTCACCGCCCTGAGAGCCTGTTGCTATAGGGCGGTTTAAAAGTGTAATATAATAATAATAATAATAATAATAATAATAATAATAATAATACATTTCAGTTACTTTAAAAAAAACTGCCTGCAAGGTGCTGGCCTTGGCTGCTGCACATCCAAGTAGCCTAAAACAACATTAAACATAAACAAACACATACAGAGGTAGTAGAATAATTATTTTTATTCATAAGATAGCAATGGTGGTCTTTCCGCTGGTAAGGGAGGTGGGGAGGGAGGCTGAGGCCACTACTCAGATCTTTGCATGTCAAACCAATTGCAAACCTTCCCCCCCCCCAGCCAGCCAGCATAATCTCTCTCACTTAACCACATCCCGGACCCTGCCCTGCCACCAACTAAGGGACACTCACTCAAGCAAACATTTTCCCCAGAGATGCAAAAAAGTTAAAATACTACAAATGCAGCACAGTAGACAGAGAGGGTGGTGGAGGCCACTTTGTGTGCCAAAACATGTTGTCATCTTTCACCTCCACAGTTCTTTATCTCCATTCTGCTGCTGCCTCCTTCTCCTCCTTCATCCATGTTGTTGACCTCCAGATCTTTTCCCCCTCCACTCCATTCTTCACCACCACTATCCGCTTTTTAAATAATTGTTTTCTCCACTCTACCCCATCTCACTCTCCGCCTCCTCCCTCGTTGCCTCCTACCCATCCACAGAGCATGAGGAAAGAGCGACGCTGTACAGAAGCCCAGTTTGAGGCACATGATTTTCATCCACAAATCAGAGGACCAGAAGACTTCCCCTGCTCCCCCCCCGAGTAATGCCCAAAAGTAATTCTGGAAACATTACAATTACTCCACAAAAGTAGTAAAATTACTCCTAGTTCTATTACAATCAAAATGTAAAGGAATTACCCACTCGTTACTCAAAAAAGTAATGAATTACAAGTCATTCGTTACTTGTAACTAGTTACTTCCAAGCTCTGGTCTATGCGAGTGTAGGAGAGGATGGCAACAGAGAGAGATCAATCACAGGGTGGTGGTGGAGGCTGCCCCTTGTCTGCCTGCTCAAGAGTATGGAGCCTTCAAGTGGTCTGTATGCAAGGCTTACCTGACCTGGTTGTTTCATTTCAGACATGTTAGTTTTGAATAATTTTTGCTGAAATACTGTATGTTGAATTGCTCTTTTCTGTGGTGTAAGAACCTATCCCTATTCTTTTCATGTTTTTCCTACCTCTGGTACCAAAGTTTCTGTTAAAGAAGTGTCCAGGAACTCATCTACTTCATTAACTGAGGTATTACTGTAATCCGAGTCAGATGTGCCACCCTGTGCATTTTTAATATCCAAATAATTACCAGTGTCTGGTTCTGTATTCACAGTTAACAGGGGTGATGATCTTATTTATCAATAAGCATGTATTGAAATGTTGGGAGAAATATCCTCTTATCAAACTTACTGTAGTTAAATTCTGTGATGTATAACTTATGTGCATTGTGACCTTCAGTCCTATGCACACTTACCTGGAAGTTCTTTGTATTAAATGGATAATTAAATTGATAATTACAATTTAGGGAAGGAAATATATAGGCATTATGGCTATAAACAGATAATGTGGCCCTCTAATTTACAAATAATTCATTTAACAAAAAAAACTTCATTTAACATTTGATGAGGGCTTTCCAAGTTTACTCAAGCTCTAAAATGCCAGGAAATTGCAGCTGTCAAGGGCTGCACCCTTAACAGACATGTTATTTAGGCAATGTGGATATGTTATGGCAACCTATGTTTTAATTGGTTCAAGCTTCACCTCTACCTTGGAGATGGATGTCTGTTGGGGCAGACCTAAGTCCCAGGTTTGTCTGATTGCTGGAACAGACACATGGAGACTATGCAACTGAAGTTATCATGCCACTGATGTTACAAGTACCTAACTGGAAACCTAATACCATCCATAATAAGAGTTAGAAGGGATTTTGAAAGTCATCTAGTCCAACCCTCTGCTTGGTGCAGTATAGCTTCAGTTAGATTCTACATTCCAAATTTCATACTGACATGATGAGTTGTTTTAATTTTACAAAGAATACAATTTATAAAGAAAGCCAATGTGTCATAGTGGTTAGAGTGTTGGACTAGGATCTCAAAAACTGGGTGCCTTTACGGTTCAAAACCCTACTCAGCAGCCATGAAGCTCACTGGGTGATCTTGGGCCAGTCACTGTCTCTTACCCTAATCCACCTAACAGGGTTGTTGTGATGATGAAATGGGGAGGGGAGGACCATGTATGCTGCCTTGAGCTCATTGGAGGACAAATTGGAAATGGGATTTTCAGAATACAAAAAAAAGGAAGAAAAGAAAAGCTTTGCCTTAATTATATATATATGAATTGCATTCTACCATTATAACCAGATTGGGGGGGGGGGCAGTATCATATCAGATGCTCCTGGAGGCCACTGATTCATAGGGTTGCCATAAGTCATAGTCGACTTGGAGGCACATAACAACAACAAGTATCATATCACATGACTAGATTTCTGGAAAGTTCCACACAAGCTCTCAGGAGGCAATATCTCTGCTGGGCCCAACAGACATGATTTACAGACTGAACACGGTAGGGTAAAAGGCTCATGACCTCCAGACCAACTGAAATACAGTCAAGTATTTTGATAGGTTGGGGCCAGGGACTATATTCTACACAGCACTCTAAAATAATTGATAAGTTCCTTATCATAGGGAACAATTATGCACTTTTTGAGCAGCCAAATAACAAATGGGAAAATTTCACTCAATTAGAAATGGGAGAGAAATTCAATTCAGTTTGCATTTAAAGACAAATTACTTAATTTGCACTTTCCAAAATAATATGCGAATTTATCTGAATTTTGCAATGCAGTTCTCCAGCCAAGGAATATGTAAAAAAAATGAATATAACGGAGTGTGCACATAAATGCACATATTAGAAAAAATAAGACAAAATGCATTATATTAGGGAAAATTGTTTTAATGTGCATGAGAACTTTTTTTATATAAAATGCAAGCTGATGTGGAAATGTGGAGAACTGAACTTAAGAATGGAAAAATGGAAAAGTGAGAGAAACCAAAATTGACATATTTGTCCATCCCTACTCTACACTGTACCTTGGTCTTTCATTTCAACACTGGGCTTGGGGTATGTGTGTAGTGGGTATGTGTCCAGACAGAAATTCATCAGATGAATTTGTAGTAATTTGAAGTAAGTGTTTGTGGAAGGTGTGTCCGTAGAATTTCTGTGAAGACATTCACAACATATGGCTGTGATGAGGGAACACAGTACATTCTATGAATGCGTCAGGCAGAAATTCTTAGCTGTGTACATAGCAAGTTTGGGCAAGCTGCACCCGTAGAATTTCTCTCTGGACATTCACTACATGTTGCTGTGGTGAGGAAACACAGTAAGTTTAATGAATTAATTAGGCAGAAATTCTTAGCTGTTTACATACCAAGAGTTTCAGGAAGTTGCACCTGCAGAACTACAGGCTCCCTATTAAATACAGGCATTAGTTATGGATGTATTCTGTTTCTGCTCTCCATTTTAAGAAGAATTTGTTCTGTAAGTAGAGGGTGTTTTAGCTTTTTCCTTCCCTCACTCATGCCTCCCAAACTGTTTTTATTCATCTCTTGTAATGTCTCCTCCACTTCTCCTTTCATGCTTAGCTTGCATCTTGTCCCCTTCCCACAAACCACCACTTTGTCTCATCACTCTTGTTACATTCACTTCAGTTTACTTTAAACACACACTTTTATCTCTCATTCAACACCTTCTTTGGCCTTTTCTTCAGAGGAGGGAGACCTCCTTTATCTGCCTCCCCAAACCTCTCTAACTCTTAGCCACATTTACACAATCTGCAGGGAACTGCTGGCATAGGGTCTAACCAAATGACTACAACTCAACTGAGGGGTTCCATTCAAACCCCCCTCCTTCACAACAGGTTCATACTGAACATGTTCAAGTCACACTCTTATGAATTCACATTGATTAACATCAGCCATAAAAATGCCTTTTTAATTTTTTTTAAAACTGCAAATTTGTTACAGTACCATTAGACAAAGGCATATGCTGGATGTTCCCCTTGATCTAACATGACAGCCCATTTTCTGAAAGATGCAGTCCAAATTACCACCCCAAAATAGTCAATGGAAGAAAAATGCATACCACCTGTCAGCTTCACAAAGTCTCTTGTCAAATGTATAACTCAAAATGAGCCATTACCCCAAATTCAGTATGGACCATCCTCAGACTTATTTCCCCTACACTGCCAAGTTGCAAATTAATCAGTTGATCCATTTTCTCACCATAAACTGTAGAACCTACTTTGCCCCACCCCCATTTCTGATTATAATGGAAAAATACAATTCACCTGACTCACCTTTAACCATTGGGCTATAACTATGGTCCTATCATTAAAAATACAGGATCCATCCCTCACCTTCAGTCATCTTGGATATATTAAGTACTTTTTTGCCTGCTCCACTGTAGAAAACATCTACTGGAGAGCTGTATGCATGAATTTAGTTACAACTAGTAGCTAAATTTATGGTTTGTTAGTATGATATCGTTTTTTCAGTTGCTTTAGAAAGATGAATAGCTGACACTTATTCCAGCTACAGAATGTTAAAAGTTGATTTCTACTTTCTTCCACAAAATTTCAATTTTACATAGCAATCGCAAATAGCCTGCACCTGCTGTTTGAAGATGCCTGTGAAATATGGCTCCCTGGTGTGTCTCAATGAGTTGCATTTACTGTTGTATGCAGGCTACAGAATTTAGCTGCTCATGCATCACCTTTCACTCTGTGTAAATCCAAGGCACTGAAAACCTATTAAACTTATAACTTAATTAAAGTTTGGACATGCTTTTAGGCTTATATGAGAGCTGCAGAATATAACAGTGTTGCATATAATGTATGAAGGATGGCACGCAATCCATTCTTAAGCTTAAGTGAGATGAAAAAGCAAAAAAGGATAAAATGTGAGGGGTAAAGCAAAAAGTGGCATTCCATGCTGTGATGATTACCAGATTCAATGAGGAAAATTTCTGTTCTTGCAAATAGAGTACTTCCACAGTGCAACCAAGAGAAGCCTGATTGTGTATGCTTTTATAGTCAGGTTTAAGATGGTGTGTTGTTGAGGCAGTCAGGCCAGTATAACAGAGGCAACTTAACTCCCTCTTATCTCAATGTGATGTAAGCAAACTATGTGCAAGATTGCCACCACACATACCAGTTAAATGGCTTGTGGGAGGAAGGATGTCTACATGGGTGTAGTCGTCCAGGGATGCGGGGGGTCATAGATGTGTTACTTTTTTGGGAGCAGAGTCCCAGCCAGGTCCCTATGTGTTAGCTAAAACCAATGAAAAGGGAGCATGCTAGCCACTGAGAAGACTCCTTGTCCTTTTATACTGATTGGCTTGCGAGACAACAGGGAGAGCAAGGGAGACGAAGGAAAGTGGAAATGGGGCGTGGCTGTGAGAGGTGTGCGGCATGACTATATGAAGGGACCAAAACCAGCTGAACATTGGAATAAATTGCACATTTAGAAGCCCTGAACAAAATCCTTCCATAAAACCTTGAACATTAAAAACTTTGCCTGACTCTGAACATTATGATGGGCTACAAAAACATTTTTGGAATATTTATATTTTCTCTGCCAATAAGATATGTTACACATTTTCTTTGTTTGTTTCTTTGTTTATTTATTAGATTTATATCCCACCCTTCCTCCCAGTAGGAGCCCAGGGCGGCAAAAAAAAGCACTAAAAACACTCTTAAAACATAAAAACAGAGTTTAAAATATATTACAACAAAACACCCTTAAAAACATATTGAAACAAAACATCTTTAAAAACATCTTTAAAAAAAAATGCTTTAAAAACACCTTTTAAAAATCATCTTAAAAAGCAATTCCAACACAGATGCAAACTGGGATAAGGTCTCTACTTAAAAGGCTTGTTGAAAGAGGAAGGTCTTCAGTAGGCGCTGTAAAGATAACAGAGATGGCACCTGTCTAATATTTAAGGGGAGGAAATTCCAAAGGATAGGTGCCACTATACTAAATGTCCACTTCCTATGTTGTGCAGAATGGACCTCTGATAAGATGATATCTGCAGGAGGCCCTCATTTGCAGAGCGCAGTGATTGAATGGGTATATAGGTCAGGGGTCTTTTAAACTCTGGCCCCCAGGAGGGTAATATAGACAACTCAACAGCCCGCTGTCAAGAATTTGCACAGCACTTTGCAGATAAAGTCGCTCAGATTCGCTCCAACTTGGATGCTAAAATTGATACAGTCTCAGGGGATGTAACTTTGGTTCCTGCTTGTCCAATAATAATGGATTCCTTTCCATTTGTACAGCCTAAGGATGTGGACAAGATCCTTGGAGAGGCGAGAGCCACCACATGTCTGCTGGATCCTTGCCCTTCCTGGCTCATCAAAAGTGCCAGAGGGGGACTGGCCAAGTGGGTGAGTGGAGTAGTTAATGCCTCTTTACAACAAGGCAGAATTCCATCGTGCCTAAAAGAGGCAGTTGTATGGGCTTGGTTGAAAAAACCCTCCCTGGATCCCTCCATAATGGGAAATTATCGGCCAGTCTCCAACATTCCATTTTTGGGAAAGGTAATAGAGCGTGTGGTGGCCGCCCAGCTCCAAAGATTCTTGGATGAAACGGATTATCTGGATTCATTTTAGTCTGGTTTCAGGCCTGGTTACGGGACAGAGACAGCTTTGGTCGCCTTGGTGGATGACCTTCACAGAGAGCTGGACAGGGGGAGTGTGTCCCTGTTAGTTCTACTGGACCTCTCAGTGGCTTTTGATACCATAGACCATGGTATCCTTCTGGACCGCCTTGCTGGGATGGGACTTGGGGGCACCGTGTTACGATGGCTCCATTCCTTTCTGGACGGACGAACTCAGAAGGTGGTTATTGGAGGACTCCTGTTTGACTCCTTGGCAGTTGTCCTATGGGGTCCCTCAGGGTTCAGTTTTGTCCCCCATGTTATTTAACATCTATATGAAACCGCTGGGAGAGGTTGTCCGGGGGTTTGGGGTTCGGTGCCATCAGTATGCGGATGACACCCAACTCTATTTCTCCTTTCCACCTAAAGCCAAGGAAGCTGTCCTGGTCCTGAACCAGTGCCTGGCATCAGTGATGGACTGGATGTGGGCGAACAAATTGAAACTAAATCCAGACAAGACAGAGGTGCTCCTGGTCAGTCGAAGGGCAGATCAGGGAATAGGGATTCAGCCTGTGCTGGATGGGGTTACACTCCCCCTGAAGACACAGGTTCGCAGTTTGGGTGTGCTCCTGGACTCAGCTCTGAACTTGGAGGCCCAGGTCTCGGCTGTGGCCAGGAGTGCCTTTGCCCATTTAAGACTGGTGCGCCAGCTCCGCCCATTCCTGGAAATGCCTGATTTGACTATGGTGATGCATGCCTTAGTTACATCCCATTTAGACTACTGTAACTCGCTCTACGTGGGGCTGCCTTTGAAGACTGTTCGGAAACTTAAACTGGTACAAAGAGCTGCAGCCAGAGTGTTAACAGGGGCTGGTTACAGGGACCATACCACTCCCTTGTTACAACAGCTCCACTGGCTGCCAGTTTGTTTCCGGTCACAATTCAAAGTGCTGGTTTTGACCTTTAAAGCCCTATATGGCCCAGGTCCAGGCTATTTGTCAGACTGTATCTCTCTGTATAAGCCTGCCCAGGCCCTGAGATCTTCAGGAGAGGCCCTTCTCTCAGTCCCAACACCCTCACAAGTGTGATTGGTGGGGACGCGAGATAGGGCCTTCTGGGTGGCTGCTCCTAGGTTCTGGAACTCCCTTCCTAGGGAGGCACGAATGGCCCCCTCCTTGCCATCCTTCCATCGGCAAGTAAAGACTTTTTTATTCCAACGGGCTTTTGGGATAGAAGGTGTTTAGGATTGGGCTTTACAAGGCTTGTTTTATTGTTTTATATTATTATTTGTATTATTTTAAATTGTTTTTAGATTTTTAAGTGCCTTTTAAGGTTTTAAGGTTGTGCATAGTTTAATTGTATTTTAATTGTATGGGTTTTTTTTAATGTTTTTAACTACATGTAGTTCTATTTGTAAGCCGCCCTGAAGTCCAGTTTGGAAAAAGGGCGGGATAAAAATAAAGTTTCAATCAATCAATCAATTCAATAAGTATAAAATTGGGTTTTATAAAAAAAACTGGGTAAAATTGGGTTGCCACAGAAGTTTTGATACTTGCATTTTCACTACAAAAAGAAGTGGGAACCATACAATCAATGATTTGTGCAAAGTGATTTTATGGTGTTTCTCCTCGTTGACAGAATGATTGGAATAACACCACATTTGTTGACAAAACTGTGATGAAAGGCCTTTTGTGAATGCTATAGATTAAGAAGATTGACAAAATGCATTTTGGCGATGGGATGAAATAAAAGTTTAGACTAAATGAATCTTGTCTTTCTGCTGTGTAGACTCAGAACGATGTTTGGCATTTTACAAACCCACATTCTAAGTGAGTAGTTTTATAAAAATTATCTAGACCTACAGAGTTAAGGGACACACAAAAAAGCCAATGGTATAAGGTTTTGTACTAGAGTGTAAAACAACACACACACAAACACACAAACCTAGCACTGTTATAGAAAATCATTTTTGCTGCATCATAGTTGTCTTTTATGTAACTGTGATGTTTAACTTTGTCACTGTTCTACTTTTGTTATACTGCAGCTTGAACATTGAATAAACAAACAACAGAGAGAAATTGAAGTCAGGCCA
This sequence comes from Rhineura floridana, assembly GCF_030035675.1. Classification (NCBI taxonomy): domain Eukaryota; kingdom Metazoa; phylum Chordata; class Lepidosauria; order Squamata; family Rhineuridae; genus Rhineura; species Rhineura floridana. The sequence continues at coordinate 6,346,423 of NC_084488.1, forward strand.
TTCAACCTATATTTCTTTTTTTTTTTCAAAATTCAAAAGAAATATCATCACTGATGAAGATTGCACTGAGAACGTGAAGAAAGAATAAGAAGCTAAAATCTGCCCCAAGTGGACTTTTGCAGTCTATACTCACAAGAGATAACCTATGAAAATAAGGGGTGCTTCCAGATGCATGCAAGTTTTTTGCAGCATCCACACATGTAATAAGCCCAGCAAAAGGAGGGGTGGAGCAGTGAGGTGGCAGAGGAGGAGGAGGACTTTGAATGGACAGATGCTTCCCCTGCTGCGCCACCAGGCGTGCAGGGCTCTGAGACCTCTCTCACTCTGGCCAGTGACAGTTCCGGCCCTGAAGCTCCAGTTATCCATGAGGAGGCTCAGCCCAGTCAGACAGCTGCCACTCCACCTGATGCACCTCCTCTACCCACACCTGCTGTGCCACCTCCCCTGTGCATCACCCCTCCCTCTGATGAGGAGGGTCCAGTTGAGGCAGAGTGGCCACCCTCTTCTGGCTCTCAGAGGAGCCAATACTAGCAAGAACAATGCGCCCTAATGGCTGCACTGGGGTGGAGCACTCGGGTGCTTGTGCATTCTCAACAGTGACACTCAGTTCACGCAAGTAGGGTGCCCGCCCAACGTTACTTAAGCTGGGTGAGGGGGCATGTCTAGGGCTGCGACAACATCTTGGTGCAGTATAGCCATGTCTAGCCTAGCCTAGTAATGATGCTGAATCCCGTGTAACCTGTAAGTTGATACATGAAGCACTCTGAACCAAAATCGTTTAATAAACCTATTAAAGAAAAGCTCCTTGTTTGTGACAGACTTCAAGGTGTTCGGGCAGGACAACACATTGCTGGCATCAAAATGCCAATCCATATTTTTACTCCATTTAATCCAGATTTAGCCTTTCTGAGGGATGGGGGGGGGTCCAATATGTATAAAAAACCTGTTGCCAAAGACCAGTTCATGATATCTCTATCACCCATCTGGAAGCACCCTAGAAATAGCTAGAATCTCAGTGCTAGATAACTAACTAAATCCTTCTGAGTGAGCACTCATTTTATACTAGCTATCTAATGTCTGTCAGTTTTCCTTAAATTGCTTAGTTTACAATGTTATTTGTCATTCTCAGACAATAGCATAAATTCAGTAGTAAACTGAGAAGCACTGAGATTCAAACTGACCTAAAATTCATGTATTCGGCCCCAAAGGTTCTAAACACTGATTTCAGATATGTCAGTCTTCATTGAGAAGAGCAAAGTCTATAGATCTTCTCCAGAGCCTCTCAGTCTCACTAACCCCTTTAAGGTGATTGGACCAACAGGTCTTCTTTGTCATATATTCAGTGTATGAGGGATATATGCATCTTCCCTGCCTTACCCAAAGTGAAAGGATCAGGAGGACCACAGTGGAGAAGCAGAACAAGGTAGTTTCAAAGAGCAATTAAGTCCACCTTTCAGGCTATGAAGCAGTGAGTTCACGTTTACAGAGAGACTGAGCTTAAGACTACAGTTCTATACACACTTACTTGACCATTGAACTCAGTGGGGTTTACTTCTGAGTATATATATATATATATATATGATACATGTATAAGATTCTATATATATATAGAATCTTATACATGTATCAGCACAATCCTAACCATGTCTGGCAAGAGTCCTATTGAATTCAATTATTGCCTGGTAAGTGGAGTTAGAATTGCAACCTGAAGCTGCATATGCATAACATTTTATTCTAGAATCAATGGAGACTGTGTACTTGTTTTTTTCTGCGTAGTCCACATGCAATCTAGATCTATTGCATAATTTTTGTTTTTAACAAACACTTCTTGAGAAACTGGTTTCATCCCAAAAATTAAAGTTCATTGCACATTGATTCTGCATTACCCCCAGTGTGTCCATTTGAAAACAGATGTAGGCAGTCCTGGCAATGAGGGGTGTATCCACACCTGCCCAGTAATGTTATGGGTGGGTGTGTATACCAAGATCACAACCATCGCTTCCTTCTTCATTCACCTGGGCCATGCACAGGGAAGAAAAGGCATGGATAACATAATCAAGATGAGGGTTTTCAGATGTGTATCAAGTGACCTATCCTTGTGGATGGCAGGATTTAGAATCTATCTAGACTGAAAGCAGCATGTGCAGGATGAACATGAACAATTTCAGATTGAGAAAAACTTTATTTCTATGCTAGAAACAGGTTAGTGTGTATGCTGTGTGAGTCTCTTGGTTCAGTATCCTCCAGATATGAAAAATTCAGTAAACAATAACACCAACAATTCAAAGCTAATGTACTCAGTTCCTGCTTGTAAACATCTCAGATGAATCTGATTGGCCACTAGAAGAACAAAATGCTGGACTAAATGGGTCTTGGTATGATCTAACATGGCTCCTATGTTCCTGTTTTTGAGTCTTTAACATTTCCTGGTGATGATTTATCATTCATTTATTGCAGCAGGCTAAACCAGGTGACCTCCTTTGTGCTTCCCAGCTCTGTAACCTTTTTATTCAAATTGAATAAACTGAAATATTTCAAGAGACACCCAAACAGTTTTGATAGGAAAGCAAAACTCTCAAGGAGGTTTTTCATACTTCTAGATTGTCCCTAGGTTTTTCCAAAAGAAAGAGTTAAAGGAGAGGAAAAACTTGAGACGAGCTGAAGTTTCCCCAGGGAAGCTCTCTATTAAATTGTGTCTCAACCTAAATTCAAACCAAATTTAGATATTCCTCTTGAGGTGAAACACCAGAGAAATTTTAAGGGAAGCCAAATCAATGTCAATATGACTGGTGAAATGTTTGAGGAAATTAATGTGTATATCAGGGAGGGGTCCTGATCATCACTGAGTATTGCCATATACATCAGCTACAAACATCCCAGTATCGGTGCCTTCTTTGACTCTTCAAAGGGAAGGTGCTACTTGGGAAATTTTTATCTCTTAACAAAAAAAAAAGTCAGGAAAAAGCAGTAAGATAACACTGAACATTATTTTGATTTTCAGTCTCCAAAATGCAGGGTTTTGCATGCAAAAAATTAATGACACAAAAAGAGGGGAAATGTTAAAAGGCAATCAGAATGATGTGTTATAAGTAAAATAACAAATTACATGCAAAAACTATGCTAATGGAACATTCAGGTTCAGATTCTAATTGCCCAAAGGCAGGAAACTGATTGTTATGGTTCTCATTGCAATCATTGCTCAGGCCCTTGAAGATATTTAGAATTCTGTCTTCAGGACTGTACAGCATACGAAATAATAAGCTGTGTGCTATTTGAAAAGAGAAATGCAGATGGGCTAAAAGAAACAGACCCAATGCCCCATTTATATTTTCTAAAGGCAATGTTTGTTATACCCACACATGCCATGATGTTAATTGGCACATAATTAAGTTATCCTAGCTCCTATGTTTGGATGTATAAAAGAAATAAGCATGATAAACTGGGTTAGAAGGAGCTGTTTGCTTATAAAAAGCCGACTGAAAACACACCCAGCTACCCACCACCCAGTCATCTTAGAATCATAGAATCATAGAATAGTAGAGTTGGAAGGGGCCTACGAGGCCATCCAGTCCAACCCCCTGCTCAATGCAGGAATCCAAATCAAAGCATTGCCGACAGATGGCTGTCCAGCTGCCTCTTGAATGCCTCCAGTGTCGGAGAGCCCACTACCTCGCTAGGTAATTGGTTCCATTGTTGTATGGCTCTAACAGTTAGGAAGTTTTTCCTGATATCCAGTCGAAATCTGGCTCCCTGCAACTTGAGCCCATTATTCCGCGTCGCTGCCACAAAGACCATAGAGTTGGCAGGACCAACTACAAAGTTTCATAGACAGGCATTGTCATTGCTTGTTACATAATCACAGAATTTCTTTCCTTGGGGGTTCACCCAGTTTTGAACAGGGTTGGAGTTCACGTGTTAGAGCCAATCTGAATCTCTTTTCACCAGACTTGCAGGCGGTCCAGTTCTGTTGGGATCTTTTTCCCATTTATTATATGTTTTCCGATCCATTTCCCCCCCCCTCAAAAAAGTTATGTAACTGCTACTGGTAATTTAACCAACGCTATTATTCTTTCTGCTGATGCTCTATTTATTCCGGTATTAAAATGTAAATGAGTCATTTAATTGCCCATCAAGTCTGTTTCTTGCCTCAGGTATACAAACTCCCCCGCCCATCCCACCACAAACGTACCCTTCTTCTGTTGAATTTATTTATTTATTTTATTTTCAATTATGTGGTTGAAAGTTGAAAATGGAAACGCTGTTGAGCTCGGCTTCTTCTCTTTACATTTAACCTGCATGAAGAGTTAAGCAACCAAGGTTAACCAACGAGAATTTGATGTTGCTGGTCTGGATCGCCCACACAGCAATGAAGAATGATCACTGTTTAACTTAAAATAAGAACAACCTCCTTTCACATCCATGCTGCCAGTTTTTCTTCTTTAAAAAAAAAAAGAGAGAAACAGACAGAGAATGAACTTCCCATCCCAAGCCCATTTTCTTTTCCCCAAATACTTAACATTTTGGGGCAGGGGGGTATACTTTTATCTTACTAAAACAGTGTCCATGACATCCTGAAGTGAAAAGGCATGGAACCAAGACTTCAGTTACTGACAGCACAGTCCTAACCATGCCTACTCATAAGTAAACCTATTGAATTCAATTGGGTTAACTGCCAGGTAAGTGGAGTTAGGATTGCAGCCTAAAGTCCCATTGAATTCAATATGACTTACTTATGAGTAGACAGGGTTGTAGCCTAACACCACTGGGTCAGATGGTTTATAATCTTAAATTAACCTCATTTCTCATCCTCAACATGATATTAAAGAAACGTTTTGTTAATAAAATGTTTCATGTACACTAGCATTTTCTTGTATTTGTTTCAGGACATGTTAAACAGATAAATTATTAAATGAGCAACTTTGTATTTTTTCAAAAAATGAATCAAAAATGCCTTTTACTATTTATATGTATATTTTAAAAGTGAATATAACTTTCTTTTGTTAATGAGTAAGCCTTCTTCTAAACCGATTCGTTAATTCCATTGTCATATTATTTCTGCCAATGAGTCTTATTTTTGTGCATTTAAATAAATTGTTAATTTCATTTTTATCCTATAGATGTTTGTTATTACATTAATTCACATGCATTGCATTACAAACCTGCCTTTCCCCCTCCCAAGTTAAATCAGCAAGCTTTAGAGAGACATCTTGCAATTGGTTCTGTGTGCGTGGGTCCTTTTCTGTGTGATATGGTGGCTTTTGGATTGCCTCAAAGAGTCAGGGTGGAAGCAACTTTTGGATGCTGATATCTCTCTTCTTTGTTGCGTGGCACTGTGGCTGGGTCAGGTTTGGGAGGGAACTAGGGCAGGGGGGCTGGGTGATTATAGATTGGTTTTTGAGAACAGTAAGAGGCAGAGAGCAAACAGCTCCAGCCAGTCCTCCTCCACTTAATCTTCACAACAGCCACAGATTTAGTGGCTCAGTGCCCCCCTTCCATTTTATGCCAACAACAACCCTATGGAGTAGGTCGACTGGCTTCACAACATGTGGGGTAGGCTAAAGAGAGAGTGACTCAGACCTGCCCTCCATTTTATTGTTAAAACATATCTGTGTGAGTGCAGTAGTAGGCTTAGCTAAGAGCTTCCACCGCTTATTCCACCCCCCAAACACCCATGTTTAATCAGGGTTTTAAAAATCCTCATTAAACATGCGAGGGGAGGCGGAGGAGGACAGAAGTCAGATAGCAGCAAGAGCAACTGGTGAAGCTTCATCTGCCACTTTGACCATGTTTGCCTCCCACCTGCAGGATCGGTAGCCTGAAGACCCAGGAGGGATGGGATGAGGCTGGGCAAGGCCAGGGGAGGAAAAAATGGGTTTCGAAGCAGCTGCATCTCCCCCCTCCCCCAGCTCGGGCTGAAGGCAGGCTGATCAAGAGAAGAACCCTTTGGCTCATTCCTCATAAGGAATGCCCTTCACATGCTCAATGATCACACTTCACGTGTCACCACAGTAAGCACCTTGGCTGCTTGGAATGTGATCCTTCAGCCTGGCCCTCACTTCATCCCCAAGCCGGAGGGGGAAAGGATGCAGACTCTCCTGCTAACGCCACAATTGCAGGATGCTTTGAAAAAAAGGTTCTCCCTGGGCAGGAACAGTAGCCCTCCTTGGCTTCACTTCAGTCCCATCACATCCATCCTGGGACTTCATGCTACCAATCCTGCAGATGGGGAGGGGGGGAGAGATGGTTAAAGCGGTAGACACTGCTGCAGCCTCCTGATCCGCATGTTTTAAAATCCTGATTAAGCATGTGGGGAGAGGGGGGAGAGATGGATCATCAAAATAAAAATCAAAGTGATTAAAATCGAGCTTTATGCATTATAACTCTAGGCAGAATATTATCTGCAAAGGCATGGGGGGGGAAACAGAAACCTAATACATTAGATCTGATAAGGAAGTTGTGGGAACAGCTGGACATTGTTAAATTAACTGCTATGCTCAAGGAAGGAAAAAGAGATTCAGAGAAAGTATGAATAAGTGGCTGACAGTATATAAGAGGGAACTGAGATTTTCAGGGCAGGGAATTGATTATATTTGTGAAGAAATGAAAATAGTACACCCAACAAAAGGAGGAAAAGTCCCAGGGCTGGCACCAGACTTCGGGGAGCCTTTAGCGGCAAGAGCAGCAGCTCCACCACCGCTAGGGGCTTAAATAGGCCTGGCTGCATCAGAGTGCTACACCTACCATCACCCAAGATAGGGGGGTGTTGACGCCCCTACCACCATCTTGGGTGATGGTAGGCATGTGCATGCAGTGCACTGACATGGCATCATGGGGTTTTTTTAAGCCCACACTGGTGGTAGGGGGGCTGTTGTCTGGTAGGGTGGTTCCCACTTCATGATCTGGGTCACAGGGCACATGCTCTGTGACCCGATGCTAGCGTGGGTTGGGGAGCAGGAGCGATACCTGTCCAGCCCCAGCTGAGGGACCCTCAACCAGCGCCCGCCCAGCTTGACTGCCCGCTGGTGCTGGGCCTGAAAAGTCCCACATTTACAAGTCTAACATAGCTAAGAGAGATGGAATATGAATCCTTTTTTAAAAAGAAAACAGGCAATATTGATAAATAAAACAACATTTTGTCTCGTCTCCATCCTTTTTCACTTCAGGAGGTCTGGCAATGTTTTAGTAAGATAAAAGAATAACCCTCCCCCAATGTTAAGCACTGGGGGGGGGCAGCTTTGCATTTCAACAAAGTGTGGTTAGATGCGAACTTTATTCTTGGGTGGGTTTTTTTAAAAGAAGAATGCAGTAGTTGCAGGAGGTGTTGAGACTGAACTCAGCAGTGCAGCGCTTCAGTTTCCAACTTGCAAAATTACTGAAAATGAAATAAATAAAATAAAAAGGTCAGTTTAATAGCAAGGTGGTGGTGGTGAGGTTGTTGATAATCTAGTCTGGACAGATAGTAAGAGTGAGGGAGAGATATAAATGGGAGGTTAAGCTGCAGAAGCATCCCTTAGCCTATCACACAGGGCTATTGAAAAGGGGGGATTACCCACTTACTATCTGTGTAGCCTACCCCGCAGGCTGTAAGATGATAAGCCTACGCTACAGGGTTGTTGTGTCATGCCTGTTAGATTAGATGAAATCTTAGCCCAGCCTACTCAAAAGTAATTCCCACTGAGTTCAGTGGGAATTACTCACTGGTAAATGGGGTTATGATCACAGCCCCATAGAACACTGGTAGGCAGGGTGATTGTATGTGAATTAATGTAATAATAAGTCATAAGCATATATAGGATGAATATGGAATTAACAATTTATTTAAATACACACGTTAACTCTGGCAGAAATAATATAAAAATGAAATTCACTGATCAGTTTACAATAAGGCTTTTTCATTACAAAAAATGTGTTAGGCTCAACATTTGGAATATACATACAAATCATAAAAGGTTTTTTTTACATTAAAGAGAAGAGACAAGAAAAATTACCTCAAGTATACTTTAAGCAAACCTGAGACAGACACTGATGCTGACTGTAGATGTTACTGCTGTAACTGTAAATAGTTTGTTTTGTTCTTTTAAAGGGAGAGACAATGAATGCTAGTGGCTATCCTTGCTGTGAATTAAAAAAAGGGGGAGGTACTTTAAGAACAAAACAATGAATGTTAATGGCTACCATTATCACCTCAGTGACACAGAAGTTAAAGGGAATATACATTTCAAAGTTTAGAGCGAGGCTATTTACCTTCACAATAACGTCAAATTAACAGCCGCACAGGTTTGCAGCAAGCAAAGTCAGTCTGAAAAGATTGTGGACGTGTGAAATACAGCATAATTCAATAGCAGGTCCAACTTTAGTGCAATTCTCCATCATCCCTAGTCCTGAACTTGGATATCCTCTGGAAACAGTGGAAGACATTTGTTCTTGGGCTGCTAGCCATACAGCTGGTATTACGACCTGGGAGACCAGGGTTCGAATCCCCATGCAGCTATGAAGTTCACTGGGTGACCTTGGGCCAGTCACTGCCTCTCAGTCTCAGAGGAAGGCAATGGATACCACTTACCATTAAAATCCTATTCATAGGGTCGCCATAAGTCAGAATCGACTTGCAGTACTACAGTAAAACAGTAAAACTGTGTTTTGCAGTCTAGTGCTGAAATAAGATACAGACACCAGCTATTGGGTTAAATTAATGGGCCACTTTATTAAACACAATCCATTTAGTGTAATGAACCTGTAGAGGGGACATTAAGTCTGGGAACATCCTGATGAACCAGGCAAAGCCTGCTTGCAGCTATAGGGCAACCAAATTCTGTCTGAGCCAGGGCCTGCCCCTGTGCCAGTCCCCAGCTCAGGCTGTACCCTGAAGGTGCATAGGGGGTCCAACCCACAACACCACTCCTTGGTGCCCTGAAACTCCAAGCGGATAAGGCACGTTGGCCCCAAAGGTGGCACGTATTCTGGCCCTGAGCCATATAGCCCTAAGCTGCAGGCCTCCAGAGCCGCCTATCACCCCCAAAGGTGCCTAAAAGTATCACCTAGCTGCCCTTCCCCTTCAACCTTTTCCCGCACTTCTTTGCCCAAGTGACCATTTAAACAACATCAAAGCCAAATGAACCAATTGACCTGTTAACCAAAGGGGCACCTGTGCTAACCCTTGACCAATCCGGCTAACCACAGTGTGGAGTAGGCAAAAGAAACCCCGCCGGCAAAACAAATGTTCCTAGTCAGAAATTTAATCACACTACAACAGAGGGATGGTTGGGTGGGCACCAAGAAATCAAAGGTGGGAGGGAACCAGGAGGTGTGGGCTTAAATCCCCTCGGCTGCCCCACCCCCTTGTGGCATGCCACGTCAGCGTGACGTCGCTACGTGCACATACACACCCACCCTTCCCCATGATGGCAACTCTGGCTTCAACTTCGGCCGCAAAGCTCGCCCCACATCCCAGTAAGTCCTGGGGAGTGGAGCGGGATTGTTGTCAGGTAATCAATAATGGAACATTGGAAAGCAAATTAACTCCAGATTCTGCCAGGCTTTACCCATGACTCTCTGGATAGCCCATCAGGTTCTGCTCTGGCTCCACCCAAGACTTGAAAAATTCTGCCTGTGTTTGATCACCTGCCCACTGGGTTCTCTCCTGCCTGTACTCCTGACCCTCAGGGTCAGTGGAGGACACTAAACCATCAGACCAGTTGTCAGTCTGGTCAGCTTTTGTACAGAGAACTAGGGGAGGGACACCTTGCCCTTTGCCTCAGGTAACAAAATGTCTTGGGCTGGCATTACTTTCCTCCCTCTGTTGAATGTGCAATATAAAGTCCTTAAGACAAGGAATTGTCTCTTTTATGCTCACATTGCTCTGTAAACTACCACATATATTAATGGAACTGTATGATATTAAAAGTAAAATAATATGTTGTTGGATTACAACTCCCGTGAATCCTGACAACTGGTGATGGGAGGTGGAGTCCAACAACACCTGCATTGTGAAATATTCTGGCATGAGCTCAAGGCCACTTCCTCAGATGCAAGGCTGACAGTAGTTTTAGGACTGACATGGGAAGGGACATCTTAAAACACTGCATTAACTTACGTCACAAGATATGATGGCAACAGACTTAGTAGACCTATAGAAAGTGCTGCCAGAGGTATACTGATGGCCACTCGCTTTAAAAAGGCATTAGAGAAATTCATGGAGGATAGGTGTATCAGTGGGTGTCAGTCATTATGGTTATATGAAACCTCCTTTTTCAGATCCGATTTACCTACTGTGAATAAGAACTGCCGGGGGACTCCTCCAGGCAACCGGTTTATTGAGCATTCATCCTAATTTGTTTGCACAAGGGGGGGAATGGAGGCACCCCCCTAAAACTATGCCCCCCAGGGGATTTGGGGGGGATGTCTTTTTTAATTTGTGACATGACAGACAATGGCAACCTCCATTTAAAGAATGGCAGCTTCTTTTAAGAACAGGAGCAATTTAAGAATAGGAATCTCTGAAAAATCCGGTAAATAAGGCACGGCAAGTGCACGACAAAAGCCTCATCCTGGGGATCTCTCAAAAAAGGGTGAGACAATTTCAAAGATTAAACTTGATTCGTGTCAGTTAACACACTCTCTGCATGGAGGAAGAATGAGAGGAAAAGTCACTACCCTTCCGTCCCCTGTCCTGGCCCTCACGCCCTCTCCACGAGTGGGGGAGGGGATTGGTTGGTGCCTCCCCTGGAAAAATCCCCACCTAGAAATGTGGCTGCCCCACCTAACATGGAAGGCTGTGGACTACATACACCCCTGTTCTTATATAGGGCTGGACATAAGTTCTGATATAGATTGGACATAAATTTTTATGATTAGTTGGTTTTAATTTCAAAAATATAAACAGGGATGTGTCAGATTTATATGCAATTCATGATTGCAGAAGTTCCTCCTTAAAAAAATCCCACAACCTTCATATTCATGCAATAAATTAGGAAACAAGCAAGTCGCTAGAAACGTGGCTGTCTCCTCAGTTGCTATATACCTGTAAAAACTATGAATCAGCAAAAGCAGCTCATCCTTTAAACTAGAAAATCAGGCTTTCCTACATTACAAGTATATGGGCAAGCATATACAGTAATTGCTATAAATACTATATTGGATGTTTTATTTTTAAAAATAAATATTGTGCATTCATCTTTTTAATTGATAGATCACATCGCTCCCATTATTTTATATATATATAAAGAGCCATTCAAAGAGGTGAATATTATGCAATAAAAAAAATTGGTTCATCTAGAAGCTTGAGTGACACAATAAATTTCCTGACAGGTTGTGCTACAATCCAAGCACACTGTGTGCTTTCCTTGAAATAATTCCAGATCCCTCTTGTGTTCTTTTCCAGCAGTAATAATAGTCTATTTGGTCTTTCCTAAACCTTAATCCTCCAAAAGCCATCTATTACGGCAAGCCTCAATATCCCATGAGTTCTGCTAGAATGCACTTGTTTATATGCTCTGTACCAGTGCCTGTAACAATTCCAACCATTCCAAAGCAAGCAAAAAATGCAAAATTTTGTGGATAAATGCTGTTGCTGATTCACATAAATATAACCCAGATTGGATATTATTTTCTCCCCACCCCACTCAGCAGTCCTATCCATCAAATGTTATATAGGACACAACATTTTAACAGGACATGTAAAATGCAACACGAGCAGATTAGAAAGTGCAATCAAGTCTCTCGTGCAATTAAGAAATTGACTACCCAAACTGAGCCTACAAGTCTTGGATTTTTTCACACATATGCGCCATACACAAGGGCGGCCATAGGATAAAAAGTGCCGTGGATGAAGAGTGCCCCCCTGGTCAGCTTTCCAGGGCTATTCAGAGGGTCTCTGGTGCAGGTGTGAAGTTGGGGGCTCTGCTGCTGCCCCTACAAAGGACCCAGGCAGGTGTGTACAAAGCTGGGGGCCACATGTGAGCATTACTGCAAGCATGAACGACATGTGAGAATTTTCACCTGCAGCTGTTCCTTGCCCTGGAATCAAGCAAAATGATGGATGTACTACATTTTTTCTTACATGGGGATAAGGGAATAGGGATTGAGCTGTGTTCCCCTTAGGCACCTCCTCCAAATTCCAAACACCTTCTTCCAGACCCCCTTTCTGCTTCCTGGGGCTCAGATATCCTGGTTCCGGCCTGCTGCTCGGCTTCTCTACTACTCATTCAGGAAGGATTCCTCCCATAAGGCCTGGCCTCACATCTTACGCCTTTCTCTGTAGTAACTGCCACAGGAAATTACTCTATAGTAGCACCTGGCCTGGAAATCTTAGGTGGCATTCACTCACTCATTCCTTTAACTCTTTCCCCAGCGGACCTGGAGTTCTTTCTGTGACAAGAATAGGCTGTCCACTCTACCACATAATCTCCCCTCAAAGCCTTCCCTGTTCCTTCTCCCCTTACAACAAACTCTCTAAGCAGGGCTACTTGGTCTGGGCCAATCATAAGCCTGCCTGATCGATCTTATCTCTATTGTTGCCCAGACATGAAGAAAGATCCTACCTTACCATGATTGGTTTAAACTCCCTCACAACTGGGCTGCAGGCCTAGTTAATAAGCTGGCCCCTCCCTTCCAGCCTTCCAAGGATACATTTTACAGCCAGCTTAAGCCTCAAATTAGCATCTATTCTATTTCGTACTATTTATAGTATTTGAAGTGTAAGTGATTGATAACATTGCCTCAAAGTGAAATTGTGTTCCCATGATTTTCACCTAGTGCAAATGGCGTCAAAGTGAAAATTGAAAAAGAAACATACTTTAAAGCTAATGGAAAGATCATTTTTGTAGTTAGTACCCAAACAAACTGTAGAAACCTGGAGGGAAAAAAGGTTACACACTTTTTTTTTTGCAACCCTAGCTCACTGCATACAGTACATTTTTTAAAAAAAAGCTACTGAGCTCAGCTTGCCTCCCCAACTCAGCGTCCCATGTGACTGCCCAGCTTGCCCACCCCTAAGGCTGGCCCTGTCCATATAAAGGAAAACAGCCCTGTTAAAAGGAGGAGGAGAGTAGATGGGGGGCCAGCTGTTTGCTTCCCCACTGCCATCTTAAGGAACTCTGTTGCCAGTATCAGAGTGGCAACAAAGAGAAAAAATTAGAGACCCACCTAAATTAAGTTCTTCCAGCCTCGTACGACAAAATATCTGCTCACTCAGTTTAACCCATTCCATAGCCACCTAAATGTCTTCAAAAATAGCAGAACAACACTGAATAGAACTGGAGGAATCCCTAAACAGCCGCAGCAGCTAAATGAAACTTCCAGGTTCAGGGCAGTATGCTACTGACAGCAGACACTGGAGACAAACAACAAAGGAGGCTGTCTCTCTCTTGCAGGCTTCCTTGAAGCACCTGGTGGTTGACTAGGCTGGACCTTTGGCCTGATCAAGCTGGATTCTAATGTTCTTCAGTTCCGGATGATACAAAGGACTCTCCAGAAACTTCGGAGATTTGATTTCCTTTCCTTCTGCTTTTTGTATGTGTCCTTTTTGGTTTTCAGGTCCTCTCTAAACTTTCTGTGAAGCCACATTGATGTCTTCTTCCCCCTTTATTCCTTGACAGAATTGTTTGCCATTGTGCCTTTAGAATTTCCTCTTTTCCCTTTCCTGCCTTTCCTGTAGGCATCCTGTCTCCTTGAATTCTCTGTCTGAGAGCAAGACCTGTGTTTTTATCTCACGTTCAGCACCCAGTTGCTGTAGATGCATTATTATTATTTATAAAGCACCTTAAATTTTCTAGGCACTGTACAGAGATTAAAAATACAAGAAAGTCCCTGCCTGCAGGCTCAACATCTAACAAAGAGAAAACAAAAAAGGAATGGTGTGGGAAGAGCAAATGTTGATACAAAAATTTAAGATTACAAAAAGTTCCATAAAATGGAGGGATTTTTGTTTTAAAAAACACCTTCCTTAATTGCATTTATATACCACCTTTCTCCTAAGGCAAGTAAGGCAATTTGCAATTTAAAATCTTAACACAAAAAAATAGTACAAACTATGTTCAGGCCAACATCTGGAACTGATAGCACTAGATGCCTGGCCTGGGCTGTCTTTGATCAGAGTACACAGATCTTAAGCAGCCCCAGGGAGGTTGGGCAAATAGGCTGCCCTAACAGATCTCTCAGGACATTAATGGTCCCTTCGAGAGCTGGTGGTGGTTATATGATCACTGGCCTGGGCCTCCTCACCTGTGTTATATAACATCTTGGACCTGGTCTGAAGCTTTAGCTGGTGCAAAATGTGATAGCCAGACTGGTGATGGGAGCACATGGCCAAAAACATGTGACACCACTCTTAAAACATCTGCACTGGCTGCCCATCCACTTGTGAGCCAGGTTCGAGGTCCTTATATTAATTTACAAAGCCCTAAACAACTCAGGTCCAGGGTATCTTAGGGACCTCCTGAATCCTTATATCCCTGCTCACTGAGATCATCTGCAGGAGCACCTTTGATCATCCCCCGAGTTGGCAAGGCTCATTTAACCTTGACACAAAATTGAGACTTCAATGTCATTGGCCCAGTTGTCTGGAATGCTCTGCCAACAGATATTCAGCAGACACCTTCTGTTTTAACCTTTACACCCGCTGAAAACCTTTCTGTTCCACTAGGCTTTTGCAAGTAATCAAGAACATGCTTTTTTCACAACAAGTGACCTTTGTTTTTACTATATTTTTAATGGGTTTTTGTATGTTTTTTTGTGTGAACTGCTTTGATTCTTTTAAAATAACGTTCACATTTTTGCAAGCATATAATGTATTTTTGTATGTTACTTTCACTCATATATTCATGTTTATGCACATTTTCCCCTAACATACACATTTTTGTAACCCTGGTTGGCAAACTGCATCGCAAAATTCAAATAAGTGTGAATTTCAACAGATGACTGTGTTGTGATTCTCATATTGTTTCAGAAAGTGCAAATTTGATAGATTAGGCTTGAAATGTGAACTGAATCAAATTTCTTGCCCATTCCTACCCCATATTGGTGAGATATATTATATTTCTATAAAAAGTATAATATTTATTGTTTCTCAATTTGCATTTATACATATAAATTAGCAGATGCAAATTTTATGTCCTCTTTTTTGGTGATGTCCTCTCCAACACTAGAGGCCTTTAAGAGGCAGCTGGACAGCCACCTGTCATGTATGCTTTAACTTAGATTCCTGCACCGAGCAGGGGGTTGGACTCAATGGCCTTATAGGCCCCTTCCAACTCTACTGTTCTATGATTCTGTGTATCAGTGGCCATCCTCAGAGCGTCTCAGTCAATTACTCCTACTGGATTCCATTAGAGAACAAAAATAGTCTGATTAAGGGGCAGGCTTAGCTCTATATCCCAAAGGTGTCCCTGTGTGCACCCCTTCACTGTTTCCCATGCACACAAATAGTGCCAATTTATTGGTGGTGTAAACATTCCATTTTGATGCAGAAGTGTACATACCCTTGATGATGGGTAACATAGCCCCTTGGGGAAATGTTCCACAGTCTTGCTTGCACCGTTAAATACTATATGTCTTTAATGCTGAAAGGTGTTGCAAACCGAGAGTTCACTTGGTGGAAATTTTTAAATAAAGGAAATTAGATAAACCTTTCCCTTACAGACTCTGCAAGATGGAGGGTTTCCTCCACACATACCCCACCGATCATAATGATGGGCATTTCGCTAGTAAAACAGTTTCTCCATACTCCTGATTATATGTTAAGAGGCCAGAAGTGGACTGCAGTCATGTGTTTGCCTCCAATTTGCACAAGAAGTGTGGATTGGTGAGCATTTGCAGGGGAGAAGGGATGGATAGAAGAGAGCATGCTTAATGTTCCCTCATCTCACCACTTTTCTACTGCAATGTGTCCCTCCATTGGTTGTTCCCACATGAGAAAGAAGCACAGCCTCAGAATCCAGCTGGAACAAAAGCCTGCACAGGAAAAGTTAACGCACCCCTCCTTACATTTCTCCACCGCAATTGCAGTGATAGAAGGATGCTGAATCCTTCCCCTGCCCTTCAGCTGACAGGTCAAAGGTAAACAGAAATGGGAGTCCCATGTTTTTTCATCCTGATTTGTTTGTGGGGAAGGTTATACAACATCACAGCAAGTGATTCTTATCCCACCCTTTGCGGTACGTTTTCCCATCACTTTCCTTCCCGCAAAAAGTCTGGAATGTGTGTGGGGGTGTTTTTTTTGGGGGGGGTTAAGCAACTTTGTTGCTCAAGAGCACCAAACTCACTTTAATTGCACAATGTGAATTTGCTGGTATGCAGTTGAATCCCACCCACAAAATACTGACACTCTGGAAGTGGCTGAAATGTATAGTTGCTCCCAAGAGAAGCAACAGATATGACAGGGTTTTCCAGGACTTGCATGCCAATTAATGATGCATGTACCATGTGTGAATTTGATACCATGTGTGAATTTGACTAATGGAAGTGAAACGGACATTATTTTAAATAACATGCAAACAGAGAGCAGCAAAAGGATGGTAAAATATGCATGTAGCAGATAAGAGCAAACTACCTGGCATACACTGTTATGGACATTGCATGGTTTATAACAAGCAGACTCTGACTCACTCCCAGCCTCCTACAAATGCTTTTTCATCCTTGCAGATCAATGCGGAGCTATCGTCTTTAATTACTGTCTTATGTGAAGACTTCCCAGGTGTGGTTACAGTTTCATTTTTCACAACATTTAAAGGAAGCATACCAGCAGAATATCCATGGATCAGCAAACCGCTACAAATAAAAGCACCCACCAACAAATGTGAATATGATGCAATGCATGCCAGTCAACATTAACGTGTAATATTCTCTTCATAGCACAGTCATAATACCACCTGAGACCCCGGACAACTACACCCCTGGATGTGCCTTGTGATGTAAAACACTGTGATAAATCTGTAACTGTGTGGTCAAATCCACTGCAAAGCATAGTATGGATGTACCTACCACTAGCCTACACTTCATATCTTCTGTACAAGCTCAAAACACAGATATTTTTCAGACAATCATCTTTAAATGCCTCATTGTACTTGTCATGTTTGTTCCAACGCAATAGCGGTGAAACAGTGTTGTTATATTATTCATTTTTTAATAGAGCAATGTGCTCATTTTACCTATTTTTTAAAGGATATTCTATTTTTCAAAAGAAAAGTGCACAGCAGCTCATTGCAACAAATCCATCAAAAAATGAGTACAGTAGGGCCCCGCATTACGGCGTTCCGCTGATGTGGCGCCTTTCATTTTCAATTTTAAAGGGTTTTTCCCCCTTTTGCGACGATTTGCACCGTTTTCACGTCATTTTCGCGCAACGCGGCCCATTAAAGTCAATGGGGTTCCGCTTTACGGCGTTTTCCGCTTTACAGCGGGGGTCCGGAACGGAACCCGCCGTATAAGCGGGGCCCTACTGTATCTGTCCTCAAAAAAAATGCATAAAAGGGTCAAAAGCAAACAAACAATGCCAGCCTAAACAAGAAGGCATTTCTTCCCTTCCACATGATGCTCTGGTGGGTACCAAGTCAGACCTGATAGGTTCTGATCTTATGCTGGAGTTCTGATGTGCTACTTCTATGGTAGGTCCCAAATACAGCAAGAGGTTCATCCCACAAAGTCCAAAACCCAATGATGTTATATTTGCTGCTGCAAACTTTATAAAAATATGCCTTAGAAGACTGAAGTGTGTAATACTGTAGGACTCTTACAGAAACTAAACTCAGTAGGTGACATCCAGTGTCATGCAAGCAGATTTCTGTTTGCACAATGGGACTTTCCCTTCCTCTTCTCCTGCCTGGAACCCCCTGTGTGCTCCTAAACTCTGTTGGAAGATCCAGAGTAAGTTAGTTGAGTTTAGTTTCCATTGAGATCAATTGGACAAGTCATGACTAAATTATCCTATTGATTTCAGTGGGACCTAAATTCAACTAACTTACTCTGGAATCCAACCCAGTATGCCTGCTGCCCTAGATTTCGGTTCTCTGCTGGTGTTTCCCAGGACTACCCCCTCTATGCATCCAATAATGTAACACTTTGGATCCTACTATGTATCTATTGCATTTGTATTCCACTATTCCTCCAAGGAACTCAGGGTAGCATACTTAGTTTTCTTCCCCCCCCCCCCATTTTATCAGTTCTCTGAGAGTTAGGGTGAGAGGTGACAATTGCTCAAGATCATTCAGTGAGTTTCATGTATAGGTGAAGATTTGAGTGTGAGCCTCTCCAACAGTACCCCTACACCAAATTGTGTGGCTATTAGGGCCAGAGAACTGGAAAAGACCCAACTTTCAAATAGAGTTGCAGGGAATTTAAAAGAGTAGGTCACTGGCATGACTTTTCATATTAAGCCCTCCAATTTTTTCCCATAGGAGCATCTCAGAACTGAACACTCTTGGCTGGTGGTTGGCCTGATTCAAAAGTTGGAGCTGCCCCTCCTGTATGAGAGAGGTAACCTATCATCCTCTTTAGAGTAGTCTTTGGGGAGCTTGACCTTAGATTGCAGATCCAGAGGCCAGAAGACCTTTTAAGCAGCTGAGGGCCACAGTGTGAGGAATCATTAGCAACACCCTGAGAAAGCCCTTCCTCAGAAATGAAAGCAAGTGTCTCATATGTCCACTGGCTCAGCCAATTCCACCAGGAAAGGTAAAGAGGATTGTTAGAAACCATCAGACTACGGCAAACACTGCAATTTTATGTCTATTCAAGCTAGAAATGGTGAAAAGATGCATTAAATATTCATTATCTTATTATGATGGGCCTAAGCATTTCCTGGAAGCTAACAACTCAGCAGTAATAGGATAGCAATTGGAATCTAACAGTCTAATACAAAAAACCACAAGTGATATTTGTAGTGGTTTGCCCTAGAAATATTTCTACTAAGGTATTATAGTACTAAATACTAAGGTATTTCCACATATATTATATGGAAAACAGCAGCAGAAATGCAAAATATGGATCACAGCAAAACATCTTTTTTCATTTTCTTAGCACTTCAGATGTTGCTCAGTTCAGTTTCAATAAAACTTCAGGTTGCATGTATTCACAGCAAATGGGAGTTTGCAAATAATACACCTCCCTAATAACAAATACCTTTCTGCAGTGCACCTTCTGTGCTATGACACAAGCAGTTTGGACTGTATAGGTCACAAGCCTGCACAATTTGTGACTCACCAACTGTTTCCGTCCTCAGCAGCACTACAACATTTGCTTCTGTGGGGAGGGGGGCAGAGAAGAGTGTATATGCATTCACTGCATTTTTTCCTGATTCTATCCCAGTGTCATACCTCCCCCCTAAAAAAAAAGCTGTAGATTTGTGTGGACTCTAAAGCAGTTAGAGATCTCTGCTTCCCCCCCCTCTACAAACACACAGATTTACAATTCCCAGAGTTCCTTGGAGAGAAAGCATGGTTGCTAAACCATGTTGTCTTCAGTGTAGATAGACATTGCTTGACAAAGAGGGATACACACAGGAATCCAAAAAAGCACAGTGGATGTCATGGCAACTGTTTCTCTCATGGTGAACATCCTTTCCACTTCTCTGATAGACATGAACCAGCTGATAAGGATGAGACTCAGGCAGGCTTTAAAGTTTGCCATTGCTTAGTTTATTAGCGCAAATTCTAAAGGTGTGCGGAGGCACAAGCAGCTGAGCAAGTCACCTGGAGCACTTGGGATCATTATCTTTGTTAATCAAAACTAGCAGAGATTCCAGGTTAAAAACAAAGGTGTAAGCATACTGGGCTAGACTCCCCTCCCCCTTTTGGTATTCAGTTAATCACAGTTCAGCTAGCAGTTTGTAGCATTAGAACTGAAAGTGTTAATTCAGTTTGAACTCTAACTGAAAAAACTTGCAAACTCAGGAAAGTAGGGACCAATGAATCTGTCAGTTATGGTTTCTCTCAGTTTCTCATTTTTCCAATAGTAAGTCCAGTTCATTTCCTTTTCCGCATCAGGTTGCAATTTAAACAAAAGTCTGCCTGCAAATTTGTACATATTTTCATGTGCATTTCTACAAACATTTTTGAAACCACTTTGTATGTTCTTTTCACTCATGTGTGTGTTTACAGTTTTCCCTAATGCATTTTTTTGGTATGCATTTTTGGTTGGAGAACTGCAATGCAAACTTCAGAGAAGTGCACATTTCAAAGGATGCCTACGTTTTGATCTGCAAATTGGTTTGAGAAGTGTGAATTACGTAGGTTCACATTTAAAATAACCAAATTAAATTATCCACCATCCCTGTGAAACAGCGAGAAGAAAAAGGCTAGGATGGAGCTAGATATTTGTCTCCCTTTCTTTGACAAGCTCAGATTAGCAGTTTAACAGAGCAAATCCTATATGCATCTTTATTTAGAAGTAAACCCCATGATGTTCATTGTGTCTGACGTGGCTCTACTACTGCCCTTAACGTAAATTAAGAGAATTTGCTTGACAGTGTTTCATTTTCCCACATTAAATCCTCTAGTATATGCAAGGCGCTGCAATCATTCAGCAGACTAAATGACATGAAGGTCTGTATATAATATATCCAAGCCAAGGGGAGGAGCTAGGAGGGTGGAATGATTGGGATGGTTTGAATTGAATGTTTTTCCATGTCATGCCTCAGACCTGTGAGGGAAGGGTTTTTCTTGTTTGTTTTTAATCTGAGTATCTCTGAAGACTCTGGAATATCCTCAGCCTGCCTGTTGGTGTTATATTTTTTTTAAGTGTTGTATTTAAAAAACACTAGAGGAAGGGGGATAGTTCAAAGGTAGTAGATCATCTGCTTTGCATGCAGATGGTCCCAGATTCATTCCCCAGCATATCTAGGTAGGGCTGGGAAAGACTCCCTGTCTGAAAGCCTGGAGAATCGCTGTATCGTTCAGTCAAGACAATACTCAGTTAAAGGAACCAGTGATCTGAATCAGTATAAGGGAGGTTCTCATGTTCCTGTTAGGAACCTATTAGGAAAAATTAATATGAAAACATAACAAAACAAATCAACCACTTCAAAATTCAATAATCAATATTACAATCAATATAAGTGTTTTAATACACCAGCATCTCAATCCAACTTAATATTACTATTTTTACTTCAATAGTGGAAAAATATTTAAAATCTCCATGTTGTTAATTAACCTACCTTCTCTATGTTAAACAAAGATATGTGAATTTTATGTAACTGATAATTCCCCAAAAATTGTTTCCCCATATATTTAGTTGATGGAATATCTTCTTCTTTTGACTGTAGTGAGTTATTGCTGTTATCAGCAAATGAAATATTAGTTCCATTTCTTCCTTTGTTACAGATTATTTTAAATACCCCCCCCCCAAAATGTATTATCTAGTGGCCTGTATTGCTTCTTGGCCTTGACTAAGATCAAGTGAAGTGCGGTACAGTGGGAGTGTAATTCTGGTTATTTCCTTGGTTTTACTAATGATCTCTTTCCAGAATACCTGTATATGTGGGCTTGTTGTTGTTATGTGCCTCCAAGTCTACTACGACTTATGGCGACCCTATGAATCAGTGACCTCCAAGAGCATCTGTCATGAACCACCCTGTTCAGATCTTGTAAGTTCAAGTCTGTGGCTTCCTTGATGGAATCAATCCGTCTCTTGTTTGGCCTTCCTCTTTTTCTACTCCTTTCTGTTTTTCCAAGCATTATTATCCTTTCTAATGAATCATGTCTTCTCATGATGTGTCCAAAATATGATAACCTCAGTTTCATCATTTTAGCTTCTAGTGATAGTTCTGGATTAATTTGTTCTAACACCCAACTATTTGTCTTTTTTGCAGTCCATGGTATCCGCAAAGCTCTTCTCCAACACCACATTTCAAATGCGTTGATTTTTCTCTTATCAGCTTTTTTCACTGTCCAACTTTCACATCCATACATAGAGATCGGGAATACCATGGTCTGAATGATCCTGACTTTAGTGTTCAGTGATACTTCTTTGCATTTGAGGACCTTTTCTAGTTCTCTCACAGCTGCCCTCCTCAGTCCTAGCCTTCTTCTGATTTCTTGACTATTGTCTCCATTTTGGTTAATGATTGTGCCGAGGTATTGATAATCCTTGACAAGTTCAATGTCCTCATTGTCAACTGTAAAGTTGCATAAATCTTCTGTTGTCATGACTTTAGTCTTTTTGACGTTGAGCTGTAGTCCTGCTTTTGTGCTTTGCTCTTTAACTTTCATCAGCATTTGTTTCAAATCATTACTGGTTTCTGCTAAGAGTATGGTATCATCTGCATATCTTAAATTATTGATATTTCTCCCTCCAATTTTCACACCTCCTTCTTCGTCCAGTCCTGCTTTCCATATGATATGTTCTGCATATAGATTAACCAAACAGGGTGATAAAATACAACCCTGTCTCACACCCTTTCTGATGGCGAACCAGTCAGTTTCTCCATATTCTGTCCTTAGAGTAGCCTGTTGTGCAGAGTATAGGTTGTGCATCAGGACAATCAGATGCTGTGGCACCCCCATTTCTTTTAAAGCATTCCATAGTTTTTCATGATCTACACAGTCAAAGGCTTTGCTGTAATCTATAAAGAACAGGGTGATTTTCTTCTGAAATTCCTTGGTCCGTTCCGTTATCCAACGTATGTTTGCGATATGATCACTGGTACCTCTTCCCTTTCTAAATCCAGCTTGGACATCTGGCATTTCCGCTCCATATATGGTGAGCGCCTTTGTTGTAGAATCTTGAGCATTACTTTACTTGCATGGGATATTAAGGCAATAGTTTGATAATTACTGCATTCCCTGGGATCCCCTTTCTTTGGAATTGGGATGTATATGGAACACTCCCAGTCTGTGGGCCATTGTTTAGTTTTCCATATTTCTTGACAGATTTTTGTCAAAATTTGGACTGATTCAGTCTAAGTAGCTTGTAGCAACTCTATTGGTATGCCATCTATTCCTGGTGATTTGTTTCTTCCAAGTATTTTAAGAGCAGCTTTCACCTCACATTCTAACATTTCTGGTTCTTCATCATACGGTTCCTCCGTGAATGAATCTGTCATCCTTGCATCTCTTTTATAGAGTTCTTCAGTGTATTGCTTCCATCTTCCTTTTATTTCATCTCGGTCAGTCAGTGTGTTCCCCTGTGGATTATTCAACATCCCTACTTGTGGTTTAAATTTCCCTTTCATTTCTCTAGTCTTTTGCAACAGGGCTCTTGTTCTACCCTTTTTGTTGTCCTCTTCTATTTCTATACAGTAACTACTGTAATAGTTCTCTTTGTCCCTACATACTAGTCACTTTATTTTTGCATTTAGGGTTCTGACTGTGTTTCTATCTCTTTTTGCTTTTGCTTTCCTTCTCTCTTTAACCATTTGAAGAGTTTCTTCAGTCATCCATTGGGGTCTTTCTCTCTTTTTAACTAGAGGTATTGTCTTTTTGCATTCTTCTCTGATGTCTCTGACTTCATTCCATAGTTCTTCTGGTTCTCTGTCAACTACGTTTAAAGCCTCAAACCTGTTCCTTATTTGATCTTTATATGCTTCTGGGATGTTATTTAAATTGTATTTTGGCATTATGATTGCTTTGTCATTCTTCTTTAGCTTTACTCTGATTTTCGATATGACCAGTTCATGATCTGTACCGCAGTCTGCTCCTGGTCTTGTTTTCGCACAAAGTATGGAACTTCTCCATCTTCTGCTACCAATTATATAATCAATTTGATTCCTATATTGACCATTTGGTGATGTCCATGTGTATAGTCGTCTTTTTGGTTGCTCAAAAAATGTGTTCGCAAGAAACAAATTATTGGCTTCACAGAATTCAATAAGTCTGTCTCCTGCTTCGTTTCTGTCTCCTAGGTCTCATTTGCCCACAATTCCTAATTCTTCTCTGTTCCCTACTTTTGCATTCCAATCCCCCATGATTATTATCATATCTTGTTTTGGTGTGTGATCAATTTCTTTCCGTACTTCTGCGTTAAATCTCTCCAATTCCTCTTCTGCATTTGCAGTTGTAGCGTAGACTTGGATGATGGTTATGTTGATAGGTTTCCCGTTTAATCTCATTGATATCACTTGCTCAGACCTTGCGTTGTAGCTCCTAATTGCTTTTGCTACATCACTTCTCACTATTAAAGCAACCCCACTTCTTCTTAATTTCTCATTTCCTGCATAAAATATTGTGTAGTTGCCTGATTGAAAATGTCCCATTCCCGTCCATTTTAGTTTGCTCACACCAAGTATTGTAATGTTGTTGCGTTCCATTTCTTGCTTGACAATTTCTAACTTTCCCTGGTTCATCCTTCTCACATTCCATGTTCTAATTGTGGGCTTTGTACAACTCCGGACTCTCCTTTCGCATCTGTGCGCCTCAGCCTCTGGGCTTCCTTTCGGCTTTGACCCAGCTGCGTCATTAGTCACCATGCTACTCGTACTTGTCCTTTGTTCTTCCCAGTAGCTCGGTGAGTGCCTTCTGACCTGGGGGTCTCATCTTCCAGCACTATCTCGTGTTGCATTTTGGATACTCTGTTCATAGGGTTTTTGTGGTAAGAGGTATTCAGAGGTGGTTTACCATTGCCTTCCTCTGAGTTTGGATGCATCTTAGTCTGGTGTTTCAGCTTTGACGATTCTGGCTTGGGTGCCCCTGCTAGGAGTCTAGCCTCTTGGTCTAGACTCCTGACGGCATTGCTCTCAGCTTCTTCAACACTCTCAAACCCCCTCACCACGTTAAGGTGTATATCCGAAGAGGAGGGTATGTGTGGTCATTGTTACTATAACTGTATCAGATCTCCTTTAGTGTGATTACAGCTGCAATCCTATTTGCACTTAACCATGTATAAGCCCATTGACTTCAATTACACTTGAGTAGACATGTATAGGATTGGGTGTATGTCGCCAGCAGGATTCATCCATATTAGAAATTTGTGTAGGTTTTTTGGAGCTTCCATGATGATTTCATTCCTTCAGTCTATAAATACTGCCACACATCTTCTGACAGCCTCCCCCCCCCCAAATCCTTGTTCCATTTTGTACAATAGCTATATTATCTACACAGTTTATCTTATTTGATAACTTACAACCAGACTGGAAATAACACGTTTATTTGAACCCTCAATTATTTTCTCAGAATTTGTTTGCCCTCTTGAAGCATTTCCATTTAGTTTTGCATTTCCATTGATATAAATGAAAATACTAGGAAGCAGTTCTTATTTCTTCTCCTGATAAAGAGAAATTTATTTATTTAATTGATTGATTGATTGAGCAAGGAGCATTGGTGGTATATCTGGAAAACTGGGGCCATCTCTCCACACATCCAAAAGTTCTCCGGGAAAAGCTGAAGCCTAACCATGAAGGTATAACCCTCCTATTGTCTGAATTTATTGGATATCTCATTTGAATAACCATTTCTTTTTGAATTATGGTCCTCCTAAGGGTGTGTGTACTTGTTGACTTATGTTGTTGTTGTTGCACTTATATACTGCCCCATAGCCAAAGCTCTCTGGGCGGTTTACAACAATTAAAAACATTAAAAACAAATATACAAATTTAAAAACACATTTTAAAAAGCAATTTAAAAACACAAATGATGAGAATGTCTTTATATTAATTAGAGTTAATTAAACTTTATAAAGTTAATCTAATCTGGGTTTCACATTTTGCTTGTCTAATGCAGGGATGGAGAATCTGTGGCCCATCAGATGTTGTCGGACCACAGCTCCCATCATCCCTGACTTTTGGCTATGCTGTCTGGGGCTGATGGGAGTTGGAGTTCAACAACATCTGGACGGCCACAGATTCCCCATTCCTGGACTAGTGTGTGAACAAAACACACAGCACTTTAGACGAGGGTCTCAAGCCACATTTTAATTCCCCATTTTGAACCTGACATCCTTTGCTGCTATGCATCTCACAGCATCAATATTATGTTTATCTGATAAATCCTGCTTCACATTTCTCAAAAATGCAGAGCTAGCCAAGCAACCATAGCATGCGTATCGAAAGACAAATGCTTTCAGATGTGAATGCTGAGATAAGTATCTGGTTAATTATGGGTGTAGCAAACTGGGGCTGATTTCATGCAACTTGAAAAGTACTTGTAGTTAAAGCATTAAAATAGTGTTATGTAATATTGTGTCTAATTAAAGACTTGAAAGTTTCAGTGACTGGAACTTGAATTACATCACAGAACTTTGTGTAAGACTATAACTCTACACAGAACCATGTAAATATGCCAAATGCTTTCCTACTCATATTTGATGGTACTCTGACCCAACAAAGCACATCATAATTATTCTCATTTTTCAGACTAGGGATTTCAGTCTTAAAAACAGTGACATCCATGATTACCAAATGGGTTCATGCATAAACTAGGATCTGAATTCAACACACCAACCTTAAAACATAGAGCTAGTGTAAACCCTATTGACTTCAGTGGAACTTGCGCTTTCAGCTAAGCGGTTAGCATCACAGCCCAAGTCTTGATTCTAGAAGGCAGACAGTGATGCTATGCATGCTTACCTGTAAAAATGGGGAGGGGCTGGGTTAGGTGTTATGCAATGAAGTAATGAGTTTGTTTCCTCTTTTCTTCCTGTTGATGACAAGAAGAGACTCGTGCCTTTAAATAAACTGGGGAGAGGCAAGAGAATGAGGAGCAAACACTCTTTGCAAATAGAAAGTCCCGTGTTTGATCAATATTTCTCCATGTAGAAGAATCTGTGGGAGCAAGACTGGGATGGACTTCTCCCGAAGGCCTTGGGAAGGTTCTGCTGGTTATAGTTGATAATTCTGGCTGCAACGGAGACTGCTTTACTTAAGTGTTAGTGGCATCTCCAGTATTACATCGGCACTACTTGCTGCTTTGTGGTAATTTTAGTGCCCATCATGCTGACATTACTGATACAATGTAGGGATTTGCGTACAAATTTGATAGATCTTGCTTGACCTGTAAAATTTCAAATACAGCATTCATACTATTAACAGAAACTGTAACAAAATTAACAAAGCAAGTTACCACTTCTGTGCTGCAAAACATCCACTCTCAATACTACTTTGCAGAGGAAAAGTTGACGAGTATCTGAGGAACAGTGATTGAAAGAAATGGACTGCCTTAAAGTCAATCCGACTTATGGGGACCCTATGAATAGGGTCTTCATGGTAAGCGGTATTCAGAGGGGGTTTGCCATTGCCTTCCTCTGAGGCTGAGAGGCAGTGACTGGCCCAAGGTCACCCAGGGAGCTTCAGAGCTGTGTGGGGATTTGAACCCTGGTCTCCCAGGTCGTAGTCCAACATCTTAACCACTATACCACTGAAGTGAAGAAACAGTGGACTGGAGGAAGGATGATTAGAAATAGTGAAGTGCCAGGTGGGAACAGTGCCAGCCCAAGACATTTATCTGCCTGAAATGGAGCCTAAATGCCCCATTTTAAAAGGTGTTGATGTATCATTTGGACACCAATTCCTGCACTCGTCCTGCCCCCCACGTTACTGTCTGAAGCAGAACACTTCAAACTGCTACACTGCAGAGCCCATCCTGAAAAGGTAAAGGTGTCCCCGCACTTGTAGTGCGAGTCGTTTCCGACTCTTAGGGTGCCGTCTTGCGACGTTTACTAGGCAGACCGTATATATGGGGTGGGATTGCCAGTTCCTTCCCCGGCCTTTCTTTACCCCCCAGCATATGCCGGGTACTCATTTTACCGACCACGGATGGATGGAAGGCTGAGTGGACCCCGACCCCTTTTACTGGAGATTCGACTTCCTCCTTCCGTTGGAATCGAACTCTGGCCGTGAGCAGAGCTTCGACTGCATTACCGCCGATTGGGAGGAAAGATGCTTATTCTTTCCTGAGCTTGCCACTTTCTCCCAGCATGTCCCACATGAGCTGTCCTTCATCTCAGCCAAACCTGAGTTTGGGGTCCAGCTAGGTGAAAGGTTGCTGGCTTTCACAGGTGGGGCTGGAAGTAGCAGCGGGGAAAACCTGGAGAGCAGGAAGGATTGCACTCCCCACTTCCTGCTTGCCATCTCTCTACTGCAGATCTGTTCTTCTCTTAATGCTATTCTGCAATAGCAGAGAACAAGCAGGGAGGTATTTGCATATATATGACTTGACCATAATTCAAGCCCAGAGTGTGGATAGGATATTCTGTTCACTATTTATATAACACCATCAATGTATCAACTTGGCTATATTAGAAGAGACACTTCTAATATTTCCTTGGAATTGTTGATTCAGTGTAATTATTTTTTGTTAAACCTCCCCCAAAATTCAAAAATCCTAGAGCCTGTATTCCAAACCCTCTACTGTAAATTAGTGCACCCCATCCATTACATGAAATTTAAACCAATTTAACTTCAGTTTGAATCTGAACTTCAATTTACTATTTATTTATTTACCCACCCGACCTTTAACTTTAATTGGGTACTCAAGGCAGCTTGCATTCAATCATAAAGATAAAAACAATTTCTATAAATTATGTAGACGAGCAGGGCTGTTTAGTATACCTGCTTTATTAGACCTGGCATACCCCCAAAATACAGCAATATCTTGGGGACTGTTTGTAATGAGATGTATTTTTAAATTGGTGTACAAACACAGAAGAACCTATAAATAGCCATTTATAACACCATGTTATCAGTCAAAATGCAAGAAGTAGTAAGGAAAGCCAATTATCATCTAATTTCCATGGCTACCATGCCTTTTAATCACAAATGAGGTTAGCATTTCTGAAAAACAATTAACTCCTTATATTCTCAACTGTCTACTAATTATCTTCCATAACTTTTCCAGAGTCTTTAGGATTCGCAGTATAATGTTTGAGAACATTTTTAATGATCTGTGCTTCTTGTTTATAAATTTCATAACATTTCAGTCCCACAAAATTAAATTATAAAAAGTTTAAATCAAAATGCAAGATTTTTTAAAATGACAACAACATGACATGCGTTAAAACTGGATTGAACAGTAGTATCTATATAAACGGATTACTTAATCTCAGGATATGAATGGATGATGGATATGTGTTCTTTCAACAGTATTTCTGTCAGCTGAAACACACAAACAGAAAAATCAAGCGCTGCAATTTTGCTGGGTTATTTCAGACTGTAGAAAAACCTAATAAGAGCCATCCATGCTGGTTCAAATCAGAAGTCCATCTAGGGTTTCTTTCAAAAGTGGCCAGTGTTATGCTTCTGGGAAGCCTGCAAGCAGAGCTTGACGACAACAACAATCTCCTGTGCTTGCCTCCCACCTCAGCAAACAATATACAGAGACATACTGCCTCCCAACCTGTAGGTTCCATGTGGCTATCATGATTAGTAGCCTATCTGTCATTTGTTGTTGTTGTTGTAATGTGCCTTCAAGTTGATTACGACTTACGGTGACCCTATGAATCAGTGACCTCCAAGAGCATCTGTCGTGAACCACCCTGTTCAGATCTTGTAAGTTCAGGTCTGTGGCTTCCTTTATGGAATCAATTCATCTCTTGTTTGGCCTTCCTCTTTTTCTACTCCCTTCTGTTTTTCCCAGCATTAGTGTCTTTTCTAGTGAATTATGTCTTCTCATTATGTGTCCAAAATATGATAATCTCAGTTTCATCATTTTATCTTCTAGTGATAGTTCTGGATTAATTTGTTCTAACACCCAATTATTTGTCTTTTTCGCGGTCCATGGTATGCTCAAAGCTCTCCTCCAACACCACATTTCAAATGAGTTGATTTTTCTCATATTTGCTTTTTTCACATCCATATATAGACATTGAGAATACCATGGTCTGAATGATCCTGACTTTAGTGTTCAGTGATACATCTTTGCATTTGAGGACCTTTTCTAATAGCTGCCCGCCCCAGTCCTAGCCTTCTTCTGATTTCTTGACTATTGTCTCCATTTTGGTTAATGATTGTGCCGAGGTATTGATAACCCTTGACAAGTTCAATGTCCTCATTGTCAACTGTAAAGTTGCATAAATCTTCTGTTATCATGACTTTAGTCTTTTTGACGTTGAGCTGTAGTCCTGCTTTTGTGCTTTGCTCTTTAACTTTCATCAGCATTTGTTTCAAATCATTACTGGTTTCTGCCAGTAGTATGGTATCATCTGCATATCTTAAATTACTGATATTTCTCCCTCCAATTTTCACACCTCCTTCTTCTTGGTCCAATCCCGCTTTCTGTATATGTTCTGCATATATATTAAACAAATAGAGTGATAAAATACACCCCTGTCTCACACCCTTTCTGATGGCGAACCAATCGGTTTCTCCATACTCTGTCCTTACAGTAGCCTCTTGTGCAGAGTATAGGTTGCACATCAGGACAATCAGATGCTGTGTCACCCCCATTTCTTTTAAAGCATTCCATAGTTTTTCATGATCTACACAGTCAAAGGCTTTGCTGTAATCTATAAAGCACAAGGTGATTTTCTTCTGAAATTCCTTGGTCCGTTCCGTTATCCAACGTATGTTTGTGATATGATGTCTGGTGCCTCTTCCCTTTCTAAATTCAGCTTGGACGTCTGGCATTTCTCGCTCCATAGCCTTGTGGTAGTGAATTACATAAGTAAATTCATTAGAATTACTCTTTTTTTGGTCAGTGCTGAATCTACTGTCAATCAGTTAATTAATGATTTTTAGTATTGCCATGGATCATGAATGGGAGAGTGTTATTGTATTGATGTCCTACTTCTGGGTTCCCCAGAGACATCTGGTTGGCTATTGTGGGAACAGGTTGCTGAACTAGATGGGCTTTTGGTCTGATCCACCAGGGATGTTCTTATGTTCTTAAAAAGGGGGAGAAATTCTCCACTTCCTCTATCCCATACATAATTTGATAAACCTCTATAATGTCTCCTTTTAGTCAACTTCTTCTAAATTAAAAAACCTTTCCCCATAGGGAAAGTATTCTAACCCCTTGATGCATGGTTGAATATTCCTTCATATTTCTTAAAAATTCTCTGAACATTTCTTTGTTTGTTTAAGGAATTTATATGCTGTCTTTGAAGGAAAAAACATCCCCAGGTGGCTTACAAAAACTGGTTAAAACAACACAAAATATAAAGTACATGAAAACAGTCCAATTCCAAACTAAAAAATAAGTAGTCTTAAAACCCAGCATGCTTCAATAAAACATAGACAGAAACAAAAAAATTGTAAACGTTCGTTTAAAAATAAACATACAAAAGGATCATACCTACCTCCTTGGGGAGAAAGTTCCAGTGATGTGGGATCACTATAGAGAAGGCTGTGTCTTTCATGCTTGCTAATCTACTGGATCCTGATGTTAATCCACTGAGCAGGACCTTTGAGACTTACATGGATACAAGTTTAGGGGTTTATTTTATATTTATTTTTGTATTACCTGTTTTATATACTGTCTTTCAGCACACAATTGTCCCTTCTAGGCATTATACACAATTCCATAAAGTACAATAGCAATAATTATGATAAAGCATAAAGTTCCAAAGCAGCACTTTAATTTGAGATCAGATGTGAACAGGTATCCAATGTAACTGGTAGAGTATCTGTGTAATATATTTGGAATGCCTGGTCCTACAAACATTATCGTGACTGAATTCTTTACCAGTAAGTCTTTATTCCCAATTTAAAGACAGCTCCACATGGAAGGTATTCCATTAGTCTACTTTGCTTGTTACCAAAGCATGTATAACTGAGGCAAGGTTTACTTTCTTCAGATAAGGTCACACCTGACAAACCAGCCTGAGCTGATAAAAGGCACTCCTGTCCACTAATGCCATCTGTGCTTCCACAGATGGTGGCAAGTTCAGGAGAACCTCAAAACTGTTAATTTGGTCTTTCAGGGAGAGCGCACACCCATTCAAAACTGTTTGCAGGGTTCCATCCAGTTCTATCCCAACTCAGTAATATGTCCCCCAACTGTCGCCACAGGAGCATCTGCAGTAGAACCATCTTGACCCAAGAGGAGAGGAGAAGAAGCTGAGGAACTGTCACCATCCATCTGCCATAGTGGCTCTCCCTCCTTCCCCCAACTGTCACCACAAGGGCATCTGCAGTATAAGCATCTTGACCAGAAGGGAGAGGAGAAGAAGCAGTAAACGATTCTTCTTAACCAAGCTGTCATCATCATCAATCTTTATTTACAGTCAACTGACCACAAACATAAAACATAATGCTGGGAGTTATAAAATAAGACTTCTTCGTAACACAGGGTACAGCGAACAGCAAACTGGATTATATAAACAACTCAAGTTATTTAATTACCGTTGACAATCACACAGGGTCTAGTCGGGATGGCCAAGTTCAGGAATTTTGCCACTCGCTCAGTAATTGCCTTATCTGAACCCTCAAGTAAAATAGTCAAAAGGGACTCAAAAGAACAGCCTGGAAAAGACTGCATAATGGGGTATATTAGGTCTTTTCTGGCCCCTTCGTAATAACTACAATTAAACAGGACGTGTGAAATAGACTCCACTTCGTCATTATCACAGGGGCAACATCTGTTGTTTCATGGAGTTTTTTTATATCTGCCATGCAAAAGTTTAGAGGGTAGGACATTAAATCAAGCCAAAGAGAATGCCCTCCTGTACTTGGGAATAAATAACCAGCTTAGGTAGGGCATCCCGTCTTTGCGAAGAAAACCTGATAGACCCAGTGACTGGGGAGAACAAGGACTGTGTGCGGCTGCAGAGAGCTCTTGGTTATCAATATCCACTAGCCTCTGTTTGACAATCCCTTTGATGCTTTCAAAATCCATAGGAAGCAGATCAGAAGGAGAGAGGCCTACTGAAATAACTTTTTTCACCATTGTCTTTGAAAAAGATGACCCCGCGAAATCTCTCATTGCCTGAGATGTAAGGGAGCTGTGAGTAAGCACCAGACAGCAGCAAAGCCAGAGATGAATAGCATAAGTCCAGGCAAAGCATTTTAGGGAATTGATGCCAGCCTCTAGATTAAGGGTGGCTCCAGAGACACATCTTGGGATGTCAAAGATGGACCTAAGGAAAAAGGATTGAACTCCTTCGAGTGAACCCTTGAAATACGGAAACCAAAGTGGTGCCCCCAAAAGAATCAGAGGAACTATTTTAATTTTAAAAACACGGATGGCCGCTGGCAGAAATTTTCCACCCTTTATAAAAAAGAAGCGTGCCAATGCGCCCATGTTTTTCTCAGCTTTGGCCTTAACAATTTTTTCGTGGGTTCTCCAGCTAACCAAGCGGTCTTTTCCATTTTATTGTAACTTTTTTAAAAAATTATTTATTGTTGTAATAATCTTATGTAAACTGCTTTGTGAGGTCCAAAAAAGCTGCGGAGAGGTTCAGGAGAACCAACAGGGTTGCACTTCCCCATCTGTTCTCCAATGCAAGTAATCCACCAGGGTAACCAAGGCTATCATCATGGCATAATGTCATTTGCATGGGGAATTGTGTCACAAAATACAAAGGGAATACCACCAGGCGTCTGAGGATAGCCAAGCCATCACTTGACATGGCAGGAAAGCTTTTCTTTCTGCTAAAGAAAAGAAAACACACCTTCATCCTAGTATTTAAAGGTAAGTTCATCCCCACTATGAAAGTTCCTAATATTAACCCATTCCCTGAAAGTCACCAAATATCCACCACTTTCACTGGGATGAATGGTCTTGTAAACATGGGGAGGATATTTGGCCATCCCGTATTTGAGTTCCTGTTGCCAGAAACGTTTATTCAAGTTTGGATAGGGTATCTGAGAAGGGAGGTGAATCTTTATGGACTATAGCAACCTCTTCTGCTGCTGTTGGTGCTGTTGCATGTTATCATGAGCATGTCAGAAAGAACGGTCCTTGCTTACCCATTTATCACTCTAGTTTGATGCATATGAAGTGTTTTTATACAGGAGAGTGTTAAAAATGTGATACCACCTCCAGTCCAAAATGGTACAGCCTAGATGTGCTACATGATCCTGATGTTTCAGTTCAAAGATGGTGCCACTTTCTATAGGAATAGCCCATTTACACTTGTATAGCACTTTTCCTTGGGTATAGTCAGAGTAACTTATATGGAACTCCTTACAGTTTCCATTGCTGATCAGGTCCATACCAACTTAGCTTCAACAATGCTAGAATTTTGGGTACTCTAGTATCATTCACTGGGCTCATTCCAGTAGCAGCAACATCTTAGTTGTAGTCTCTAGAAACAAGAAACAGCTTGTGTCACTCAGGAGCTACATCACTCACAAGAAGTTGTTTGGTTCTATCAGACAGATGAGACATTTTTACTTGGCAGCAGCCTCTGGATACCTTTCCCCATGTGGCATGCAAGGATAACTAGTTATATGAAAAGAACGCCATGATGAGTATAGATCTGCAGCATGTTCATAGCTGTCAGCATTTTCTCATACATGCCATAATTGGTACGCTGGCAATCGGAACCCACGGTAAAAGCTGGCCCAACCAGTTCACCATGTGCAATGAAGTCTGCATGGATTGAAAAACAAGTAGTTGCATCAATAAGGACTAAGTTAGGGTGTATGCTTCCCACCTCTTTTGTTTGTTTCATTTCCCTTTTACCTTTCCTCCTTATTTCATTGACCATTTGCATTTTTTTAGAAACGTTCACATGCACCCATTGATCTAACACACATGGGCTGTAGAGCAATCACCACAGAATGTAATTCAACTCTTCCATTACCATATGCATATTATACCGACAGCATGTCTTGGACTGTAGAGCAGAGGACTGTCAGGTAGAGTTGACCTGTATCCCACCAGCCAGCTCTGCGTTAAAAAAAAAAACCAAAACCCTGCAGGGAGACCAGCTAAGGAAGCCACCGTACACTAAAAGGCCAAAGGAGATGAAGTGATATTCTCCGATTCATAAAAAGTGTTTTATTATTAATGCTTTTATAAAACTGTGTTTTCATTGCTATTCTTATGTTTTGTAAACTATCCTCAGGATTTTCCATTGAAGGTGCATTATAGAAACCCCTAAGATAAATAAAATATAAATAAAATATGATCAGGAAGATTGCTCAGTGGTCTGAGCATTTAGGTGGTCTGTCCCTCCTGAATACAGATTATCTTTGTTCTGTTCTTGGCTTCAGAGGAGGAGAGTTTGGCAAGAATTTAATAACTGTTTATAATAACTGTTCCTATCTCACCCATCCCCTGTCTCCAAACTCAGTATCTTGCCTGTGGGACAAAAGAAGGGGTAGGTGGAGGCAGGCTCTCCCAGAGCTCTGGCCAAATGTTTTTTCTGCCAGGAACTGGGATTATCAATCCAAGAATCCCCATTGAGAAGTTAATGGTAGTTTCAAATTCCCAGTAAAAAAAATCAATCTGTCAAGGCCCTAGGAGGATCCCTGGCAGCCTCCTTCTGTCCCAGAATTCTTGGGTTTGGAAGAGACAGCTCCTAAAATTGTGGGGAGCACAGGCTGTGAGCAGGGCTGTGTTTGCCTAATCCTGCTCACAAGCATTCAACCAGAGATGCTCAGTTTTGCAAATGATCCTGATTGAATGCTCACAATATCCCTACTGGCTAGAGACCACAGTGGGGCAAAGAACCTGAGTGCTAGTACCACAGGCAAGAGTAGCTCCATCACAGCCTAAGCCTCTGAAAAACACTGCCTTCAGAAGCCCAATAATTGCGAACTTCTTAAGGTATCCTACATTCCTTATGCTTAATTTCTCTTTTGCATACAATAGCTGAAACTTGGGAGTAACCCAAGAAACTCAGTGCATCTTATATGACAATGATTTAATTAAAATCTTGATGTCTAAAATAAGATCCAGCACGGAGCCTCTCCCTATTCCTTGGCAGCCAGCAAGACTGGTTGAGCTGTCTGAAATGTTGGGTAAATACAGATCTATGGCCAAGTTAAGGGCTTCCTCAGAAACAAGTGAACTAACATGATATAATAGTCAAACATGACATGACAGGTTTATAGAAAATACATTGTCCAGTCATCAACTAAGTCAGTAGTTTTTAGCTTCTTGGACTCAGGCTCCACCTTTCACATGCAACCCAGTTTTCACCTTCATTGTTTATTTATTCCTTTTCTCTCTCTTTGTCATCCTTTGCATATACCAGAGCAAGAACTCAGTCATGTAAAGGATCACCAGTACCCATATGAACTCCCCAGTGCATAAGATCATTATTTCAGATGCTGGTCTCTGGTCACCCTTTAAATCAAACTCATTTTGGGGAGTATCAGAGGCAGGGCCTTGTCCATAGCAGCACGTGGATTGCAAAACCCCTTCCCTAAGGAATTCTTGCAAGCCTGCCCTTTCTCTCTGCACTTTTAAACGAACTTTGACCATTTTTTTAAAAAAATGAAGACCTTTTATTACTAGCTTTTTAAAAAAAAAATGTATTCGTGCACATTTTTATAAATGTTTAGCAGTGCTGTTTTAAGCTTTGCCAGGTTGTGATAATATCTTCTAAAAGGTGGAGTGTAATCAATGAAATTATACAACCACGAGAGCGTCAGCATGGATTTTTCGCATTCCGCAATGTTACATAGAACCCCCCATGCCATTCTGCTGCTTCCCATAAACTCATTTCAAAACAAACCCTTACAAATCTTATACTACAGAACTCAGAAATGCTTGCTTAACAACACTGTAAATTTTCATGGTGATACATAAAATAGTCAGAGAGAATAGAGATTTCAAAGTGTAAAAAGAGAGGAAAAAAACCAGACCCCTGTTGAACTTTTTTCGGTCAGTGTTCTCTTAAATTTGTTGGAATTAATTAAAAATCAGCCATATTCACAGAGTACCAGTAATCCTATTACTGACCTTGCCCCATAGTCTGACCTTCATCTTCTGCAGTTTAAAAGTTAAAATGTCTAGCCAGTTTTTAAGTAATTTAAGAAATTAAAGTCAATGATAGCCGGGGCATGCTCAGTAAGAACCAACGGTCAGTGTTCTAAAAGCCAAACTTGCCGCTGCTTTGCTTGGCTAATCAGGGGGCCACACCCACACCAAATCTTTATTTCACTTTAGACAGTCATGGCTTCTTCCAAAGAATCCTGAGAAATGTAGTTTATGAAGGGTGTTGAGAGGAGACTCCTATTCCCTTGACAGAACTCCAGTGGGCAGAGTAGTTTAACAGCCGCTCTGATTGGAGCTCTGTGAGGGGAACAGGGCATCGACTAGCAACTCTCAGCACCCTTCACTAACTATACTTCCCAGGATGCTTTGGGAGAAGCTATGACTGTCTAAAGTGAAATAAAGGACTTGTGTGGATGTGGCCAGGGACAGCATTGGTTTAAATTTGGGTGGGAGGCTACATGTGCCTGCTGTAGAATAAAAAGGTGGGGGAAACCCTGAAAAAGGATGATACTGTTCACAATGTTTTCCTTTTGGAAAGGAAATGGGATTCCCCCCTGCCCAGTGCCCACCCACCCAATCTCCTCCCCTCCCTCCTTCTTCCCCCTCCCTGCCCCTCCCCCAGGTCAGTTTCACCTATCCTAAGCATAATTGCACAGGAGTAAATCCCACTGAACTCAAAAAGAGCAGAAATGATCAAACCTCTCCCCTCCTCCTCCCTCCTATCCCTTTCCTTTTGCCACTTCCCTCCCCCTTCCTTCCCCCTTCCCCCTCCCCTTCCCATCCCCTCCTTCCACTCCCTGTCCCCTCCCTCCTTCTCCTTCCCCATGGTCAGTTTTACCTATCTTAAGCATGATTGCACAGGGGTATTTCCCACTGAACTCAATAAGCATGCAAATAAGAAAATCTCCTCCCTTCCATCACCTTCCTTTTACCCCTTCCCTCCCCCTTTCTTTGCCGCTCCCGTCCCCTTCGAATCCCCTCCTTCCCCCTCCTCCTCCTTTTGCTCCCCTCTCCCCACTTTCCTCCCTCCCACTCACCTCCCCGCCCTCCTTCCCCATGGTTAGTTTTACTTATCCTAACCATGATTGCATGAGAGTAAATCCCATTGAACTCAGTAAGCATGCAGATGATCAGACCTCCTTTTCCCCTCCTTCCCTCTTCTCTCCCTTCCTCCTCCCTTCTTCCTCCCCCCCTTCCTGCTTCTTCCTCCCCTGCCCACTCCAGTAAGGGTTTTTTTGCCTATTAGTGAATATGAAATAAATTTAAAGTGGCAGCCACTTTGGAAACCCTACTTCAGTTGTTCCTAGTACTCTTTTCTTACATTCCTAACAATAAGCAGCAAATAAAATGAAACAGCACACAAACAAAAATGGCAGCTTTTGTATTGTCAGCTGTCCAATGAACATGTGTTGATCGGCATACATCTAGTATGGTGTGTATAAATAAGTAAGCTCCACAGGAGTCACCCAGCTTAGGTTAATTTATGACCCACATTTTAGTCATAACCAGCTAAAGACCAATTCACTCATAGGCAAAAAACCTTGCGGTTTAAGAATGTACCTATAGCCCACAGATATTTCTATCAAACTTTAAAAAGCAGGGAAATTGGGCAGCTATAGTGAATGCACCAGGGGAGCAGGAGACCTGACCTCCTCTCTGAGATATTGGACTGCCCTACAAATTGGTCAAAATGCAAACACCATTTGGGTTGGTCTTTCACAGTCCAATCCACTTGCTGTGTAGCTTGGAAGAATTTGGTAACATGTGCCTCTGAGCATATGGTGAGCGGTGGCAACACCTGCCATCTCCAAAGATAGAGAATTATATCTTTGTATGTTTGTTGGTGTTCTTCTTACTTTGCTTCTTTCCTGTTTTACTAATGTTTCCACAGAGAATCTAAGCCAGAAAATTTTATTTCCCTCATTATTCATCCTAGAAATCTGTGTCAAATTTATTTTTATTAATTTGAAAGCCTTTTTATTGGTCAATGTCATATGATGGTGAAGATAGCCTTTTGTGTTTCAAATTGGAGATTATGTTTTATTTCTATTTTGGGTGCATTAACAGTTGAATCTGAAACTGCAGTTTGATATAAAATCAGACTGATTACAATATGTTGCTACTTTAGCAATGAATCTTAGCTGTTGAAAAAAAGAGGATGCATGTTTTCAGGCTGCTGTGTTTAAACCACTTTATTTAAGTCAAGGTGAGCATGGTCAATTAAAAACATAGAGCACACTGTCGGGATAAAAATTAAATTGATCATGATATAAAATAATGTCGGTTTATTTCCTAATGACCTGACCCTTTTGCATTCCAGTGGCTCAGTGAATAAAGGCCGGTTTAAGCTGGAAACCTCCCCTCCTTTAATCTTGTATCACATTCATGCTTATTACCTCGCTCATAGTTACAAAGCATAACATGCATAAAAGTGTTAAAGTTTTCCTTTGCCCCACAAAGGAAAACTTGTGAATCTTTGAAATGCAAGACCAGCAATATTAAACCTGTCGCCACTTGAGGGGCGCCCGGTTGCAGCTGGGCCCCCTCCTATGTATCTCCCTTTGTTCCTAGTTGCAGAGTGCTTATCTCAAGGACATGTGAAATATGCAGACCCAGAGTCTGAAAGATATTTTAATGTTTCTACTTATGTTCTTCCTCTGCACCCTTTACCTCCTTTACATATCTTTAGGCTGTATACAAGCAAAGTGTTTCTTTATAATTTATGACGCTGCTCCCCAATATTGTAACCTCGGGGAAAGGCTATATATTCTCTGACCTGTCAATAAATCGGGTTCCCATTCTGACCTGCCTTTGGGCTAGTAAGTATTGGGTTCCCCTTTGCAAAGGAATTGTGGTGTGCTTACTTGATCTCTGATAGTGGGTTAAATTTGCACTCACCTCCGCACCCCCTCCTGGGTGAATGTGAGCTGAGGTAGACAGAGACAGCTCGCGTGTTGGGTTTGGACCTAACAACACTGTGACGACCTTCCCTGGTTCTCCCTGTCAGGTTCCCACCTGCTTGTGGCTACTGCCTTTCACTAGGCACCACCAGGGAGACCACCAGTCAGGACCGTCCTTTATATGGTTTCTCACTCCTCTCTAGCACAGATCTCACTAGATCCCACTGCTAGGCAGCACCACCAGTCACGTCCTATAACCAATACTCCCAAAGACTTTGCCTGA
This sequence comes from Rhineura floridana, assembly GCF_030035675.1. Classification (NCBI taxonomy): domain Eukaryota; kingdom Metazoa; phylum Chordata; class Lepidosauria; order Squamata; family Rhineuridae; genus Rhineura; species Rhineura floridana. Next base: position 6,386,349 of record NC_084488.1, read on the forward strand.
GTCTCTCTCTAGCTGGTTACTTTTGTGACTGAGTGCTTATGCTGTTCCCAACCCCCTTGTATCTTTATATAAAAAGCATACAACTCTGGGTTGCTCTGGATACTTGACTTGTTACAATTTCTCCCTTCACCGCTGCCACCATTAGATACTGTTTCTGTTCAGCCTTGGTCATTACCTTGCCCTCCCTTCTGGTCTGTATATTCCCCCAGCCAAGGATCAGACCTTTGGTAAACCTGAATAAGTATTTATTTACTAATAACAGGAAATAACAAGATTACTTTAGGAATGTTTCACAAGCGTATGGTTTCATATATGGTTACTCTTTATGTTTCTGTTCATATATATCCTCTTTAAATATCAACCAAATCCAATCCAAACTTCCCTCAGAACTCTGCCAACCAACTCAACAACCTCTCTCCAACCGACTCTCTAACCGACTCTCTAACCGACTCTCTCTCCCTCCCCCTCCTCATCACTCACCAACCTCCATTTATACCTTCAGCCAGCCAGCCACTCAGCCAATCATCATCCAGCGCAGTTCAGCTTCTCACCCATGTACTTCCCCTTTCTCTCTCAGTCAATTACCATACATCACCCAATAGACCCGCACTTACCATATTTACAGATGCTAACTTACAGGAACATCACACACACCTACAATTTTGCTAGAATATATTTCACCTCACACTGTTTTATCTTGTGCAAACTGAGATACTCCTGAGGTCCACTGGAGACTATTCTGCAGAAGTCAGTACCATTATTCCACAATCATGTCTGGAGTTTTTTTAGTGTAAATTTTGCAAAGTGTTGCTGTACTTCACATATTCACAGAAACAAAAAGAAAATGATTTCCTATAGGAAACGTCACTAAAATTGCAAAGTAAATCAGACATATTTAAAGTGACCATCTGAACTATATCAACTGTCTTCATAATGTTGCTTCCTCCCTACTAAAACAAGATCAGCACAGCACATGTCTTCTTTCTATTATTTGAGCTGATTGCAAGTGTTGCCAAAACTCACCATATGCTCAAAGGCACATTACCAAATTCTTGCAAGCTACACAGCAAGTGGATTGGAATGTGAAAGACCAACCCAAATTGTGTTTACATTTTGACCAATTTGTAGGGCAGTACAATATCTCAGAGAGGAGGTCAGGTCTCCTGCTCCCCTGGTGCATTCACTATAGCTGCCCAATTTCCCTGCTTTTAAAAGTTTGAATAGTCTGTGGGCTATAGGAATGTTCTTAAACAGCAAAGTTTTTTGCCTATTAGTGAATTTCCTGGCTTTTTAATCCGGGAGGTAAGAAATGGGATCCTGTCCACGTTTGCTGAGAATGGATTGATCATTTGCATGCTTATTGAGTTCAGTGGAATTTACTCCCCTGCAATCATGCTTATGATAGGTGAAACCGACCACAGTGGATGGGGAGGGGAGGAGGAGGAGGAGGGAGGGGAGGAAAAGCAGAGGGGAGGACTGCGAGGGGAGCAGGCAGGACGGGGAAGGGAGGACAGGTTTGATCATTTGCATGTTTATTGAATTCGGTGTGATTTACTCCCATGCAATCATGCTTAGGATAGGTAAAACTGACCAGAGGGGGAGGGAGAGAGAGCTGGAGTGAGCAGGGGAGGAGGAAGGGAGAGGAGAGGGGAAAGAAGGGAAAAGAAGATCTGATCATTTGCATGCTTATTTAGTTCAATGGGATTTACTCCTATGTAATCATGGTTAGGATAGGAAAAACTGACCATGTGGGAAGAGGAGGGGAAGGTGGAAGGTGAAAGAGCATATTGGAGGGGGGCAAAGGAAGGGGGAGAGGAGGGCAGGTTTGATCATATGCATGCTTATAGAGTTCAGTGGTATTTACTTCCGTGCAATCATGCTTAAGATAGGTAAAACTGACCATGGGGAGGAGAAAGGGGAAGGGGAGGAGGGGAAGGGGAAGGAGGGTATTGGAAGGGGATGGGGATGGGGAGGGTGGGGCAAAGGAAGGGGGAGGGAAGGGGCAAGAGGGAGGGGATAGGAGGGAGGAGAGGAGAGGCTGGGTTTGATCATTTGCATACTTTTTGAGTTCAATAGGATGTATTTCTGAGTTTGAAAATGGAAATGGACTGCCTTCAAGTCGATCCGGACTTATGTTGACCCTATGGATAGGGTTTTCATGGTAAACGGTATTCAGGGGTGGTTTTACTATTGCCTTTCTTTGAGGGTGAGAGGCAGTGACTGGCCCAAGGTCACCAAGTGAGCTTCATGGCTGTGTTGGGATTCGAATCCTGGTCTCTCAGGTCCTAGTCCAACACTGACCTGGGGAAGGGGCAGGGAGAGGAGGGGGAGGAGATTGTGTGGATGGGCACTGGGCAGAACGGAAGCCCCTTTCCTTTCCAAAAGGAATACATTGTGAACATTATTGCTTTTCAGCATTTCCCCCACCTTTTTATTCTACAGCAGGCACATGTAGCCTCCCACCCAAATTTAAACCAAAGCTGTCCCTGGCCACATCCACACCAGGCCTTTATTTCACTTTGGACAGTCATGGCTTCTCTCAAAGAATCCTGGGAAGTGTAGTTAGTGAAGGGTGCTGAGTGTCGTGTCCAGGACTGGACTCAGGAACCAGACCAGTTGGTGAAAGCAATTCAGTCTTTATTAAAGTAATATCCAAACAGAAACTACGCCTTCTCATGAAGCAACACAATAACACGTGTCCAGCGACATGCAAGAGAGTTGACAGAACAGGGAATCCCTGCTCCCCCTGACTCTTATAAAGGGGGCTTTCTGGTGCGAATTCTCTCACTCCGCCTCAAGGTGCTCTCTTCCATACCCCTCCTCTCCCCCTTCCTCTTTTTTGTTTTCTCTGGGTTCGTGGTGAAGGGGGAAGCGCTGCCCCCTCCCCTTCTGAGGATTCTACCTCTGGTATTGGGGAAAGAGGGGGTGGACACCATGCCCATCAGGCGGGCTTTTCTCTGGCTGAGGAGGGAGTTGAATTCCTCCTCCTTCCGTTTCTAACTGCTCCGGCCTGGGAAGGGGGGTGAGCGTGGGAAGTTCCTGGGAAGAGTCTGTGTCTGTGTCTGTATCGGCTAGAGTTCCAAGGTCTTTACTGCTGGGCAACACTAACTCTGGGATTCCTCCCCCCTCCTCTGGTTCTTCTTCACACAACTCTGGGAAAATGATCTCCTCCCCCTCCTCATCCTCTGAAGTGCCAGGACCCCAATCCTGCATCCTGACACCATCCTCTCTCTCATGCTGTGCCCTCCCCCCACTGGTCAGCGTAGGGCGATGGGGAAACCGTTGATGGAATTCTTTCACTAAATCTGGGTCATGCACATCCCTCTCATTTTCCCATGATCTGTCAGCTAGCCCATAACCCTTCCAGTGAATTAAGTATTGTAATTGATTACACCTCCTTCTGGAATCAAGAATCTGTTCCACTTCGAATTCTGGTTGTCCATCCACTAGAATGGGTGCCCCCGGAACCTCCACTGGTCGTAAATCACTGGGAGGGGCTGCTTTCGTTAGCAAGGAGCGATGAAACACAGGATGTATTTTGAAAGTAGCTGGCAACTTCAGTCTATAAGCCACAGGATTGATTTGTGCCTCTACTTCAAAGGGCCCCACTCTCTTATCCTGCAGCTTCCTACACTTGCCCGGCATCTGAAGGAAGCGAGTGGACAACCACACCTGGTCTCCTGGTTGGAGGGGGGGGCTCTCTTCGATGCTGATCAGCAATTCATTTATACTCAATTTTGGCATCGTTTAATTGTTGTTTAAGTACCTGCTGCATGGCCTGTAGTTACTGCAGAAATTCCCCTGCTGCAGGCACAAGCACACTCTCTGTACTACTGGGGAAGGCTTTGGGATGGAATCCATAGTTAGCAAAGAAGGGTGTTTGCCCCATGCTGGTATGCAAGGAGTTATTATATGAAAACTCTGCGAAATGCAAATAGGAAACCCAGTCATTCTGTTGATAGGACACATAACAGCATAAATACCTCTCTAAAACAGTGTTCAGTCTCTCCGTCTGCCCGTCCGTCTGGGGGTGATGAGCCGAAGAAAGTTTTAACTCCATCTGCAACTGTCTCCAAACTGCCCTCCAAAACTTAGCTGTGAATTGAGTTCCCCGATCCGAGACTAAGCTATTTGGTAAACCATGCAGCCGGTAGATTTCCTTTATGAACAGCTTGGCTGGGCAAGGGAGGAAATGTGCCATCTTTGTAAGGGAGTCCACAACAACCAATATGGCCGTAATTTCTTGTGACTTCGGTAAATCAGTTATAAAATCCATGGAGAGGTCCTTCCAGGGTTCGTTCGGAATAGGGAGGGGCTCCAGCAGTCCAGGTGGTCTTCCCGTGTCTGTTTTCGCCCGCATACAGACAGAACAGGATTTTACATAATTCTCAATGTCTCTGCGCATTTGGGGCCACCAAAAGTCCTTGGCTACATTCTGAATGGTCTTAAAGATGCCAAAGTGCCCAGCTGTGATAGAGTCATGACATTGATGCAAGATTCTGAGTCTTAGATCCCCCTTTGGAACATATCTGGTGGCTTTAAACCACAACAGTCCATCTTTCCAATGGAAGTTTACTTCTGGGTCCTGACTCTGTCCCATCTCCTGAAGATACTGTTGCATGCATGGATCCTCCTTTTGAGCCTTTCTGAGCTCTTCTTCCCAAGAAGGCTGACATGATCCCAACATCAGCTTCTCTGGCAGAACAACGTACTGGGGTTGGTTGTCAGTTTCACCTCCTTTGTATTGCGGTTGCCTGGATAGAGCATCTGCTCTCTGGTTTTTGGCATGGGCATGGTAAGTAATCTTGAAGTTAAACCTGGTAAAGAACTGCGACCAGCGTATCTGTCTCTGGTTCAGCTTTCGGGCCGTCTGTAGACTCTCCAGGTTCTTGTGGTCTGAACGCACTTCTATCTGATGCTGAGCTCCCTCCAAATACTGTCTCCAATTCTCAAAAGAATCCTTGATGGCTAGTGTGACGCCCTTCCCTGGCTCTCCCTGTCAGGTTCCTACCTGCTCGTGGTTACTGCCTGTCACTAGGCACCACCAGGGACTCCACCAGTCCGGACTGTCCCTTTTTATGGTTTCTCTCCTCGCTCTAGCACAGATCTCAACAGATCCCCCTGCTAGGCAGCACCACCAGTCACGTCCTATAACCAGTATTTCCAGAGACTCTGTGTGAGTCTCTCTATCAGGTTACCTCTGTGACTGAGTGCTTAAGCTGTCCCACTCCCTTTGTATCAATGCAGATAATTCTGGTTTGCTCTGAATACTTGTGGTGTTATATTCTCCCCTTCACCGCTGCCACCATTTGTTTCCCTTCAGTCTTGGTATTTACCTTACCCTCCCTTCTGGTCTGTGAAACCCCAGCCAAGGATCAGGCCTTTGGTAAACCAAATATATTTATTAAATAACAAAGATAACAAGATTTCTTCATAAAGGCACTTAAGCATATGGTTACATCTATTCCTGAGGTACTGGTCTTAGTATTAATCCGAACTCCACACTCTCCACCCAATCTCCTTTCAAAAACCCACCAAAACAACCCACTCACGTTCACCATCCACCCAGATTTAACTGTCATCCTTCCATTTATACACTCAGCCATTCTAAACACTCAGCCAATCATCCAGCATTCTACTGCCCATTCACTCCCCCTCCTCTTTCATTCCACTTACCATGTATCTCCTATACAAACAGCACTTACCATATATACACTAATACATGAACATCACAGCTAGTAACTCCTTTCCCCATACTGTGTAATTCCTTTCAGCATCCTTTAGTTTTCTGGAAAAATACGCGCAGGGGTGTAGCTCCGTTCCTTCCCCATTCAGCTGCAAGAGAACCCCCCCGATGGCAAAATCCGAAGCATCCGCTTCCACGACGAAAGGACGGGTAGGGTCGGCAAAACGCAAAATGGGCTCAGAGGAAAACTTTCCCTTCAGCTCTTTAAAGGCGCTTGCAGCGTCCTCTGTCCATTGAAATTTCCTCTTTCCCCTTAAACAGTCAGTGAGAGGGGCTGTTAACTTGGAAAAGCCTGGAATGAACTTTCTGTAGTAGTTGGCAAATCCCAAAAAACGTTGTACATCCTTTTTAGTGGCCGGTTGCCCCCAATCCAATATACAACTCACTTTTTCTGGGTCCATTTCCACTCCTTCTGCTGAGATGCGATATCCAAGGAAGTCCAAAGACGATAGGTCAAACCCACATTTCTCTAACTTAGCATACAAATGGTTCTCTCTCAGTCTTCCCAACACAGTTTTCACATGCTGATCATGGTCTTCTTGGTTCTTTGAAAACACCAGAATATCATCTAAATAACAAATTACATACTTGTCCAGGAGGTCTCTAAACACTTCGTTCATGAACTTTTGAAACACGCCACGGCTTCCACAAAGTCCGAATGGCATTACCAAATATTCAAATTGACCATAAGAGGTCAGAAATCCTGTCTTCAATTCATGTCCCTCCTTCATTCTGATCAAATTGTATGCTCCTCTTAAGTCCAGTTTCGTGAAGATTTTTACAGAGAGCAGTCGGTCTAACTTCGAAATCAGGGGCAGTGGATAGCTGTTAGGAATAGTGATTTGATTTAAGGCACGGTAGTCATTACAGGGTCTGAGTTCACCTCCTTTCTTCTTCACGAACAACAGGGGCGCTCCAGCGGGGGACTGTGAGGGACGTATAAATCCTCGCTTCAGGTTTTTCTCCAGAAATTCCCTCAGTGCCTCTCTCTCTTTTTCTGTGAGAGAGTAAATTCTTCCTGATGGAATGCTCGCTCCTGGCACTAAATCAATTGCACAGCCATAAGGGCAGTGGGGGGGTAAGATTTCTGCCTCTTTTTCATCAAATACATCTTTAAATTCCACATACTTCGAGGGAAGGATCACTTGCTTGGCTTCCTGCACTGCCCCTGCCAGCGTGTTGGTGGTTCCTTCTGGCTGACAGTTTTCCTGGCAGTACTGAGAAGTGAACCACACCACCGCGTCCTTCCATGCTATCTTTGGGTCATGCTTGACTAACCAGGGCATTCCCAGGATCACATCAAAGTTCGAGAGGTCTGACACATACAGCAAAATGAACTCTTCGTGCCCCGGGATTTGTAGTTTCAATCCCTCCGTGGCTCGCATTACCCCTCCTGATTTCAAGGGTCTCCCATCTATGGTCTCCACTGACAAGGGGGTGACCAATTTCCATTGGGAAATTCTGTAACGCTTTGCTAGCTCTGCATCAATAAAATTTGTGGTTGCTCCACTGTCAACGCTGTGGAGTTAAACATTACTCCTTTGGGAGTTATAATCCAAATAGGTAGCACCAAGACTCCTTTTGAAGGAGGTTTTGCCACCGGAGGCCCTTTGTACAATGCGGCCCCCAGTCCACCGGCCTGTACGTGGACTGGGTTCTTTAGTTTCCCACCGGCTCTGTTTTTCCCCCTTTCAGTCCGCAATCCCGGGCCACGTGGCCCGGTTTTGAACAGTAGAAGCAGAGGCGTTCTCGACGTCGCCTCTCCTTTTCTTCTTCCGACAGCTTTGGCCTAGCCCCCCCCTGTCCTTCGGTCGCGTTGCCTGATGTTCCTGGGGTTGAAAGGGTCTTGCTGTGAGATGCTGAAACTGAGTATCTCTGGATCTCCTGTTTCTTTTCCAGGCGCCTTCCTTCCAACTGGTGATCGATCTGCAGGCACAGCCTAATCAGTCCAGGCAGATTATTTGGGGGGGTAGTTCTAGCCAAGTCATCCAAGATTTCAGAACTCAGTCCACTCCTATACATAAACATCAAGGCTGCATCATTATAACCAGTTTCCTGGGACAGAATTTTAAAGGCATTAGTGTACTCTGACATGGTTCCTTTCCCTTGCTTCAAGGTGCCCAACTGCCTAGCCACCATCTCAGCCCTTTGAGGGTCCTGGAACATCTCAGTCATGGCTTGCATAAATTCTCTATATCTTCCCAGAAGGCCATCCTTTCTGACCAGGTACGGAGTTACCCATTTGGCAGCTTCTCCTTCCAAGAGACTGATCACGAAGGCCACTTTGGCCACATCACTAGGAAACTGCATTCCTGATGTCCAAATACAATTCACATTGAGCCACGAAAGTAGAGAGCTGCTCACTCTGTCCCGCATATTTTGGTGGTAATCCTATAGGAATCTTCACCACAGCAGCCGGAGGGGCTGTTCGCATCTGATCGATCGTGGTTTTCAAGGTCTGATTGTCAGTCTTCAATGTCCTGACCGCCACTAACAAGGTTTGAACATCTGCATGTAGATCCGCCACATTAGTTCTCAGTTGTCTCACTTCCTCTGTCTCAGAAGTGGGATTTGTTCCCCCTGCTCCCTTCTCCATCTTGTCACGTTCAAGCGGTGGGAGCGTTGAGGGTGAAGTAGGTGGTTCTGTCAACCTGTCGTGTCCAGGACTGGACTCAGGAACCAGACCAGTTTATGAGAACTCAGAGAAAAAAGTCCAAAAAGTCTCTGGGCTTTCCCCCCCTCTTTTTAGACTTTGAACTCTCTTTTCTCTCTGTTTTGTGTATCACCATGAAAATTGAGAGTGTTGTTAAGCAAGCATTTCTGAGTTCAGGACTATAAGTTTTGTAAGGTTTTGTTTTGAAATGAGCTTATGGGAAGCATTAGAATGGCATGGGGATATTTTCAATTTAACATTGCGGAATGTGAAAAATCCACACTGGCTATAGTATACAGCCACTCTTGTGGCTGTATAAAACATAAAATAGAATAAATATAATAAGGTAGCATATCATAAAATAAAGTATTACTAAAGTAGTTGCAGAAATTTCGTTAAAATCACAAGCTCCAAAAAAGACGGTTATAAGATGGCTAAGATTAGTTCTTGACAGATTTTGCACACCGCAGCACAGAATTTAGCTACACAGAAATAGCTGCATTTTGATTGGAAGGAAGTAAAGAGACATAAAATGCATCCGATTGACCTGGCAGTTTCAGTAGTAGAGGTTCAATAAAAATTGTGTGTGAATTTCGGTAAAAAAGGCAATATAGAAGGACACGAGTCACTGGTTCAACCTTTCCAGAATCACAGGGATGCTTTTCACAGTAAGGAATTATTTGGTATCTTCCCTCCAGGACTGATGAAAGGAGAACATTTGGGCATGCCACTTTAAAGGCTCTATGATGCTGTTGGACTGAGAGCATATAAAAGTAGTTTCCTGGTTTATTGAGCTAGAGTGTATAGTTGGAAGTTGAACCTAGATCTTGCTGGTGTTCCACATTTCCAGATGTTGCCTAAGAGTCAGTAAGTAGTTATGTTTTAATGCTGCTGGTTTAAATCTGCTGATATGGGTTACAGAACTATTGTAACGATTACTGAACTAAAGTGATGTGATGAGCTCCGAACACGCAAAATTAACTATATAATTGCTATGGTTTGTCATTATTATTCTAACAATGAAACTTGGCAGGATGCATAGCATCATGTTATTAAGCATTATAATAATGCCGTCTGGAGGGGGGAGCCCCAGAGCAATGCTTTTTGCCAGATATATGTTGCATTCAAAATTTTGAGCAGCTCAGTGCTCTTCTTCAAGTAGGCATATTCTGCTTTCACAAAAAAGAACATTGCTACTGTGCTGCTCTTAAAGATGAAGGGCAAAGATTCCTTTTACTAGACCCATACCCATTAGTGAGAGATGCATTTTGACTTTTGATACCATAAAATATGTGAAAAATAGCTCTGTGACCCTCAAAAGATCACACATCTTCAGGAAGGATATAGTTCAGCAAAATGTATCATCTTATCTCCTTTGTGTGCCTTTGGAATGCACTATTAAAATGCACCCTTCTTTTATATTATAACTGCAGGGAGATATGCGAGAGATAAAAAAGAGACTCGCGTTAAAAGGACAGCAGATGTGACCAGCTAAGAGGTGCAGTTATTACTCCCTATCTTGAGCTTTTGATCACTTAGGTTTTCTTACCTCCACACCTGTTTAATATTTCAGACTTGAAATACTGTCTTTTATGTCCCCTTTTTCTGCCATCTGTTGACACCATTCAGTTTGTGTTGCCTGGGTAAAGTCCAGCTGGCAAACACAGAAGGTGAATACATTCAGATCCCCTGAAATTGCAGATTTGGGTGGTGGGGAAGAAGGGGGGTAGGGAGCAACAACCAAAAAAGACCTGTTCCTTCACACTAATAGCTCCTGAGTTGAGAAGCCTATAGTGCCAAATGTTCTCAATGCACAGGCATCCTTTTCTCCCCCCTCCCCGCCCCACTTGTATGTTGTAATCACAAACAATAGGAAATGCAGCATACCAATCACAAAGATAACAGCTGCACTCTAGGGTCAGGCTTTGCATATTCCTCTCTTAACAATAGCAATGTGTAACTTCATCTCAGCACCCAGCTCTGAATAATTTATTTATAGATGCCATATCTATTTTCTATGACATCAGAATGCCTTTTCATAAATGGAAGGTCATTGAAACCATTCTGCACAACAGCCGTAAAGGATTACAAGTATCTGTTCTTAACAGATAGAATTTAAAATTCTAGGGGGAAATATTGGCTAAAGAAAATGAAATGTCTTCTAACACCAGCTTGTTTTTAAAATGTTGACATTGTTTTGTAACAATAATATCCCCATTTCAGGGTAGAAAAACTAAACTGAGAAGAATCATGAAAATGTTTAACTTTTCTCTTGTGTTAGACTCTTCCTAAAGCTGCCAGTTTTTCTATGGACCTTTACACATTGTGCAATTTCTGGGAAATCCAGCTAATACAATAAAATAAATCATTTACCTTGTGTAAAAAAGTTGTGCAGAGGTTCACTGTAGCTCTCATAAAATGCTTTTACAAAATGTAAATGTGCAAATTCTACATTTTGATTGAAAACTATTATTTCAGATCTGGGACAATTTATTCTGTAGTAATATATTTTATAGTATTTTATTTTATTTTTCTTCCATTCTCTGGTTAAGCATGGAATATGGGTGATATCCAGCTTAGTCATAGTCAGAGTAGACCCACTGAAATCAAGTTACTTAAGCCATTGACTCCAGTGGGTCTCCTCCCCTCTGAGTATGACTAACATTAGACATCACCCTATGTTTGCAGTTTGATTAGTAGAGAGAGAAAATATATGCATGCTGCAATTCCATCACGCTTATCTAGGGCTGAATCCCATTGAACAGGTTTAATCCCCAGCATCTTAGGTAAGTCTGGGAAAAGACTCCTGCCTGAAACTTTGGAGAGCCACTCCCAGTCAGTGGTGACAGTGTTGAGTTAGATGGAATAATAATGTGATTTGGTATAAGGCAGCTTCCTATGACTGGTTTACTTCTGAGCAGACGGTTTCACTGTTAGACCATTGGTAGCAACTTAACTCATCAAGTGAACCACCAAGTTAATTCATTTTATGTCTACAATTTTGCGTGCTCAGTGGGAAGAGAAAGAAGCTGAAGTCACAGCCCCTAAGCCCATCAAGCTCCTTTCTTGCTCCCCCTCTTACAATCCCATGCTGATATCAGACAAAGCAAGACCCTGCTAGAGTGTGGGAAAGACATATATGCTTTCTACTACTCCCTAGCACACTATGCTCTCTAAAAATCCCTAGCATGGGGCTGGGGCATCTTTGGCCCTCCAGATGTTGCTGAACTACAAGTGAAACTCCCATCAGCCCCAGCAAGTATGGCCAATAGCCAGGAATTATGGGAGCTGAAATTCACCAATATCCAGAGGGCCAAAGGTTCCCCACACGTGCTGTAGCACAAGGGACATCAACCTTTTTCAGGCTCATGGACACATTTGGATTTTTGAGTGAGTGCCATGGACACCACCCCCTCTGGTCAGTTCTCCCCCCTCCCCCAGATCTCATGCTGGGTATTTGTGTCTGGAATTCCAAGGTAAGAAACCTGTTAGAGTTCTAGGCAGAGAACTGTTAGCACTGTGCACAAGTTCCCATGGATGTTGTGAAGCCAGGCTTTCCAAGGTTGAGCCAGGCTGTTCTGTGCAAAGTGTTCCCTTTGTGTGCATGTCTCCATGGCTTCCCATCACCAGAGTTTCCCCTTGTGAGCCCTAAGTGTGTTTCTCCCCTGTGCCACCCACATCCTATCCCTAACTCTGCCATGTTTTAGCCTTGCCAGCAGAATGGCTCTTAACTACCAAAGTGTTATGCCAGCATATTGGAGGAGTTATACTGGTGTATCTGATGTATTTTCTTTTTCATAGTGCATTTAATCTGTAGGGTCTAAAGAGCTGCTGGGGAGAGCTGAGTTACTAGTACCTGACCTGTCCTGCTGGGTGTTTATGTGGCTGGGTTAGAAGTGCTCTAGGGCACCAATATACAGACTACTCAGCACCCACGAAGAAAGGTTTACAGTTGCCTCTAACATGGGGCAGGGGTGGGGAGAGAAGCTAGAAAATGCAAGCAAAGAAGAAAATAATGGTGCCATGGACAACGGGGGATGTGCCCTTTCTTGAATGAACCTCCATATAAGATCAACCCTTCTGGAAGGCAAAGAGCGAAACCTTGCAAAACCTTAGGAAGCCCAAGAATGATTAGATGAGCTCCCATCCTCAGGTCATCCTGATGAGTAGGAACATTTGGATGCCTGACCAGTGGTGTAGTGGTGAATTCAGAAGTGCAGGGTCCCTCCATGACAGTCACACCATGCTCCCTCACAGCCATGCCCCCTTTTCCATTTTCCCTTGCCTCTGCGTTGTTCATGTTGTCTCTGAGTCCACATTCCACTACAACAGACTTCCCTAGGAGCCAATCATCATTCTCTTATGTACACTGCCCAGAGAGCCGTCTGGCTTAGGGCGGTATATAAATGAAATAAAATAAATAAATAAATAAATGAAAGGGGACACTGTGTGTTAGCTACTGAGAAGAGCCTTCTCAGTAGCTGACTAACCTCTGCTTACTAGAGTGACGTTGGCGGAAGACTCGGAGTGAAGCTGATCGATCTCGGTCTAGAGCCTATTTGAAGGCCTACTCCGAGGCAGTACGGGCTAAGAAGAAATCTTTCTTCTCGGCCTCCATTGCGTCTGCTGGGAGCCGTCCAGTGGAACTGTTTCGAGTGGTTAGGGGGCTTTTAAGTTCCAGCCCCCGTGAGGGTAATTCTGACCACTCAGCAGACCGCTGTCAAGAATTTGCACGGCACTTTGCGGACAAAGTCGCTCAGATTCGCTGTGACTTGGACGCTAAAATTGATACAGTCTCTGAGGATGTAACTCGGCGCCTCTTTGTCCAATTAACATGGATTTTTTTCAACTTGTTCTACCCGAGGATGTGGACAAGATCCTTGCAGCGGTGCGTGCCACCACGTGTGTACTGGACCCTTGCCCTTCCTGGCTCATTAGAAGTACCAGAGGGGGACTGGTCGATTGGGTTAGGGGAGTAGTTAATGCCTCTCTACAACAAGGCAGAATTCCATCATGCTTAAAGGAGGCAGTTATAAGACCACTGCTGAAAAAGCCCTCCCTGGATCCCTCTTTACTAGGTAACTACCGGCCAGTCTCCAATATTCCATTTTTAAGCAAGATAATAGAGCGTGTGGTGGTCGCCCAACTCCAGAGATTCCTGGATGATACGGATTATCTGGATCCATTTCAATCTGGTTTCAGGCCTGGCTATGGGACAGAGATGGCTTTGGTCGCCTTGGTGGATGACCTACGCAGAGAACTGGACAGGGGGAGTGTATCTCTGCTGGACCTCTCAGCGGCTTTCGATACCATCGATCATGGTATCCTTCTGGGCCGCCTTGCCGAGATGGGACTTGGGGGCACTGTGTTACACTGGCTCCAATCCTTCCTGGAGGACCAAACCCAGAAGGTGGTACTGGGGGACTCCTGCTCGACCCCTTGGCCATTGACCTATGGGGTCCCTCAGGGTTCTGTTTTGTCCCCCATGTTATTCAACATCTACATGAAACTGCTGGGAGAGGTTGTCTGGGGTTTTGGGGTTCGATGCCATCAGTATGCTGATGACACTCAACTCTATTTCTCTTTTCCACCTGAAGCCAAGGAAGCCGTACAGGTCCTAAACCAGTGTCTGGCATCAGTGATGGACTGGATGAGGGCAAACAAGTTGAGATTAAATCCTGACAAAACAGAGGTACTTCTGTTCAGTTGGAGGGCAGATCAGAGAATAGGGATTCAACCGGTGCTGGATGGGGTCGCACTCCCCCTGAAGTCTCAGGTTCACAGTTTGGGTGTACTCCTGGACTCAGCTTTGAATTTGGAGGCCCAGATTGCTGCTGTATCAAGGAGCGCATTTGCCCAATTAAAACTGGTGCACCAGCTGCACCCGTTCCTGGAGCTACCTGATCTGACTAGGGTGATGCATGCCTTGGTTACATCCCGCTTAGACTACTGCAACGCGCTCTATGTGGGGCTGCCTTTGAAGACTGTTTGGAAACTTAAATTGGTACAAAGAGCTGCAGCCAGAGTGCTAACCGGGGCTGGTTACAGGGACCATACAACTCCCCTGTTACAACAGCTCCACTGGCTGCCAATTGGTTTCCGGTCACAATTCAAAGTGCTGGTTTTGACCTACAAAGCCCTATACAGCTCAGGTCCAGACTATTTGACAGATCGTATCTCTCTACATGAACCTGTCCGGGATTTGAGATCTTCAGGTGAGGCCCTTCTTGTGTTCCCCACACCTTCTCAAGCACATATGACGCGGACACAAGATAGGGCCTTTTCGGTGGCTGCCCCTAGGCTGTGGAACTCCCTTCCGAGTGAGGTGCGATCAGCTCCCTCCTTGCCGTCTTTCCGGCGACAAGTAAAGACTGTTTTATTTCAACGGGCATTTGGGATGGAGAACGACCAGGATTAAGTGTCATAGGTTTGGTGATTACGTTATATGATTTTAATATTTTAAATTGTCCGCTCTTTTTAATCTATATTTTATGGTTTTAATTTTTCTCATAGTTTAATTCTATTTTAATTGTATATTTCTGTATGTTTTAATGGTGTTGTTTTTAGTTGTAAGCCGCTCTGAGTCCTATTGGAAAAAGGGCGGGGTAGAAATAAAGTTTATTATTATTATTATTATTATTATTACTCTGGCTCCAGTCAGCATGAAAGGACAAGGGCTCTTTTCAGTGGCTAACACTCCCCTTTCATGATGATTGGTTCATACATAGAGATCTAGCTGGGATTCTGCTCCCAAAAAGGTAAGGGGTCTATGACACCCCCCATGACCCCAGATAACTACGCCCCTGTGCCTGACCAGTAACAATCCAGGGCTGGAGCTGTATCCTCTCAGGTCCCTTTTTGCCCTGGATATGGGTGCCATCACAGTGGGTGGTGAGGAGAAACCTGTGGGAGGCTACTACAGAGAAGGTCCTTGGAGAGAAGAAAGGGGAGGAAGAAATGAAGGTGGACAAACTGCCTTTGCCTATGCCCTGCCAGACTCACAATGGCAAAGGGGAGGTGGCATGCTTTTTTGTTTTGTTTTGTTTTCTGTTCTGGGTTTGTTTTTTGTTTCTGAAAATGATTTCCCTCCCATTGGAAAGAGTGAGAGGAAAATAAGACAGGTTACCTCCAGGGCTGGCGTAGTTTGTTCCCCATTCCAAGGGAGTGGGGTGTCAAGGAAACTGGAGGACTGTGGATCCATAGCCTCCCCCAGCATGCCCACAACATGCTCCGGGAACAACGCCTCTTTGCTCTCTCTGATGTTGGAGGGGAACTAACTATGGACCTTTCCACAGCCTCGTAGAAAAGGCATCCGATAGTGAATTTCCCTTGATAAGGGTGGATTACTCTGGGAGAGAGAGAGGAACAGAATCCTATGGGATGCCTTCCCTGGGACCACAGGATTGAAGACTTAGGAGCTTTAAATGAGTTTTAAAATTATTTAGGAATTCTATAATTGTTGACATGAATGATATATCATTCATAAAATAACGTGGCCATAAAAAATAAAGAAATTTCATAATTCATCAAAAACCTGAACATTTAGAAGACCATTTAGCATATAGATAGAGGTGATCCAGTGGACATAGTGTACTTAGACTTTCAAAAAGCGTTTGACAAGGTACCTCACCAAAGGCTTCTGAGGAAGCTTAGCAGTCATGGAATAAGAGGAGAGGTCCTCTTGTGGATAACGAATTGGTTAAGAAGCAGAAAGCAGAGAGTAGGAATCAACGGACAGTTCTCCCAATGGAGGGCTGTAGAAAGTGGAGTCCCTCAAGGATCGGTATTGGGACCTGTACTTTTCAACTTGTTCATTAATGACCTAGAATTAGGAGTGAGCAGTGAAGTGGCCAAGTTTGCTGACAACACTAAATTGTTCAGGGTTGTTAAAACAAAAAGGGATTGTGAAGAGCTCCAAAAAGATCTCTCCAAACTGAGTGAATGGGCGGAAAAATGGCAAATGCAATTCAATATAAACAAGTGTAAAATTATGCATATTGGAGCAAAAAATCTTAATTTCACATATACGCTCATGGGGTCTGAACTGGCGGTGACCGACCAGGAGAGAGACCTCGGGGTTGTAGTGGACAGCACGATGAAAATGTCGACCCAGTGTGCGGCAGCTGTGAAAAAGGCAAATTCCATGCTAGCGATAATTAGGAAAGGTATTGAAAATAAAACAGCCGATATCATAATGCCGTTGTATAAATCTATGGTGCGGCCGCATTTGGAATACTGTGTACAGTTCTGGTCGCCTCATCTCAAAAAGGATATTATAGAGTTGGAAAAGGTTCAGAAGAGGGCAACCAGAATGATCAAGGGGATGGAGCGACTCCCTTACGAGGAAAGGTTGCAGCATTTGGGGCTTTTTAGTTTAGAGAAAAGGCGGGTCAGAGGAGACATGATAGAAGTGTATAAAATTATGCATGGCATTGAGAAAGTGGATAGAGAAAAGTTCTTCTCCCTCTCTCATAATACTAGAACTCGTGGACATTCAAAGAAGCTGAATGTTGGAAGATTCAGGACAGACAAAAGGAAGTACTTCTTTACTCAGCGCATAGTTAAACTATGGAATTTGCTCCCACAAGATGCAGTAATGGCCACCAGCTTGGACGGCTTTAAAAGAAGATTAGACAAATTCATGGAGGACAGGGCTATCAATGGCTACTAGCCGTGATGGCTGTGCTGTGCCACCCTAGTCAGAGGCAGCATGCTTCTGAAAACCAGTTGCCGGAAGCCTCAGGAGGAGAGAGTGTTCTTGCACTCGGGTCCTGCTTGCGGGCTTCCCCCAGGCACCTGGTTATCCACTGTGATAACAGGATGCTGGACTAGATGGGCCACTGGCCTGATCCAGCAGGCTCTTCTTATGTTCTTATGTTCATTTTCTGTATTTTCCTAAAAACATGTATTCCAATAGTCAACAAATGAATTTCAACACACAACCTGAGTTTTCTTGTATTAGCCCATATTTCTCAAAATCATAGTAGATTTGTGAATTTTACCATATACAATGTGTTCCAAACATTTAACCAATCATTCATGTATAAGCCATTTGTATTCTAGCTATAATACTAAAGTCTGACACCAGTTTTTGGTTTCCTTTTAGGTACCAATATATCTTCAATATATCTATAATAAATCTTAATTGTGACTCACACACAGCAATTCTCTTGATAATTTCAACAAACTCCTTCCAAAACTATTGAATAGTTTCACATGCCCACCACATGTGAAAAGTATCTGCTCTTGGAGCATATCTCTAACAGACGTGCCTCCTTGAGATATTTATTTTTTCTTAAATATAAAGAAATTATTTTCTCTCAGAGCTGCTGAGATTGCATTGTTTTTCACTCATTCAAAAAATAGCTCTCCACATATAATTGAACAAGAAATGAAAGAAGATTTGTGGATATCCTTTACTCCTCTTCCCACCCTCTGCCAATCTACCATAATCTAAAAGATAACGTCTCATGACTGGCAGCTGGCTGGTTCCTTATTATCTGTGTTTCCATCAAGTCTGGCTAATTACAGCCTATGATTACCAGTTGCTGAACATCACTGTCACCTGCCATAGTTTGACAGGATTGTACCATCTGTGCCACATGGTCACAGTATGGAAAGCAGGTAAGAGGTCACAGAGAGGGGCAAAGAATCCTTAGGTGGTAAATGTATGTTGCAGACATAAAAGCTGAGTGTTATTAGAGCATATATATTGGAAAGTATGTATTCACAGCTGAAGATGCTCTCCTGGGAAAGAGTTTGTCTCTGTAGCATGACTTAACCTGAGATTGTTCACTCTGTGTTCCTCAACAGAATGCAGTTCAGACATCACCCTTGTTTTTCTTAACTGTGAGCACCTGTGCATAACAATTAAATCATAAATTATGATTCTTAAATAAATTTATTTATTTATAAATTTATATCCCACCCTTCCTCCTCAAGGAGCCCTGAGTAACAGACTTATTTACATATGAATGGAAATCTCTGTCATGTCAATAATAAAGATGTGATTTGGATTAAAGTAGGTTGGAAGGGGACTGTAGTGTACTATAGTGTTCAAAACTTATATAAATCTTGGCCAGGGAACACATAGCTCAGATAATAGTGGAGGCATGGACCTACATCACTCTGAACTCATGCCTGGAAAACCTCTGAGCACATGGGAGACTTTGGCGATGGGAAAACTGGTGAATGAAAACTATGCACAAACAATAAACCAGTTGGCCTAATAACACAGGTAAATAAGAGTGTGTGTGTGGGAAGAGATTTCATGCCTTATTGCAAGAGTGGGGAACTGGACCTGGCCAGTGGACTGGATTGTTACCTCCCCTGCCTGCACACCAAGTTTGACAGGTAGGTGGGGCACTCACCTGTCAGCTGGTATTAAACTTGTGTCAGTTGATCCATTTTTGCATGCACGGTTAAAAGATACAGCCCACAAAAGAGATCATCAGGTCTTGCGAAGTACTGTGCTTGGTATTATGTGGGCCAAGTGGGAAGGCCTGACAATTAGGCTTATTGTACCACCTACAAATGCCTCCTGTTCCCTCTTCTACCACACAAACATGAGGAATAGTATGCTAGCTAAATAAGAATTCCTCCTCTAACATGTAGTAACAATGTCTCCCACATAAGGGGCACAGTGTAAGTATGCACTGTACAGAAAGAGGAAGAGCTTGTTGGCCATGAAATCCTACACAAAGGAAAACCTCTTAACATGCATCAGTGAGGACAACTGGGATCACAACCACCTTTCTGGGTGAATACAAAGCTGCTGCTCTCCAGCTACTATTGGACAAATACTTGTGACCCCTTTTGTCTTGCATAGTCAGAGCCTGGGCACATGGAAGAGTTCAATCTGTAACTGCAGAGTCCTGCTAAAACTCTCTACAGTGGGTAGGTGAATATGGTCTGAGTGATGACATATTAACTACAACAGGGGCTCTTCCAGGTGTAGACGTGAAGGGCACTACTAAGGCAGTGGGGTGACTCATAGGACCTGCAAGATCACCAGGTAGTGTGGCACTCTTTCAATTAACTTGATACTATGCCTACATGTCATGTAAGCACAGGAACTATCTGCTGAAGTTTCTGGTGGCCATTAGAAATATCTCCTGAGTCTCCGGCAATCTTCCGGCAGGTTTAGAGGCAAATATATTCCCCACTCCTAGTGCAACACAGACAAGGCTTACAGTAAGACTAGCAGAAGTGACCAGTGTGACTACAGCTCTTCCTCTGTGGGGTTGCCACCTTTATGTTTTAGCATAATGTATATTTCCTATACATTTGAGTGTAGCTTTATGCTGAATACATGAATATCTAGCATGTGGATGTAGCAATAGGGACTTCTGTCTTTGCCATCTATCAAACCTGTGCAGCTTTCAAAGGGACAGAAGCCCAAGTGGAACATCCTTATTCATCTGTATTGCTTATAGGCTATTACTAATGTTCAATATGTGTTACATTATGTTTGTCCACAGCTGTCTTCATGATGGGACTCTGAGCAGAAGAACATCCAGGGGTCTTGCTACCACCACACTAGGAATTTCATCCATACATTGGTCACTTGAGCATCATTAAGGGCACTGGGTAGGCTTTTAACAGCTCACAGCCCCCTGCTTACTGCTGCTATGATAAACCTTGCAGTTCAGGATGCATAAAGTGGAGGGCAATTAATATCAAGGTCTGCTGAGATAATAAGCAGCAGATGCTGGAAATTCATCATTTGAGCATCGGCATGGCAGACTTGGATCAGATGAAGGGGACTGATCAAAATGCCATGCATCCATTTCAGAGCCAGGTAGTTGGCAAAATGGTGCATGCACCACTCCCTCTGGGCTGTCACAGATGTGACACTTCTCCTAGCATTCTGTACCAGATTGACTGCCTGAAAAGTGCTATTCCACAGGTTTATGACTCCATCTACAGCTGGGCCTATGGACTGGGCCCCCAGGATATTATGTGGTTTTATTGAGTGCTTTTCTTGTAACTGTCCCTGTGGCTAGTGCTTAAAGAGCAGACTTATGAAGTGGGATGTACAGTATATGAGTTCTAACCTTACTTAATGTATGTTCAAATTAACCAGGTAAATGTAAATTTGGCTTATAATTTTTTCAAAAAAATAGATATAATGAATGATTGTGCCTTAGGATTAATAAGTTCCAGTTTGGAAAAAAGGGCGGGGTATAAATAAAGATTATTATTATTATTATTATTATTAATAATAATAATAATAATATAGTTGACAAGAGAAAAGGCGATGTCTGATTTGATTCTAAGTAGTGTTCAGGATCAAGGCAGAATCACTGTCGAACCTTTTCTAGTGACCATAGTGTCGTTTAACTAGATATTTGGATGCACAAAATTATATGCAACCACAATATTGTATATGCCACCATAACATAGTCCATAAAGTCCAATATAATTACATTGGTATAGGATTCATCATAACAATGCAGAAAGGGGGAAATGGCCACTACATGGACTTGAATATCAAAAGAGAATATATTATACTATATCTTGCAGAATTCAGTATTACTATGATCAAGTTCTTATTGCAGATTTTAGTAATTAGTTCATCTCAGTCCATTTTTAGTAAATAAGGTGCAGATGATGTTAAAAGTTTTGCTGTTTTGGTGGGTGGGGTTTCCTAAACTGAATTTTTTGATAACAGAAAATCCAGTGGGTTTGTACAACTCAACCAAGTCATATTCCATTGTGAAATTAAAAATGCACATTGTGAAAAGCTGGGGCAGATCATATTCCATGAGCAAAGTGTTACATTCAAGGTTTATTGGCCTGGTTCACACATAACAATGAAAGCCATGGTTTGTTTAGATAAAAGTATGTTTTGTTTGAATGTCCAAACCCAACTCAAGAAACCCAAGATATAAGTCATAGTTTGTTGTTCACTTACGAAAATGGCTTGTTTTAACTATGGTTTGCTACTACATCCAAACCCAACGTCTTGTTTAACCATGATTTATTTGACCACTCCAGCAACTGGAAAACAAATCAAGCTTGTTTGCTTTTCTGTGAGATGACATGTGATATGTTGAACAACTATGGTTAAAACAAACTACAGCTTAGCATTATGTGCAAACCCAGCCATTATTATCATAAGAGATATTTCAGATGGAGCTTTGCTGCAAGATTAACCAGCACAATGACTTGTGATGCATCAAGCCAAATGCAGCCCGCCACCCACAAATAGTGTCAGAGCTAGTTAAAAGGAAATATGCCTCCAAAGGGCTCAGTTTTACAAACACTGGCATGCAAAAACGGACAGCAGAACTCCTGTTGCTCTGCTAACTTCAAGATTGGATTACTGTAATGCGCTCTACGTAGGGCTGCCCTTGAAGACAGTTCGGAAGCTTCAGCTGGTGCAGAACGTGGTTGCCAGACTATTGACGAGGACCAGTCGGTCTTCGCATATAACACCTATTCTGGCGCGTCTGCACTGGCTCCCTATTTGCTTCCGGGCGAGATTCAAGGTGCTGGTTTTGACCTATAAAGCCTTACACGGCGTGGGACCTCAATACCTTGTGGAACGCCTCTCTCGCTATGAACCTACCCGTTCACTTCGTTCAGAATCTAAGGCCCTCCTCCGGGTACCAGCTCATCGGGAAGCCCGGAGGGTGGTTACTAGATCTAGGGCCTTTTCTGTGGTGGCCCCTGAGTTGTGGAACAGGCTCCCCGAAGAGGTACGCCTGGCGCCTACACTTCTATCTTTCCGGCGCCAGGTAAAGACCTTTTTATGCTCCCAGGCATTTTAATCTTTTAATTTTCTTAATCTTTCTACTTTTAACATGTATCCTTCTTAATTTGTGTTGTATTTCGTTTTTGTTGTGCTTTCTGTTGTTTGTTTGTACATGTTTTTGTGATTTTTTACTATGATATATTGTATTTTATCTTGTTTCTTCACCGCCCTGAGAGCTATTCTGCTAAGGGCGGTATATAAATTGAAATAATAAATAATAAATAAATAAACAGTTAGGTCCAAGAAACCAGAAAGTGCAGGTTTTTCCATTCAGAATTGCACCGCATCTCACCCCTGGAATAACATCCAAACTGTTATAGAAGACCAGTTTAATTTCAGAAAACTGTCAAATGCATTTTGAGTTTGCTACTCTTTTTCAAGTATACTCTTGAAAAAGAGCAGCAAGCTTGAAATGTGTTAGCTCAATTCACAAGCCACCCAAGCAGCCACTTCAGACAGCCATATTTCAATATGGTTGTCAACAGATGAAAAACTGTTTAATTGATTTATCACCTAGGGAAGACCAGGGAGCAAGTTGCTTTCACTTCTGCCATTGCTAAGAAAAAACATCACAATGAAATTTTAAAAAGATAAGCTGCCATCTACACACTGGCTTGCCCTAGGAGTTTATTAGGCAACTGTCACCTCTGCACCACTCTGACTGGAAAGAATATAGCTGAACATTAAAAATAAAATTGTCTACTGAACATGGGAATAGTTCTGTGTAGGTGCCATGAAATCCAGGAGTATGCAATATATGGAAGAAAAGGTGTGCCAGTTGGCCTTACTACCAATCTCTACGTGTTGACTGCGTCTTTTGTCAGAGCTTTAGTCACAGGTGAGGATCTACTTGCAAGTAGGCTGGATGCAGCTCTTGGAACTTTGCCCATCTACAGTCTCTGCTCCTCCCACAGCACTGCATTTACACTTCAAAATACCCACCTATTGACTCCAGTAGGAGGATATTTTGAAGTGTAGATGTAGTGCTGGGGACATTTGAGGGGTGTGTTGCAATTGACAAATGAAGGGTTAACTCTCCCATCCATAGCTGCAACACCCCCATGCCACATTGGGCTTTACCCCCCATTGATTCATTACCTAAATGCAGTGCAGGGTCCCATTTTTGAGGGGTCATAAGTGGGGAATTAAAGGCAAATCCTTCCCTCCACAGCTGCAACCCCTCCATGCAAGTAGGATCTCTCCACCAAGTGTGCAAAGAAAACATTGCAAACATGTAGCTTCTCACACAAGAGCCAGTCACATACCTATAGCCAACAGATATTTCTATCAAACTTTAAAAAGCAGGGAAATTGGGCAGCTGTAGTAAATGCACCAGGGGAGCAGGAGACCTGACCTCCTCTCTGAGATATTGGACTGCCCTACAAATTGGTCAAAATGCTAACACAATTTGGGGTGGTCTTTCACAGTCCAATTCACTTCCTGTGTAGCTTGGAAGAATTTGGTAACTTGTGCCTCTGAGCATATGGTGAGTAGTGGCAACACTTGCCACCTCCAAAGATGGAGAACTACATTTTTGTATGTTGGTTGGTATTATTCTTACTTTGCTTCATATCTGTATTACTACTGTTTCTATAGAGAATCTAACCTAGAAAGTTATATATCTCTTATTATTCAAATTTATTTTTATTAATCTCAAAGCCTTTTTATTGGTCAATGTCATATGATGGTGAAGACAGCCTTTTGTGTTTCAAATTGGAGGTTATGTTCTATTTCTATTTTGGGTGCATTAACAGTTGAATCTGAAACTGCAGTTTGATACAAAATCAGACTGATTACAATATGTTGCTACTTAGGCAATGACTCTAGCTGTTGGAAAAAACAAACTTGGCCTGCCCAAGATTCTTGTTTTCAGCCTGCTATGCTTAAACTACTCCACTTAAGGAAACGTGGGCATGGTCAATTAAAAACGCAGAGCACACCTAGAAATCTACTGGAATATATTTCACCTCCCACTGTTTTATCTTGTACAAACTGAGACGCTTCTCATGTCCATTGGAAACTGCAGAACAGTCAGTGCCATTATTACACGTATTCACAGAAAAGGAAGCAAAAGAGAATGATTTGCTATAGGAAACTTCACTAAAATTGCAAAGTATATCAAACATATTTAAAGTGACTATCTGAACTATATCAACTTTTAATTTTGTTGCTTCCTCCCTGCTAAAACAACATCAGCACAGCACATGTCTTCTTTCTGTTATTTGGGCTGATTGCAGGTGTTGTCAACACTCACCATAAGCTCAGAGGCATGTTACCAAATTCTTGCAAGCTACACAGCAAGTGGATTGGACTGTGAAAGAGCAACCCAAATTGTGTTTGCATTTTGACCAATTTGTAGGGCAGTCCAATATCTCAGAGAGGAGGTCAGGTCTCCTGCTCCCCTGGTGCATTCACTATAGCTGCCCAGTTTCCCTGCTTTTTAAAGTTTGATAGAAATATCTGTTGGCCATAGGTATTTTCTTAAACTGCAAGTTTTTTTGCCTATTAGTGAATTTCTATGCTTTTTAGTCTGGGAGGTAAGAAATGGAATCCTGTGCAAGGTTGCTGAGAATGGATTGATCATTTGCATGCTTATTGGGTTCAGTAGGATTTAGTCCCCTGCAATCATGCTTAGGATAGGTAAAAGTGACCATGGGGAGGGAGGCCTGGAGTGGGCAGGGGAGGAGGAAGAAGGAGGAGGGGAGGAGAGGAAGAAGAGAGGAGGAAGGGAGAGGAGAGGGGAAGGAGGAGAAAGGCAGGTCTGATTATTTGCATGCTTATTGAGTTCAGTGGGATTTACTCCCATGCAATCATGGCTAGGATAGGTAAAATTGACCATGGGGGAGGAGCAGGGGGAGGGGACAGTAGAGGAAAGGAGGAAGGGCAGAGAGGGGAGCAGAAGAAGTAGGAGGAGGAAGGAGGGAACTGGAAGGGGAGGGATGGAGGAAGGGGGAAGGGGGAAGGGGCAAAAAGGATGTGATGGGAGGAGGGAGGGAAGGCAGGTTTGATCATTTGCATGCTTTTTGAGTTCAATGGGATTTACTCCCGTGCAATCATGCTTAGGATAGGTAGAACTGACCATGGGGGAGGGCGAAGGAGGGGGAGGGGGAGGGAATTGGAAGGGGAGGGGTGGAGGAAGGGGGAAGGGGCAAAAAGTACATGATGGGAGGGAGAAAGAGGGAAGGCAGGTTTTATCACTCACATGCTTTTTGAGTTCAGTGGGATTTACCCCTGTGCAATCATGCTTAGGATAGGTGAAACTGACTTGGGGGAGGGGGACGGAGGGGAGGAGGAGGGCAGGAAGGGGAGGGGAGGGAAGGAAATTGGGTGGGTGGACACTGGGCAGAGGGGAAGCCCATCTTCTTTCCAAAAGGAAAACATTGGGAACAGTATCATCCTTTTTCAGGGTTTCCCCCACCTTTTTATTCTACAGCAGGCACATGTAGCCTCCCACTCAAATTTAAACCAAAACTGTCCCTGGCCACATCCACACCAGGCCTTTATTTCACTTTATACAGTCATAGCTTCTCCCAAAGAATCCTGGGAAGTGTAGTTAGTGAAGGTTGCTGAGAGATGCTAGGAGACACCCTGTTCCCCTCACAGAACTTCAATCAGAGCGGCTGACTGTTAAATCACTCTGGCCACTGGAGCTCTGTCGGTGGAATAGGAGTCTCCTCTCAGCTCCCATCACAAACTACACTTCCCAGGATTCTTTGGGGGAAGCCATTACTGTCTCAAGTGAAATCAAAGTCTGGTGTGGGTGTGGCCCCCTGATTAGGCAAGCTAAGCAGCTGGGAGTCTGGCTTTTAGAACACTGACAGTTGGTTCTTACTGAGCATGCCCGACACTATCATTGAGTTGAAGCCAAAATTTCTTAAATTAATTAAAAATCAGCCAGAATTTTTTAAAACTTTTAAACTTCAGAAGATGAAGGTCAGACTACGGGGCAAGGTCAATAATAGGATTACAAGTACCCTGTAAACATGGCTGATTTTTAATTAATTTCAACAAATTATGAGAAGTCTGATAGAAAGAAGTCCAAAAGGGGTCTGGCTTTTTTCTCTCTCTTTACATTTTGAACTCTTTATTCTCTCTTGTGGCTGTATAATATTGCTCTTTAATCCAGCTATTAGTTATAGAGAAGAAAACTCACACATGCATCCTATCTTTCCACAAATGCAGTATGAAATCTTTCAACGAAGGGATCTAACAGGCAAGCAGATACCTTGTTCCAAATATCCTATCAGTCTGCTTTCTTTTTACCAGGTATAGCAATCTAAGACACCTTAAAATCCATTTTAAAAACATAAATCAGTTTTACCTGTGGTCCACTGCCATCACATTTTGTAAATAACTTATTGAGTATGCCCTAAGAAAGTCTTGAGAAACACAATTTCCATATGAATTGGCCAGTCCTGGAAGAGTTCATCTGACAGCTATATGAAGGAGTATGCAATGAAAGAACCCTCATATATCTGCAATACAGAAAAATAAGGGAAATGTGGTTTATGTACGAAACTGCTAGATCATTCAGAGTGCTGCTGCGTATAAGCCTGCCAGAAAAAACACACTGGGTTTTATGACAGAAAGATTTAGAATCTCATCCCCATTTTAAATTACCTATTAACAGACTATTCCTATTTTCTGCTGGTTCCCCCTGTCCTTTTCCTTCAGGGATCAAAGTGCGTCCCCATGTGATTCACCAAGTGAAACAGCAGCCATTGGCACTGCTGCTGTTTTTTTCAAGTTGGGGAAAATTGTCAGAGAGGGGAAGGGAGCAAATAGATACTGGGACATCATCTTAGGGTCCTCAAACCTCTGTCAGGAAGGATTGAGCTTTGGTTAAAAGGAGAGAGTTGCACGACCATTCAAACGTAAACGGGCCACTTGAATGGGCCAGATCAGAGGAGCTCATACTCCCAGAAGCACTGTTTCATTTCATGCTATGAGCAGACAAGCAGAAGAGATCTTAAGAGCCAGTTACAGAATTGAGTATACACACCTCATGTGGAAACTCAGCCCAGGAGCACACAGAAATTATAAGGACAAGCGTCTCTGACTAAAAAGTAGATTTCACTCCTCACTGAATAACCACAGACCAGGCTTCCGGGTCAGATATTTTGTCAGACATTCTCCTGGCCTAACCCCCCCCCCCCGAAAAACCCTCTCACCATCACCAGTTTAAATCATCATCCCTTGTGCTACCCAGAGCTTGCTCTCAGTGCTAGAGCTCAACTCTGGATCTGGACTGACCATCTACTGGCAATAAAGTGCATGCCTCTGATTATTCTTAGTGTGCATGTCCCAACTGCGTAGATAGCTGTAGGAGGCAAACCTCCAGGTGAGGATGGAGTTTCCAGACACATTTCAGTTCTAACATTTCTTTCTTTAGAGCTTAGCCAGAGAAATGAGTGAGAGATGGATTTTGGAAGCAAATGGAACAGGAAGTACAAGTCCATGATTCCTCCTATTTCCTTCCTCACAGCATCACCGTCAAAATGGCCATTAGGCAGAAGCTTCAGCTCATTTGTCACCCCCCAACTAACACTTCATAAGAACATAAGAAGAGCCTACAGGATCAGACCAGTGGCCCATCTAGTCCAGCATCCTGTTCTCAGAGTGGCCAATCAGATGCTCATGGGAAATTTGCAAGCAGGACCTCAGCACAAAAGCACTCTCACCCCCTACAGTTTCTGGAAACTGGCATTCAGAAGCATACTGCCTCAGGCAGGAGCATAGCTATCATGGCTAGTAGTCTTTGATACCGTTATCCTCCATTTGTCTAATCCTCCTTTAAAGCCACCCAAGCCAAGTATCACTGACTCCTCTGGGAGTGAGTGACATAGTTTAAGTATGCACTGTGTTTTGAAGTACTTTCTTTCATCTGTTCTGAATCTTTCAGCATTCAACTTCATTGGATATCCACAAGTTCTAGTGTAATGAGAGAGGGAGAAAAACTTTTCTCTATCCACTTTCTCTATGCCAAGCATAATTGTATAAAGTTCTACCATGTCACCTTTTACCTGCCTTTTCTCTGAACTAAAAAGCCTCAAACACTGTAAACTTAAGTCTGATGCCAAAGACAGATTTTCAGCAAACATTTGAAAGTTCATACAGGGCTCATCTACATGATGGTTTACTGTGTGGTTGGTGCTACTCACGTCCTTTAAATTTGCATGGTTCACTTGATGTTACCGGCAAACAGGAGCTATCGTGCAGTTTCCCCCCTGTAAATTTGTACTAACCCAATCCGCTGATAATATAAAAAGGGGAGAAAAAAAGTCTCCACTCCGTTTCTCTAGTGGTTGCAGACATTTTGCTCCAATGCTTTTAGGTGGGTGTATCAATCGTTCCTCTCTCCATGCCCACTATCTCCTCTTCCTTTCATTTTGTTTCCTGTGGGCTGACAAGCTCTCCTCTATTCTGCTGGCCTTTTTTATGTTGCTGCAAATTGTGCCTTTATTTTCTTTCCCCCCTAACTTGTGCACAAAAGTGTGACACTGCTCAAACTAAGGTCTGCATTTCAGCTGTATTCTACCAACCATAGGCAGGGAAAACAGATATTTGCACTTCTGGGTTTTTTAAAAAGGAACCTACTGCAGCTGGTAGAACAGACTGAGCATGTTTGGTCACCTAGCAACCAGACGGAGTGGAAATGTATAATTAGGGGGCGGACCGCAAGGAAACAGACTAATCCTTCCCAGAGGAATGCCTACGCATGAAAGGGAATAACTGATTGGCAGCTAACATTGAGAAGAAACTGCAGACAGTGCAAAATCAATAACCAAGGTAAAAGAAGTGTATTTGCTATGAAGAAATGCTCCCATGTAAATGAGACCACAAAAGGTGGCTGCTGAATCTCTTTTCGAAGAGCATTTCTCAGGAGTGGGTCAGTAACACTGAAGGCTTGGTTTCCTGGTGATGTGAAGTGAGCCTCACCAACTTAGCAGACAACCAGTGATGCTCTTACAGGTGATGTCAGTGATTGACATGAGATACAAGTCTTTATACTAGCTTTTATTCCAAGTTGTACACTTGTGTAAGGAACTGTGTAAATGTGTTCAAGTCTCCTTCCATCAGCATTGTGAACATTTTCAATAGAGTTATAAGCTCTCATGCCTAACTGCACTTCCTTGAGAGTAAACCTCATTGAATTCAACAAGAATACATGGTTAGGATTTCACTGTTAATCAGGGGTGTAGTGCTCTAGGGTTTCTGGGGTTCTTAGGCCCCTTACTTTTTTTGGAGCAGGCCCCCCGCAGGGTCTCTGTATCTCCAGCATCCCATGAGCCAATCAGTATGAAAGGAGTGTGTGTTAGCCACTGAGAAAAGTCTTCTAACATGCGTCTTTGTCCTTTCCTGCTGATTGGAACCAATCAGAGTGAAAGGAGGTGAGTCAGCTACAGAGAAGACTCTTTTCAGTAGCTAACACTCTCCCCTTTCATGCTTATTGGCTTCTAGGAATGTCTGTTGTGGGAGAAGGCATTAACAAGGATCTCATGTTCAACCCCACAGCAAAAAAAGGGGGGGGTGGCTGTGATTATCATGAAGGGACCCTGCACTTCTGAATTTACCACTGCTGTTAATTCAGAAAAAGTTTGCACTGGAACTTGGGAAAGTGCTTGATGGTGTTTTAAAAATATTTTTATTTAGATTGCTACAGGTTGATAAGAAATGATAGGGGTGCAGCAGTCATCAGAGGCTGAGCTAGTTTCAAGCAACATCAATACAGACTCCTGAAATCCATGAGCCCACAACAAACCAGTTAAAAAGATGCCAGATGATACAATGACTGAGTTTCCATATTCTGAATTTATTTATTTGCCATATGAAACTTCATTAAATAGTCTCCTCACACCAGTTGAGACAAAGTGTAAGCAGGTGTCACTGCATTCGCTCAGGACTAGTGTGTGAAATAAGTGGGTAGTTTACCTGACCAGGATGGTTGTAGTCAACCTTTTCTGAATGACGTTGCACTCTCAATAACATATAAGGCTTGCACTTTAGGGCGCATTAAATCTGGCCTTAGCTTTGGAGGTCCAAGTGGCATCCATGGCACAAAATACCATTCACCAATGAAGGTGAAAATACCACCCGTGGCCCCTCCTGGGCAAAGATAGCCTGGGCACAATTATCCATGCTTTTATAACATCTTATTTAGATTACTGCAATGCATTACACATGGGCCTATATGTGAAAACTTCTCGGAAACTTCATTCAGTGGGTGCAAACCAATCCAGCTAATGCTATATTATAGATGGGTCTGAACAAATAGAAAAAAATATTTCCAGTCTCAATCAAGTGCACAGGTTTCTGGTCAGTTTCTGGGCACAATGTGTGATCACCTGTGGAAAAATTACAGGAAACAATACGCTGGGGTCTCACTTGACTCAAGTGGTCAAGGTTTCCTAAGCTGTGCCATTTTATATTCTAGGTTAGAGATATGAAGGCCTAGGAAAAACCTGGATAGAGAAAAACTTTTTCCTCCAATTTTTCAGTTTTTTCATAGGTTTCACATCACTACTCCAGACGAAGGACTGCATGTTTGAATTCTCACTCATAAAAAAATGCCTGCACATACAAACTATCCTAAGGGTATGCTTTGCTTTCTCCACACATGCTATTTTAAAAGTGTGTTTTATCTCTGGGATAGATATGCAACCTCCCCAAAACATACCAGAAAAAGTAAAGTCATTGCTTTTCTGGTAAAAAAAAAAAAAATGGTGCCAGTATTCATGTCTTGATAAAAGTGCTGTGGCTGCCAGGACATCATGGTTGCCATGGGCAGTAATACTGATAATACTAACACTAATGGCGGGGCTACTACTGGCACACACTCTGTAAAGTCCAGGGAAAGCTTTACCACTTGATTCTGAAATTATTAACTGGTATTTGGTTGTATGAGAAAGGGCTGAAGCAGATGGCATATTAGAGACATGAATGCACATCTTGCCAGCGGGAGATGAAAAACTCAATCTTTTTAATTCTTTCTTCCCTCAGGCTCCATCGCCCGCCCGGTTTCACTTTCCCGGCTTGCGAAAAATGACTGATGACGTTGCAAAGCGAATAACTAGGCTTGCCCCCACCCCCCTGTCGCGCTACCAGAGCCCAATGCGAACGAGGCTTCGGATGGTTGGTTTCCTCAGGGGCGCTGATTGTACAGTTCTGCGGGGGAGAGACTATTTCCCAACCGCCTACCAACGTAGTCGGATAAAATACATTTAACTTTCTCTGTGTCAGCTAATATATATTTTCTCCAGTTAAAACTGAAAGCTAATCAGGCAGTCGTTTTAACCCCAATTGTTCTGTGTGTATCAGAAATATTACATGGTATCGTCCAATTATAGGGCCGAAGACGAACCAGGAAGAGCCGACGTTTAAGGAGAGGAGATAAACGAATGGGGGTGAGGGGACTATATGAATTATTAAAAAGGAGGCGCGGCCTTATGAAGTGTCGGGTACGTTGACAGGCCTAGCAGTAGGGGTTGGATTGTGATGTGTGACGGCAGTGACGACAGTTCCGGGTTCTTATGTGACCGCTGCAGCAGGCCGGGGCGCTGCTAATGGGGAAGGTAGAGCCGTAAACCCGGCTCCAAAAATAGGGAATATTGTGTGAAACAGGAATAGCTTGGAGTCTCCATTCCTTTCGATCAGAGTGGGAGAGAACGCTCTGATATATAGGGCCTGGATACTAGAACATGGAGGCAGCGACGGAGGTTTTTTTATACGGACTGTTACCAAAATAGGGGGATTTAATTTTATACATACAGACAGTGAAATCTTTGATATTAGGAAGGATTTTTTCTTTTTAAAAGGGTTTAATTTCTTTAAAGTGGGGACTATTTTTAATATAGGGAATTTTTTGTCCCAAAGAATATTTTAGTAGCATGAGGAAATTTATTCTATGGGGTGACCATCTAGTACAAACAGCTGCAGAGCGTATTTGTTTTTTTTAATACACCATTTTTTAAATCCTGTATTCTGGATCTTTATTCTCTGAAGGGTGTCTTTTGTCCTGGACAGGTTTTTGTTTGTGAAAATCTTTTTTAAAAGACATTTTATCGACCAGAGAGGTCGGTTTTTGCCATCAGCGGGTACTATAGGCACTGAGGGAGATCAGCTTCTTCCTTTAAAAAAAATTGGGTGGGGGGAGAAGGACAGCCTTTGTTTTTATTGAGAGGAACTGAAAGATTTGGACTCTACAGACAGCAAATCTGAGCAGCGGCACCAGGAATCCTGTTTTGGTGCAGGAGGCGTTGCCCTTTGCTAGCTCCTTCCCTTCTCTCTTGGCATCGGTAGCAGCTTTTCCTCATTCTTGCCCTTTTAGCCACTTTAACCGGTTCTTCTAGAAGCAGCAGCCTCAGCAGCTCATCAAAGAGGGGTAAGGTGGTCGTTACTGCGGCTGCCGCCCCCCTCCTCCTCTCCTCCTGTTTCTGGTCTGCCTTCCTCGCGTCATCAAAACATGAGCCGCTTCTGGGGTTGACGCTCGCAAAAGCACCCGCCGGGGAAGGAAAGGCTTGAGCGGGCGGCCACACTAGCAACACCGCCGCCGCCGCCCCCTCTCTCCCGCTTCAGGGGTGCCAAGGGGGAAGCATCCCCGGCTGACTCTCAACCCGAGTCTCAACCCGGACTTTAAACAAGCAACGGCAACAAACAGCCTCTTCCAGCAGAAGCCGAAGGAAGCCAGACTTTTCGGCAGCTGTTGCCCAGACCAGAACCAGCCACCTCCTGAATAAATCTAACCACCACCCTGAAGACTCTCGCCACCGTTAGCAACGCCCTTTCTCCCTACACCGAAGCAGAAGTAGCACAGTCGCCCCATTGACAAGAAGCGGCAAGCTGCGGCGGCGTCTTCCCCGGCTCCTCCTTAAGCAGCCAGCCCGAGGGACTTCTGGTTGCCTGTCCCTGACTGAGGGAGAAGAGCACGGACTGGTGTAACTTTGCTCGCCAGTTCGCTCGGGCGGCGGACCCCAATGTGGTACCCGCTGCTGCTGTTGCCGCCGCCGCCGTCGCCGCCTCTTCAACCACCGCCTCCGGCTGCTAGGTGGTGAGCCGGCGGCCGCCTTCCCTTCCTTCCTCACACCTGCTGGCTTTAAAGGCCACAGGGAGGAGAGGCTGCTTTCCCCTTCCTTCTTCCGTATGGAGTCTCCCCCCAACAACAGCCACTTGCTGGGCAGCGCTGGGAATCTCTTGCCCGGCGGGCTGGGTTCCGGCTTCAGCAGCCTGCAGAATCCTGAGCTCGCCAGCCCTCATCACGGCGGGGGCGGCTCTTCTGCTTCGGCAGCGACGACTTCGCCGCCGCCGCTGCCCGGCTTCGGCACTCCTTGGTCGGTGCAGACTTCGTCGCCGCCGCCTCAGCAGCAACCGCCACCGGGGCAGCAACAGCCGCCTCCGGCCACCAGCGCCGCCATGGCCCCTCCACCTAGTCCAGAGTCGTCAGAGAGCAGCAGCAGCAGCTTCTACGCGGCGGGCGGCGGGATGCCGTCGTCTCTCAACCCGGCTTTCTTCCAGAGCTTCTCGCCAGTGACAACTCATGCCGCCTCCGTCGGGCCTTTCAACAGCCCCTTCTCGGCAGCGCCGCCGCCGCCTCAGATTAATTTACCTCAGCAGCAACAGCAGAACCGGCGATCCCCTGTGAGCCCTCAGCTGCAGCAACACCACCAACACCAGGCGGCTGCGGCGGCCGCGGCGGCCGCTTTCCTACAACAGAGGAACTCCTATAACCACCACCAGGTTAGTACTGCGGAAAACGGAAGCCCGGGGCAGGGGAAGCTTTGAGATGTGGGGAAGCCCAGGCGGGGGGTCGGTATTGAAAATAGTGTCTATATACGCGTGAGTGTGTATCGTTACTTTTGATAATTATTTGTTATTTCGCTTCCCAGAAAAAAATGATCCAAATCATCTTAACATCTACAATAAAACCACTTAGCGTTAAAATAAAATGAAATGAAGGAGGGTGTCAAAGGAAGATGTGCCTCTGTGAATCCACTTACTGGAAGATTTTTTTTTTAAACCCTTGCATTATTTATTTCTGTCAAAAAGCAAACCTACAAACCCTTATGCTTTCAACTGGAATTCATAATAATTGACAAAGCCATTATGGTGGCAAGCTATACTCATCTGCTTCCATGTTCTAATAGCTTTTCAATTTCTGACCCTGCGGTATAGGGTTATCGAAGAGTTGCCCTGTATCCTGCAGCAGAAATTTTTGAGGATAGGAAGTGTCTGTTCATATGTACTGACTGCAGGGAAATGAGGTTGGGGGCTAAAAAGAACTGTGAATCTATGGGATTATCAATCTACTAAGGCAGGGGTTATCAAATGCACATGTTGAAATGTCATAGTAGTGACACTGTACCAGCTGATGTGGGAACATAGGTGGGGGGTCTTGCTGCAGACAGCCTGAGTTTTCCTGCGGGTGAGAGTAGACAAGATGTGCCACATCAGGCCTCCCAAACCTATGTGCTCACAAGGGAGCACTTGTGACAATGTATATGGCTTTTCCAGCGAAGAGGTTACCTCAGTGTAGGTACAAGGAGGAACAATTGTGCAATGTAATCTTTGGGATAATTTTGCAAGTTACAAAATTCCAACATAGAAAATATGTCAGTGTTTTAAATAAATGAATCCCGTGTGTGGATTATCTTGGGTTTGTTTGCACAGCATGGGTACATTGAATAATCAACCATTGCTTCCTACGGGTGAATTGTATTTTTTTAAAATATGAAATGTAGTTGTCACTGTGATCTGTACTGGAGTTATGTTATGCAATACATTGAAGTGCTTTCCTTGTTGGAATTTGGTAATGTGTGAAGAGGTCATATGTGCATCTTTTCTTAACTTACATTATTTACCATTAGAAACGGGTTTTCACAGTGAATTATTAGCATTCAGTCTGCTGACCTCTCCTCTTAATCCTTTTGACCAAAGCTGCAACCCTAACCTCACTTGTGTAGGAGTAAGCTTTATTGAATTCAGTAAAACTTACTTCTGAGTAGACATGGTTAGGAGTATGCCATTAGTCATTTATTTCCTGTATATAATATGGCCTCAACATATCTGAGTGTGTTACATTTAACAGTGCAATCTTATTCATGTTTATTGAGAAGTGAGAATTCAGAGGAGCTTATTGTCAGGCTGCCAGTGCAATTTTATGCATGCTTGCGTGTACATGAACTGGAACTTCTCTGCTGAGATCTGCTGGATTTTATTACTAGCTTTTTATTGTCTAGTTTGCATTCGCATTTTGCATTAGTGTTATAGCTGAATATTTGTAAATGGTTTTATATTGTATTTGTATTTTTAGTAAAGATGCGAGCCACTTTGTGGAGCACGTGCTCAAAAGGCAGATTAGCAATCTTTTAAATAAAATTAATAAGTTCTACTATATTCAGTAGGCTTACACCTGGAGTAAGTATGAATAGGATTCCATTGTTAAGTCAGTAATGAAGGGCCTACATCTAGTTGTTTATGTTTAATAAATATTCACTGGATTGTTGCATTGGCTGTATGTAGACTTTACTTGCTTTCATTCAGTTTTTCAGTGAATGATGGCACCATCAACAACTTCCTAACTACATAATGAACAGAACAGGGTAGTTCTGAACAACTGTTTCAGACAAGTGTCTTAGCTTATTTTGATTTTTTTTTAAAAAAACGTTATACTTACTGAAAGTCTTGTTTTAATCCATAATCATCGGTAACTCAAAATCTGATAGCCCAATCTATCTAAAGCAGCTTAAACCCAAGTATCTCACCTTCCAGGATGTGAATAGATCAATGCACAAATTTCAGCTTACATTTTATTTTGCAACTTTGAGCTATGTGCTAAGCAGCTTGCATAAGCAGCCATAGATGCCAAGAAAAGTTTCAGTGTGGTATTTCAGGTTGTCCCAGTCTTCTTGCAAGCAGTACGTACTGCTACTTTGTAGGTGGGTTAAAATCCTTTTCTCCTATTGGTTGGAAGTATGCTTGAAAAAAAGCCCTACATACTGACAATACAATGTGAACAGTTTCATGTATTTTTCTATAAAGGATAGCTTTATACTTCCTGGTCCATAGGATAGAGTATTGTAGTTTGCTTATGTTCTAGTATTAAACATTTTCCTTCTGATCTCATTACTGATCCCTTTTGAAGCCTTTCATTATGAAAGGTCTCTTGTGTCTCCTTCAAACAACCTAAGTCCAGTAAATTGCTGCTGCTCCCATTTTACAGATGGTTGAGAGAGTCAGTGGCCGTGTAGGGGATCGAAAGTGGATTGAGGTCAAATGTCACCCACTATGATTGTGTCTGTAGAATCAATTGCATTTCTGTAATAGAGAACCACAATTGCAAAACATAAAAGTATAACAAGTTGTATTTAATGAAGAAACTCAAATAAGAAAACAGTTTTTAATTTCATCTCCTCTGTTTTAAGAATTATAGAAATATAGAAACTAAAGTATTTTCTGCCTTTTGCCTTTTTAAGCTTTATAACTAAGAAAATGCTGGCTGATAAACATCAAACTAACAGCTGTAAAGATGAAAATCTTGTTTAAATTAGTTTACTGTCACTGATTAGTTTACAGCACAATGCATGTTTCTTCTATAATTCCAACATGAAACATTCAAGACTGACCATATAATTAGCTATAATTATATACTTCAGTCAGTGTCAGCTTAATTATCGTACCAAAATGGTTTATATATCTTCTCCACCAAGAGGTAGTACACTTTTTTAATATTATACATTGCAACAATTGTATAGTGCGGTGGTTCCCAAACTTTATGTGTACAGGACCCCCTTTGTAACTTCAAGTTTTGCAACCCTCACATGCTAATCGTTCTTATTTTAGTCTCTGTTAATTAAAAAACTACATAATGAAGCATTAAATAATGTCACTTTTTATTCATCACAAAAACAAATATGATAATGATATTTATTACCTGCCCTTCACCAGAAGGTCCCAGGGCAAGTTACAGCAATATAAACAACGTTAACAAATTTTGAAGGAAATGAAAGGAAGGAGATAAAGGTCAATCACCCATAGTGGTGAACAGAGCCTGGTTGATGCCAGGGCATTTAGACTCTGGTTTTAAGTGTTCCACTTGTATGAAATGATGCATCCTCTTCAGCACTTGGCTCAGGAAGCTTCATATGACAACAATAATATGTCTAACAGACAGAATGTCAACAGGTGAAGCTTTCCCCATAATTGTATTTCCATACTAGAAAATGCTTAATTTAATTTCTGTTTAATATCTGCCTGCCACAAAGCTGTTAAAGGTACAAGAGCCCTCCTCTCCCCCAGTGCCAACCCTAAACCATGCAAAGAACTCAAGTCAAGAGTAAAACCAACAAAAGTAGGCAACTTAATATATTTTAAAATATTTAAAAACATAATGAACATATACAACTGTATAAAAACACACTCAAAGTCTTGATAAACAGCAACAAAAATACATTGAGCATGTGCAATTTGACATTTTTAAAATTTACTTTACCCATCTTTTTTTGCTCACTTACTGCCTTGGGTCAGCCACTAACTCTCAGCCCAACCTATCTCATGGCTGTTGCTCCACTGAATTCTATAGGACTTACTTCTGAGTAGACCTGGTTAGGATTGCAGCCTAAGTCCTTGTATTATAGACATTTTTTTTACTTCCTTTAACTAGTCAAACCCCATTCCCCCCCCCCCAAAAAAAGTAGTACAGCTTCAGAACTTCATCAGAATCTTAGGCTGGTCTGATTACTGCAATTTGATTTGCCTGGGAGAAAGCCCCATTAAATATGAAGAGAGACACTTCTGAGTAGACATGTATGCATTGTACTATAAGTTAACTATATAGTAAATGTTTAATGTGCCCAGGTGTGTATTCGAGGGGGAATGCTCCAGGATTCCATCCGGTTACTTTTTTGGCAGGCAGACCCTTCCCAGGGTCCCTCCGTCTCTACAGCCAAAGCGAATCAGCTCAATTGCTTTGCCCTCACTGCAGTTGACAAAAGAGGGGCGGGGAGAAGTGTTAGAGTTTAAATAAGTCCAACTGGTCCCTTGATGCACTTGCTCGAGGACTGCTCAGCTCTCTGTGTAGTGGGAACTGACTGTGCCAGCTGGAAGGAACGAAGGAAGGAAGAGGAGGTAGAAGCAAATGCACATTCCTGTGAGATGTTTGATTCACATAATCACTCAGGAGTTGGTGCCCTGTAGCCCTCCAGATGATGCTAGAGTACAACTCCTATTACTCCTGATCGTTAGCCATGATGGCTCTGGCTGATAGCTGTTGTCCAACAATATCTGGAGGACTACAAGTTACCCCTGTGCTGGGAATATGTTAACACACAATAACCTTAAAATGTGAGGTGTTTTTTTTAAAGCCAACTGTTAAATATTGCAGACTGACACATTGCACAGCAATAAATGACTTACACGTTGCACAGCTATAAGTGTTCCCATATCAGTGGTATTGTGAAGGTTTTACTTCATACTTTTTGACATTAATTATTGTACCAAAAGCTGAAAAATGTATTATGGATTTTTATTCTGTGCACCATTTTTGTGTCTTTCACCCTGAGAAATGGATCTCCCTCTACCTTTCCTAGTGCTGTTATTCTGCTAGTTGTTTATTGATTCATCAACTACTTACGCTTTTATTGTATTAAATGATACATTATGGCCTAGCTATTGCTGTTTGATAAAAATCTCAGGTCTAGCTATCTTAAGTTTGTAAAAAGTAACTGACTAGGTCAGCTGTGAGAAATAAGAGTGTCTTCCAGATAACTAGGCGGGAAACCTTTGAAAATTGGAACAATTGTTTTTTTTTCTTTCACACTTTTGGTGTGACAGAAAGGAGTATACATAAGTACTATGGACAGCTGAGCTAACAAACACTCAGTTACCTGGAAGGAACCCATAATACTTACTTCTGAGTAGACTTGTATAGGACTGCACTGTAAGTCTTGCATACTTTTGTAATCGTGAAGTAATTATCTCTCATTATTAAAGTAAATGTATCTAGCAAGATACCATCATTGAAATAGGAATAAATACCCTTTTCTGTGTTAAATCTTTAGTTGCAGGTATTAAGTGAATGTCACATATTTAATTTTAATTATTTTTTTAATAGTGTCAGAGATACAGAAGTGAGACACTGGGCTAAGTTCAATTGAACATTCCAAATTGAGGAACCTTAAATGTTTCCAGGAGAGCCAGTGGTATAGTGGTTAAGGTGTTACGGACTACGACCTGGGAGACCAGGGTTTGAATCCCCACATAGCCATGAAGCTCACTGGGTGACCTTGGGCCAGTCATTGCCTCTCAGCCTCATGAAAACCCTATTCATAGGGTCACCATAAGTCGGAATCGACTTGAAGGCAGTACAAATGTATCCTAATTCACAAGAGAACAAGCCCGGTTGCTTCAGGATATTAAAAATCTGGGGTGTAGTTAGTTTTGACATTTTCTTGGGAAAATGTTTAAAACCTGATGCATCAGTTTCTGTCTCTGTCCACAAATACTGCCTCAAGGAAAGTGTTGAAATAGATTCTACTAAATAAGAAAATATGATAATGGGTTTGTTATTCTTTTGAACAGCCACATCTTTGCTTTCATTAGTATAGGGCACTGAAATGTTTCCCTAGAAAGCCTGTATATGTATGAGAGAGGGACACAGATCACACTGAGTGGGAGATGAAAACAAAAAGAGAAAAAGGGGCTATATTTCCTTTGCTAATATCAGATTAGCACTTAAAGTGCAGGGGTTCACAACTTCTGTCCTAGAAAAATGCATACAAAATTTGGAATGGAAGTAAGTAGAGCTTGACCTTTCATAGCAATTTCCAGTGTGTACTCAGGGAGTTATCTGTATCATTCTCATGTTATCACTACAAATATACTGGATTTTTTGGGAAATTAATGATTCTGCTCTTGGCCTGATCTCACTCTGTTATTCTGAAAAAAAGCCCCTTTGAAAAGTTGTAATATTCAAACTTGCTTGCTTGGGAGTAAGCCCATGAATTTAACATAAAATTTCTGAACAATCATGCATACGTTTAGGCTGTGTTACCTGATCATCTCACCAAATTCATCAGAAATATTTTCAAGTAACTTAATCTTTCTCTTCCTGCCCCTTCCCCTCCCCAGCCTCTTCTGAAGACGTCACCTTGGAGCAACCATCAGAGTACTGGCTGGAGCACAGGAAATATGTCATGGGGAAGTGTGCATGGTAGAGACCATCGCAGAACTGGAAACATGGGAATTCCCGGAACTATGAACCAGATCTCTCCCTTAAAGAAGCCATTTTCTGGTAACGTCATAGCACCGCCTAAATTTACTCGTTCTACTCCATCGCTAACTCCAAAATCATGGATTGAAGATAATGTTTTCCGAACAGACAACAACAGTAACACGCTCTTACCCTTACAGGTAAGAATGGTATGTAACTACAGCCTTTTGATGTTGTTTGACTTTTAATGTTATAGATTGATAAGTTTTTGTCAACATAATTGTTTTAAATAATAAATGAAATGGCCAAGAATGTATTTTTCAGCTGAAGTTACATCTCCTTAATGGCTCATGTTATTTAGTTCTTTTTCTCTTTAGTCAGTGAATGAGAATACTCAAAAGTTCCTTAGTGTAAAACTTTTTAAAATGTGACTCCATAGCTACATGTATTGTCATTGCATTTTTTAAAATCAGACTCTGCTTATGTATCAAATCCACAAATGAGAGCAATGTTTCACACCATGAGACTTGCTGCAAAGGTGAATAATTAGTAGCATGGAATACCTAGCATTGCAAATCTTGATATTACACCAATATAGCAATGACTTTATGCTGCCATTGCAAAAAGGGCATTGCAAATGTTTAGAATTGGAACGCCAGACTCTCTCCTTTTTTTACAGGTTACTTTAGTCATATTGGCCTTGGACTCCTGCTGGGAGGAAGGGCAGGATATGAATCAAATAAATAAATAAATATATTTTCTATGTAAATTAACTCCGGTTTCCTTGTCCATTTTTCCTGCATTTCATACCACTGAAATGAGCAACTTGGTGCTTAAAGAGTTTGGTGCTATTTATGCTGTTCATTGTTTTCATTAATGGGCTGTATAGAAAAATACAGAACACATTTACACTAGTAGATGTTGCAACCAAGGCTAGGCATAGGGTATAATAAGATAGTATCAAAAGCAATGTTAAAGTATTGCATATAAGGAAAATCAAACAGAGAAAGCAATTGAGCTAATTGCCTAGACAGTACTGAGAAAAGAACTTGTGTATAAGATCACAAACTATAAAGCAACTGTGTTATGTTGTAGCAAAAGGGAATTTCATTGTAGATCGCCTCAGATCAAAGATAGAGGAAGTAACTGTTTTATTTGACTCTGATTAGACTTCTGGTGGGCTTTTGTGCTCCATATTTAGCTTGGAAACTTGCATCCTGCAGTGTAGAAATGTGTAGAAATTATGTGGAAGTAACCAGATATAACTGCAGCAAATTGCATTGGACAGAGTTGAAATTGCATAAAACCATTTACCCTACTTGCTGGGGCTCTTGCAAACCATCTTTCATACACTTGAGTTTTAGGTTCATTAGATACTGTATACTTAAACTTAATAATATTGTTTTTGTTAGACCAGCTGTCCTTTATGAGTTTGTGAAACTTTGAGTGACACAGAAGCTTGAGGTGTATGCCTGAAAGCGATGCATGTGCTGCTGCAGATAATTTGGTGGCTTTTGAAGAATTTTGTTAAGGTTTCACGTGTCATAGTTTACTTTGTTTACTGCTTTGGGAATGCAAATTGAAAAGTAATTTATACATTCTGTAATTTTTTTTTAGAAAAAGTGCTATGGTCAATATGGCTGTGGTGAGAAGCAACTTGGATATTGTGTGTTGGAAACTAGGTAAAATTGTCATTCAGGAATTGGAGATCATACTCCATTTCACCTTGGACACTTCACTGCTAAACCAGTATCCCATATATCAGCACATATTTTCCTCTGCATTGGCTTCCTCTGTTGCGAAGTATTCTCAAAATACCAAGAAACCTTAATTTTACAATGAGAGTAGTGGTTGGTATGATCAATATATTTAGCTTGTGAACGTGTAGTGCCATTGCATTTACTGTGAGGAATCCAGAGATTGCTCTCAAGGAAGTCCCAGAGAGCTTCGGCTATGGGGTGGTATATAAATGCAATAAAATTAAGTGTTGTTATTGAGAAGAAATTGAGAAATACAATTCTTTGCTGTTGGGAAAACATTAATTTATTCCTTCTACTTCACTACTTAGTGCTTGCTATGTGAAGTAAGATTCATAAATGTCATGATCACCTATCTGTGACATCACTGATAGGATGCATATTTTATACCTTGCTCACACCATTTTATATAGTTTTTGAAAGTAATTTTATCATACTGAGGCTCCCAGGCTA
The DNA here is from genome assembly GCF_030035675.1 of Rhineura floridana. Taxonomy (NCBI): domain Eukaryota; kingdom Metazoa; phylum Chordata; class Lepidosauria; order Squamata; family Rhineuridae; genus Rhineura; species Rhineura floridana. The sequence continues at coordinate 6,428,919 of NC_084488.1, forward strand.
TAACACTAAAACATGGGATTGTTCACGCAGTCATTTTAAAAAAAGGGGGGGGGGAGAAAGGGAGTAAGAAGAGGAGGAAAGACAGTATCTACCCAGCTAGTAGCATCCCCTGCCAGGATGCCATGCCATTTTAAGAACCTTTTAGCTTTCCCACCCTTTTTTTCTTTTATGTAGGCGGTCTGCTCCGGCAGTATATCTTATTTGGGAGAGTGCTAACTTTTTCTGCTTTGTTTGCATACCATGCTGGAAACATCTTGGAAATCAAAGTTTTTAAATGGAAAACATGAAGAAGGGGTGTTTAATCAAGAGAGGGTAGGGACATAAATTCAGATGATTGACTGTTTCTCCTAAGTAGAATGCTAGCTACGTGTTAAATGAAAATGCATGTAACAAAGTTCTGATAGCTCCTTCTGTTAGGACACAGCAGTTTTGCAATGGAGGAAGAAGGGTTTAACCCTTCCTCCCCCTTTTCTGCTGCATTTATTCCAAACACCCTTTCCCCGCAATTTCCAGGTTTCCCTTTTCCAGGTTTCTCTTTGCAAAACCACATGTGTTGAACCACATGGAAGAAAAGTAGCTGTACTAGAAGAGTTGTAACAGATAAGTACTTAGTAGAATGGTTAAACACCTCTTTCTCACTGCCATTTCTTTGATCCAGTTTTCCTTCTCTGAAGCCTTAGATGACCATTGAAGGTCTGTGGTATACATGTGCAGTTCCAGCTTTACTGCTTGTAGATGCTTGAAGGTGAACAAAGAATAGGTTTAAGCTGAAGAAGAAATCATTTAGATTGCAAGCATTACAGACAATGCATACTCTCACCCAACTTTGTAGAAACTGAGAGTCAATATATATTGAACATGTTAAGTATTTGTGCCAAGGTCCACTTCTTTTTTAAATAATTTTAATGAATTTTAATTTATGAGATTGATAGTTGAAATAATTTTGTTCTATAGATAGCATACAGTTGTCTTATTATTTATAAGCAAGAATTGGACAATACTCTTCAGGTGTAGCAAACAGTTTTTGTACAGTTATGAATAGGGAGATCGACAACTGTTGTGACTGAGACAGCACCAGAACAGTTCAGCTGTTCCTCTGAGCATGGTCTGTGTCGTGATTATTCCTCATTTCATCATGGACTTGGCTGCATTAAGTGGGAATGATCTACATAGGCACCTGTACAGTGCTATCTTACAGCTAATTCTCTGCCTTTGTTCCATGACACGAGTCGTGTGCCATCCTGCTATGTTCTTGGCTGCAGCTATTAATAGCAACAGTGCAATTGTAAGAACTTTTCCTATGAATGCAAAGTCTGATCTTGAGATAACTGAGGCTTGATACAGAATGTCAATGTCTGTATTAGACCCCATACTGATTTGCTGTCCCTCTGTTGTGCAGTGAGGTCTGATTCTCCTTGCCTGTATTCCTCTGACACATATACCTGACTCCAGCTCATGTTGATTTCACTTTAGCAGCTTTGGATCCCCCAACCCAATGCAGGCAGTCTACCCACTTAAACAGATATTTGACTTTAAAAACAACAATCCATTTATTTGGTTTTTAAACTCTGGGTGAGGGACTGGCTTTGCAACTCTCATAAAGGCTGGCCAACAAGCATTCAGCATAGCTGGCTTCTCCTGTAAACAAGAAAAAGCAGTTCTAGGCCTAATACAATTTGGATGTCAGTTCAAAAAACAAGGAGTGGGCTCTGTGCTCAAGGTATTCTGTACAGCACAATTCTTTCATGTTTCATGTGGGTGTTGTTGTTATTGTTATTATTAATAATAATAGTAGCAGTAGTAGCATTAATAGTAGTAGCATTAACATGGCTTATATGTACCTTAGGGCTCACAAACTGCCACATTTTAATCAAAGTGAACTGTTTCTTTTCAGTTATTAACACATTGCTGGGTCTTTCCCCCCATACATATTTACAGCAAGACAAGTGTATGGAGTAATATGGCCTAGTGCTACTTACTTTTCCTCAATATATATAAGCCTCATTGCCTCTGGTGCCTGAACATACTACCCAGAAGCTAATATATTAGAACCTCATCATCTTCATTATTTTTAACAGATGTACAGTATAACCTTCTTTTCAAGGGACATTCTTCACAAAGTGAGTGACAAAATGCACATAAAACATAACTAATAAAATAAAATTTAAAACCATTTAAACATTTATTTCCTAATATTACTAAAAGCCAGCTCCAAATCAAGTAGCCCAGTAACTTAAGCATACAAAATCAGACCACAACCTCATTTCTACAGCTCAATTCAATTAGCCACTAAAGGGTTTTTTAAAATTCCAATGTGATGCATCGTTCACTTGTGTTGCATAGTGGGAATAGGATTTCAGTAAAAATGAGTGGGGACTATAGGAATTGGTTTAGTAAACTCAATCACATTAAGTAAATTGCATGATAGAGCCAAAACTTCTACAGGTCATAGCTGCAATTTCACCATGCAGACCTAGCAATAGGCTTGCTCAGCTGCTTGCTATGTATTCCTGAACCCCAGCTTTATACTCCTGGAGCCCCTAACATCTCCTGTTGTGCACTGATAAGGTTTTTATAGCTCTTTTACATATAACGAAAGGTTATCCAGCTACTTTGTGCTAATAACAATTTTATCTAGATTTACACAACAGTGACATTGAATAGCAACCCCCTGCTTTAGTTAATGCACATTTACTTAATAAAATCATAATGCATAAAAGGCTTAGCAATGGCTCAGATGTCTTATTAATCTCATCTTAGGAAATTTGCCATGCATTATAATTATACTGCTTTCCCGTATACTGTTCCATAAGGTCAAACTACATGTGATACAGGGAATCTGTGATAGGATTTTCTGACATGTGTTTTGTTAAACGTTGTGTGCATTTGTGGGTGTGATTTAGATCAAGGTGGCCACGGGGGGGGGTAAACAGTTTCCCCTATTGCAGTTGCCTAGTGTAAGCCCCCCTGAACTTCCTCTCAGTACATTTTTGAATTGTTGCCTCTTTTCCTCAAACTCCACCTATGTTTCCAAAAGAAAACGAGTCTAAGAAAGTTTAACTTCACTTGGACCTAGTCAATGTTTTATTATCTATGCCCCTCTTTCCCTCCCCCCTGCCTTTGTCCATCCCTTTGTGGACATTTAGACTGTAAGCTCCTTGGGACAGACACAGAAAGCACTGGATATTCTCTTTTGTGTGTTATAAAGTGTGTTCAAATAAAATATTCATTAAAAAACTCTTACAAAACAATTTTTAACAACAAAATTCCAAATAACTAATTAAACAGGGTATGAGTGGTAAGCGGCGGTAACGCAGCCGAAACCTCTGCTCACAGCCAGAGTTCGATTCCAACGGGAGGAGGAAGTCGAATCTCCGGTAAAAGGGGTCTGGGTCCACTCAGCCTTCCATCCATCCGTGGTCGGTAAAATGAGTACCCGGCATATGCTGGGGGGTAAAGAAAGGCCGGGGAAGGAACTGGCAATCCCACCCCATATATATGGTCTGCCTAGTAAACGTCGCAAGACGTCACCCTAAGAGTCGGAAATGACTCGCACTACAAGTGCGGGGACACCTTTACCTTTATGGTTAATTAAAATGAGTAACATTTTATAAAACCATAATATATGGCTTAAATTAAACAGAACCTTATAATCGCCATTGCAAAGCACCTTAAAAAATTCCTCCCCCCCAATCTGCGTTTGAATTTTTGTTTAAGAAAACTCCAAGGGCCCCTTTTTTATGTGCTGCCAAAGATTCATAAGAGTGTTAATCCTCCCCCAGGTCATCCTATAGTTTCAGGCAATGATTCAATATTAGAACCATTATCTCAGTTCATTGATTATTTTTTAAAACCATTCATTCTATCTATGAGATCATATGTGCAGGATTCCACACATTTATTACAAAAAATAGGTCCCATTAAGATTCAGTCAGAAGACATGTTGGTCACCATGGATGTTAAATCTTTATACACAAGTATTCCACAAGAGCAGGCATTGGAAATAGTTGTTGATATTTTACAGAAACGAGAAGTACGGAATCCACCAACTCATTTTCTGATGTCCTTGGCCGATACAGCTTTACGGAAAAATTATTTTTCATTTAATAAAAAGTTCTTTTAGCAGACCAAGGGGGTCTTTGAACAACAGTTTATTTTTGCCAACAATCCATATGGTAGAAATATGATCTCATGGCTACGATATATAGATGATATATTCATGATTTGGTGAGGTACAAATGATGAGTTGAAGGATTTTTTCAATGGATTAACTTCAAGATTCTAAACTCAGTTCTGAGGCAACTTCTAGTATTGAACAGGTCAATGTTTTGGACATTATAGTTAAAAAAATCTATAAAGAGTTTAACAACCACCATTTATAACAAACCCACTGGTAGAAACACTTTCTTCAAGTATGACAGTTACCATCATGCTAATCTCAAGAATAACCTTCCATCTTGCCAATTCTTAAGAATAAAGCGCAATTGTTCAAGAAATCTAGATTACATCCAGGAATCCCAATCCTTAGCACAACGTTTCTATGACAGAGGATAGCCTGTTAAGGTGGTGAGAACAGCTATGAACAGAGCTAATGTCTGCAAATGTGACACTCTGTTATGTCCTCAAAAAAGAACAGTGCAGACTATAGACCTATAACTGATCTGCGACAAATCGGAAGTCAACATTTTATTTTGTTGTATTAGTTATTAATTTTTTTTGTTTTTTTTTTGTTTTGTTTTTTGAAACTTTGAATAAAAATTAATGATAAAAAAGAACAGTGCAGAACTGCATAGCTTGCATTCTTCCATTCAATCCGATCACTAAAAGACTTCAAACACATATTCGCTCCAATTGGCATATGGTCCAGGACTTGCCAGGCCTAACAACATGACCCATGGTAGCATTTAAAAGAATGAAAAATCTCAGGAATCAGTTTATCCATACAGAATATGCAAGGAGCGACAATAACAATAGTCAAATCAATGATTTTTCATACTACTAAGCCAACAGGACACCATCCATGTGGCCACTGCAAATATTGCAAGTTTAATCAAAACAAAACAAAATATTTGTTAATCTCAACACTGGAAAACATATTCAAATCCAGGATTTCTTCACTTGTAACTCTGCAGAAATGGTGTATCTGATCTCCTGTCCCTGTAATCTGATCTACATTGGAAAGACATCAAGACCATTAAAACTTAGAATTGGGGGACATCTCTGTAATCTAAGACACCAAAGAATGGGTGCCCCATTGGTCAGACACTTTACTGAGAAACAACATAAGCCAAATGATATTACATTCTGGGCCATTGGAAGAATTGTGGGTAATGATAGATTACTTAGTAAGAGAGAGTTATTTTGGATAATCTCTCTGAAAAGCTTGGGACCTCTAGGGTTAAATGAGGACTTGGATTTTTCTGAGTTTAAATAAAATAAGAAACATGGTTTCTATATGGAAATTGGTTTACTGTCTGCGACAATTGTATATGCAAGTTATTCACCGTAAGTACTAGCAGGATCAGTAAAATGCATAAATGCAGTGATTATAACCTAAATACGCAGTATGAACACTAGCAGCCTCTTGAGTTTGATTCATGTCCAGCATGGGGCTTTGGTTAAGAATGTTTTTTGCTTTGACAAAGCCAAGGAAATATAGCCCCACACGTTAGTACAGGGCAATATTTGTTTGTTTTTCTGGGGGGAGGAGTTTTTTAAGCTGCTTTGCAACGGCGATTATAAGGTTCTGTTTAATTGGTTTTGTAAAATGTTAGCTTAATGCTAGTGATCAGGGATGTATTGTGAATTGTTGCAAAAAAAATTAAATGTTTTTTAAATGAATGTGGTCTTTAAAAATATTATGCTTATGTTCATGACCATTGTGCTGTCTCCACCACACTAATTTGAGTTTGTTTGAATGTTTTTAGCTCCTGAGGAAGGAAAGTATTTCCGAAACGCATAGACCATTACAATAAATCTACATTTAACACCAGAGCCTCTCTCTCTTGTTTTTGATCTTCGTTTGGTTCTTTTTCCCCTTTTTGTTCCTGCCCCTCTTTACATCATGAACATCTCTGTCATGCAATTTTCTGGCTTTATTCCTCCTCCCCATACTTTTAAATATCAATGTTAACACTGGCTACTTTCCGTTAGAATTAAAAACAGCTTCAGATCATTTATTTATTTATTTATTAAACTTGTATACCGCCCCATAGCCGAAGCTCTCTGAGCTGTTTACAATAACTAAAAACAAATACAATTTAAAAATACATCTTTTAAAAAGCAATTTAAAACACAATTTAAAAATTTAAAACAATATAGAACACATGCTAAAATGCCTGGGAGAAGAGGAAAGTCTTGACCTGGCGCCGACAAGATAACAGTGTTGGCGCCAGGCGCACCTCGTCAAAAAGATCATTCCATAATTTGGGGCCCACCACTGAGAAGGCCCTCTCCCTTGTTGCCATTCTCCGAGCTTCCCTTGGTGTAGGCACCCGGAGGAGGGCCTTTGATCTTGAACGTAGTGATTGAGAAATCAAAGAAGGTTCTGATTTACCAATTTAAATATCTCATATTGGATGAGAGTAATTTGTATAAGAACATAAGAACTGGAGTTCTAGTATTATGGAAGAGAGAGAAAATGGTTAGTTTAGTGATATATGACTGAGCCTAGCCTCCTCCCAAGCCTATGCACTCCCTCTTTTCCACTCACATGGCCAAAAGAAGTTCAGAACATTCCATTTCCATTCTTAGTTATGGTTTGAAGTTGGTCATTTGGGAAGTGAGGGAGAGCACAAAGCCTAGGAGGAGGCTAGACTAATTTATGTTGCCCTGAACCATGGTTTAGCCTGATTTATTATTTATTTATTTAAAATATTTCTATCCTGCCCTTCTACCCTGTAATAGGGCACTCAGGGCGGCTTACAAAAATAAAATCAAACACGTACATAATAAAATTGTAAACAATAAAATCACAAAACATTAAAATACATAAAATACAATTAGAATACATAAAATTCGGGCTTAGGGCGGTATATAAATTAAATAAATAAATAAATATGTGTGTGTATATATATATATATGTGTATATATATACACATACACACACACACACACATAGGGAGTGGTACTAAAGGGGACTACAAGGGTAAAATTTAATGTAGGAGATATGAAATCAGTGTCAGGTTCTATCTTCTATACCTTCATGATGTCTGAATGCACCCAACGTTTCTCCACTCTGTCCACTCTGTGTATAATTTTAAAAACTTCTATCACATCCCTCCCTCAGTTGTCCTTTTTTCTATGCTAAACAACCCCAAATGCTATAGCTTTCCCTCATAGAGAAGATGTTTCATTACCTTTACCATTTTAGTAAAGTTGTCCTTTTCTGTACCTTTTCCAGCTCCACGCTGTCTTTTATGATATGGAGAGACCAACTGTTTTATTTTCAGTCCCCATATTAATAATTCCCAGCATGGAATTTTCTTTGCTTCCCCAAAAAGCCAAGAGTGAATCAGAAAATTATTTGATAATACAGAATAGCGGCACTGTAGTACTAAATCTACAATTGCACTGTCAGTCATCTAAGCCTGTATTTTTATTAGATTGGCTCAATGTTCATTGTGATCCATCTTGGTGATCCTGTGAACAAGTGAAACACTTTTATTATAAACTCTATATTCAAAACTTTGAGCAAATATCATACTAATTTAGCTCCAGAAACTTTAACCTCGGTAGTTTAGTAGATGTGAATTTCATCTTAGAAATTTCAGTGTTTGAGGAAAACAGGGTTTAGTCAGACATAAAGATTTGATAGTTAATTATAGGCAGATTGCAGTATCGTTTCAGCAAAACTGAATCCCAAGACTGATTGAACCAGCAGTTTCCATACCTTGTACTATAAATCTTATGAATTTTTCAGGGTGCCATTGAGTTGTATCTTAAAACAGTTTCCCCATAGTGTCCCACATTTTATTAGTGAATGTGATACTGAGATTCTTTTTCTACTTCATCATGTAGCTTTTATGTTGTTGTTTTATCATTGTTTAACAAAGATTGTAAAGCTCACATAGTCAATTGTGGTACATTGGTAGAGCTATTGGGGCCTGTGACCCTTGTTCAGTTATTTGTTACAACTTTAGAACAGCCAACACTTTGAAATCTACAATTCCAAAAAGCAAAATATTTGACCTGAGTGACATCTATTATTTTTTCTGCATCTTAGTTTTGTATTCAGGAAATCCCTATTATTGTTCTTTTCGCATTGCTTTGATCTTCCAGATAGTTATCTTACTTATTTGGAAACCATTTGATGGTAATCAGAGGTTCTGAACAACAGAGTGTGTAAATTTGATAAGGAATGACATATTAATGTATCGCACCAAAAATAACAAAGATAATGTGGCACCCAAAAAACAGATTTATTGTGGCATAACCTTTGATGGCTTAGAGACCACTTTATGAAGGTGATGAAGTGAGCTTCCATGAAAACTTACATCATCAGTCACCAGTGGCCTCTGAGGCTTAATGTTCCTTTCATCTGCTTTGGCTCATACACCAGTAGTAACCCCATCTGGGTGAACATAGCCTGACACCAGTTATTCATGCTCTGTTAACCTCCTGCTTAAACTATATAGGGGTCACCAAGATTTTGGGATCTGGTTGGGCACACTCACACAAACTGAGTAGAATTAAATTGAATCATATTGAATTTGCATTATGTTACATGGGAGTCCCGTCCCCCCCAAACAGTTAAACTAAACCTTGCAGTGGTAGATTCCACAGTAAAAATTGTAGATCCAGTGCTTGTCAGCATCACAGAAATATTAATTCGCAGTACAGATCCTCATGGATTTTTTTTAAATACAGAATGACAGTAAAACCACCAAGAAATCGCAGAACACTTCTGGGAACACAGGCGTGAGCTATGAATTGACTATGGTTTTAGGGGGATACTTTGTACACATTATAAGGATCCATAAGAATGTGTCATGTTTTTGTGCCATGGCAGCAGTGAGAAGCATCAGATCCCTGATTTTTATGGTTCAGTCAATGGAGACAGCTGGGATATGTGATTTGATAGAGGTGAGGGAACCTGTGAAGATATTAAGAAGTTTCAAGAGGATCCATTTCACTGGATCCAACTTCTCTGTGGGGGTATTCCTTCTTTCTCTCTGTCTCTCATACACTTCATTCTCCTTTTTCTGACTTCTGTGAAACTTCTCCCTAGTATTCCAGATTGTTTCCCTTTCCCTCCTTTCCTTCCCACCTTCTTGGTTACTCTGCAGGTGCCAGTCCGAGCCTTGAAAAGTACAGAAAGGTGAAAGACAAAGTTGGAAAACTGTTTCTCTTTCCCACTGGCTCTTTTAGCTCTATGTGCTTTTTAAAGATGAGATTAGCACTTGAGCTGCTGATCTGACCCTTGAAAAGCACACAGAACTGAAAGAAAAAGTGGGAGTGTCACTCTTCCTTCTTCATCATTATGTGCTTTTCAAGGGAAGCAGAGGTATCCCCCTTTGCCACCACATGATGGAGAGGGCAGTAGGTATATGTGTGTTTTGTGTGTGCATTAGGAATAGGCATGTGCTGTCTCAAAAGCATTCCATTGGCCAGCTGGTATCGATTTGAAATGGTCTTTGTCCACAAGCTGCTGCTTTTATCAATCTGTTTTTCCTCCTCAGAAAAATGTTGATATTTTAAAGGAAATGTCAATAAATTGAAGGAAATAATTGAAGGAAATAATTGATATTAATATCAATATTTTAGGTGTATTTTTAAAAAACCCATTTCCAAAAACAGCTGCAGAAAATCACTGCATAAAAGTCAGATCCACAATGACAGTGCATAAGCAGATTAATGGAAACTTCGGTACCAATTCCAAATTGGATGGAATTCTACCACATTCCGTGTGTGTGTGTGTGCATGCGTGCAAGTGCATGCTCAGGAGCTTTGCAGGTGCCAGAGGAAGTCCTCACAGGTGCAGTTGTGCACAAGAATACAACATTGGCAACCCCAGGATTATTGCAGTTCATTGTATGTTGTTTGCCTTTTAAAAATGGTCTGTAGACTGGAGTTGGTTCAAAATAGGGCTGCAAGATTGTTAACTGAGACTGGAAGATTCAGTTGTATTATGCCAGTTGTCTTATCAGCTACACTGGCTCCCAGTCTATTTTTTTTTTATTAATTTTTATTCAAATTTTCAAAAACAAAAAAACAACACAAAACAAAAACAATTATACCAAAAAAATAAAATGTTGACTTCCGATTTGTCACAGATCAACCATAGGTCTACAATATATAACAATCCTATCTCTAAAATTGTATTACAAAATCACTTTCCTCCAGTAGTTATCTTAATTAATCATCAAATCTCATAAACATTACTTTATTCTTTCCACAAAAAGTCCAAAAGAGATTTCAATTCCTTGAGAGATATATCTTTCAATTTTTCTCCAAATAAACATGTCGCTTAATCCATCTTGATTCAAATCTATTAGGTCCAGTAATTTAAATAGCCATTCCTCCATTATCTATATTAATTCCATCTTCCATCTTCAATAATCCTGTTAAATCCAGTAATTTCAGTAGCCATTCTTCCATTATCAGTATCCCATAATAATCTTGTTGTCATAGCCATAATCCAAATAAACATATCGATTAATCCATCTCGTCGAATCTATTAGGTCCAATAATTTCCATAACCATTCTTCCATTATCAATATTAATTCCATCTTCCATCTTCAGTAGTCCTGTTAAATCCAGTGGTTTCAGTATCCACTCATCCATTATCAGTATCTCATGATGATCTTGCTGTCATAGCCATAGTCATATAACAAGAGTCTGATGGGAATTTCCCCCTTCACAAATATGTCCTTGCCATCAATTCTAAATATGTTGCTGAAATATTGTTGTAAAATCACTTCTCTGCTCTTCTTTTTTACAAAATGCACTGGCTCATCTCTTAAGAGTTTTTCCATTGTCACATATTTGTAATTAATTCCATAGATTTTTTCTATGTCAAGCTCCATCACATCATTCCAGTCAAGAAAATTATCCAAGACGTTGATAACTTTATCACTAATATCTTCATTAGTTTCTTCAGAGACAACGTTGAATTCCAAACAGTAAACTTTATTTCTAACATCCGTAAACTCCAGATCTTTTTCCAATTCCTCATTTGTTCCAGTCTCCATGGCTTGTATCTTCCCTTTAATATTTCTTTTCTCATCTCTAATCCCATCAAAATCCTCTTTCACAAAATCCCCTATTTTTTTAAACTCCTGCATCATTTTGCTAAGTTCAATTTTCATCTCCTGTCTGCCCTGTCTCAGGGTTTGTTTCATTATCTCAATCTCACTCATTATTTTCTGAAACATAATTTCTTCCATGGTCTCAGTCACTTTCCTGGTTGTCATTCTTAAAACCACAAAAACAAAAAATTATTTCAGCCACAATTGGGTTAATGTTTCAGGCTTGCAGACATCAATACAGCCTGTCTTATCTCTTATATATTCAGGAAAACAAAACAAGTTTAGTTCCCAGCTTCAAGCAGTTAGTGGCGTCGTGAGTAAGCAGATTCGTCAAAATGAAATAGACCAAAAAAAAAAAAATAGTTCCAGACATGATACTCCAAAGTTCATAAATCAAATTTGTTTATTTTTTTTCCCTCCTCAAAATAAAAATCCCTCTTCCGTTAATATCTTTAGAATGCACTTCCAGGCCCGCTTTTTGCAATAAAAACAAAGATAAGCTTTTTTCGATTTCTTTCCTCCTTAGTTTCGTGAGTGAAAGAGAATTTTTTTAACTCACCCAGTTCCTTATAGCTGATTCATTGACAAATCTCTTTTTGGTGCAACAATTTAAACCAAGTAAAAAAAAAATGGAAAGAAGGATGCTTGCCTGTTAGTTCGTTTTTCTTTGAAGAAAAGATAAACGTGTCTCTTAATCAGCAAGAGCTTTGATGGAAGTCCGTCCGGCATTCGCTGGCTGAACTTTCTCTCATAAATTAATGAAATCCAGTCCTCCCAACAAAAACAGGCTTTGTGGTTAATCTCACGTTTCTCCCTGACCAGGAGAAAATCTTAACCAGTCAAAAAAAAAAAAACATTCTGACTGATTAAAGCTGAAAAAACTTCATCTAAGACAAGAGCTTGTCTCAGAGGCAGCACAGTCGAATCACCCTTCCTGGAAGTCCTGGCTCCCAGTCTATTTTAACCATTAAACCTTAATGGCTTAGGGCCAGGATATCTAAAAATTCATTTTCTCTCACATATGCCTACCCAATTTTTGAAATATTCTCCAAAATCTCTACTCCGGGTACCACTGCCAAATTCAAAGAGGTGGGTAGCTATCTGGAGAGGGCCTCCTCATTGGTAGGACCTCAGCTCTCCCCAGAGAGTCTTGCCTGGTGCCTGCTTTATTGTCATTTTGGAACCAGGCAAAGACTTTTTTTACACTCCTAGGCTGTGATCGTATAATTTTTGAATTGTAATTCACTTTTTATATGTTGTGTATTTTATGGATAGTGTGAAACTTGATTTATTTCCCTCTCTTCTGAGTGAATTTATGCAGTAATTTGTTGTTTTATAATATTGTCTGCTAATACAGTATATTTTATGTCACGTGAGCTGTCCAGAGAAGGGTGTTATTGGGCAGTCTATATACATGCTACAAACAAACAAATGGATGGTGCTACAAGATTTAGTGCCATCTTACACTCTATAAACTCATTTCCTCTTTTTATGAAAACTTTAAACAAAATACCAAGAACTCTGATGAGCAATGTGGCAGGATAAGGGTACAGGGATTAATGGCATGCACAGGAACTGAGGCAGGAGCCTCTAGCTTTGTGAGGGCCTGGGGCAAATTGCCCCAATTGCCTCCCCCGGGCAGCTTTGCAGTATTGTCAAGTTGTATGGATTCTGCAGGATAGGAAAACATAGTAGTAACAGCCCTGCTACTCCCAGCAATGATATAATAGGCTTTTGCCCAGCAATGCCTATGAAAAAGTCTAGAGTGATCTACGTCTTATTTGCTACTGTGCTTTCAGTACACTCCTGCTGCAGTTCTAGGATCCCAGTGACATCGGTGGCTCTCAAACAAATACTGTCATTGAGTTGTAGGCCTATATTCTGTTTGGTATTTTAAAAATATATGTGAAATAGGAACAGTTTTCATGGTCCTATTTCTTAGCAGAGATATAAATGCAAGCAGCGGGATGAGAATCAACCAGTCCACCCTTTCCCTCAGACACAAATAATTACAGGCACAATCTTCTTAAGTAAAAGATAAAGAATGTTTACTCATGACCCTTCTTATGTTCAGGAAACATAGGCTCTAGCTTAGATAGAAAAGTAGAAGTCTCAGTCCATGATAATGGTCATCTTGGAAGAGAAGCCATGTGGATGCTTCTCTCTCCTCAAGCTTAATGGAGAATATGCAAAAATCCCAGACAAAGGAAGAGGAAGAGAAAGCCAGGTAACCCCACCCTTTAGGAAGTTACATCACTGGTAAACAGGTACATGAGATTTCCCAAAATATCCCTTAAAAGGGAACATGCATGTTTGCTTATTCTAACACTCCTCAAATTTGCATGCAAGAACCCAACAGCCCCATCTTGACACGAAGTCTCTGGAAACAGTCTCTTGGCAATGGCTTTGTCAAGATGTCAGCTGTCATTTCTGTAGTTGGACAGTAATTCATCTTGATGAATCCTTTCTCTGTCAGCTCACACACAATATGGTATTTTATAGCTATATGTTTAGTACGTGGAGTGATTCAGTCTGAGAAAGTCTAATACAACTTTGGTTGTCTACCATCATCTGGATTGGTCTTTGTACTCTTATTCCAAAGTCCTTTAGTAGTCTGTTAAGCCAAATGGCTTCTTTGCATGCTTCTGCAGCAGCTATAGACTCAGATTCTGTAGAAGAAAATGCTATTATGGTTGCTTGTGACTAGCCCAGGAGATAGGTCCATCTCCATACATAAACAGGAAGCCACTAGTTGACTTGGAGTCTGTGCTATCTCCAGCCCAGTCAGTATCAGTGTAACGCACAAGCTTTGGATCACTATTAGCTGGCAATCTCAGCTTAAAGTCTATAGTCCCTTTCAAGTATCTAGCCATCGTTTTGACAGCAATCCAGTCCTTTTGTGTGGGTGTGCTAGTTTTCCTGCATAGGATCCCTACTGTACTTGCTATGTCAGGTCTGGTATTTGTGATTAAGTATAGAAGCTTTCCTATTGCTGTTCTATACTTGTTATTTGGCAAAGGTTTACCTATATCATTGTCTTTAAGAAAGTCTTTTGCCAAGGGCATTGCTACAGGATAGGCATCTTTGAGTTCTAGAGTCTCTAAAAGTTCAACCATCTTTTGCTTTTAGTTGAGTAGATAGGAGCCATCTGCTTCCCTTTCAATCTGGATGCCTAGGTAGTATGTTGCAGTGCCTAACTCTTTGATTTCAACTTCTTTGTTTAAATGATGTACAATTTCTTTGTAGTCTTGATCTCTTTGAGTCACCACAATCAAGTCATCAACATAAATCAGGATATAAGTCAAATGTTCCTCTTTGCTTCTGGTGTACAGGCATTGGTCTACCTCACATTGCTTGAAGCCTTGCTCCTGGAGCATTTTGTCCAGTTTCTCATTCCAGGCTCTTGCAGCTTGAGTCCATAAAGGCCCTTTTTAAGTTTGCATACAAGATGTGCTTGCTTCTGGTTCATGAAGCCTGGAGGTTATTGCATGTACAACTCTTCTGTTATTTCTCCATGCAGAAAAGCAGTCTTGACATTGAGGGGTCTGACGTGCATCTGTTTGGAGGATGCCACACTTAGTAGCATTCTTATTGTGCTGTGTCGGACAACAGGATCAAATATAGCATCATTGTCCTCTCCATATTTCTGCAGGAAACCTTTGGCAACTAGTCTTGCCTTGTAGCGTTCAATTTCTCCTCCTGCATCTTGCTTCACCTTGAACACTCATCTGCATCGTGTGGCTTTCTTGCCTGGTGGAAGCTCTGTCAGAGTCCACATCTTATTCTTGTGCAGTGCATCCATCTCCTGAGTGGCTTTTCTCCACTGAGCACCCTGGGATGCTGGCATCTGCTTGATCTCCTCCCAAGTCGATGGTTCTCTGGGTAGTGCCAACTTTGCAAGGTAGGATAGGCGTAGAGGTGGTACACCTTTTTTGGTTCATGATGAGCATCTAGGAGCTTGTTCTGGGATCTGGTCTGGCTCTGCAGTATCTTCCGGTCCAGTCATCTCATCATTCTCATCTGTGTCTGTACCTCTCTCAGCCTCATCATCACTTTCTGCAGTCTCTGCCACTTCCTCTTGCTTAAGGCTCGGTTCAGGTTGTGCAGATATCTGTGGTTCACTGGTATTTCGTATGTGGGTACTGGCATATCTATGAGAGATTGGACATGGTGTCCTTGCTCTTCTGAGAAATCTAGCACAGTCCCTCTTTTGTCAGCTCTGCTTCATTCATCGAAGTAGACAACGTGTCTTGTGCTGACTTCACCTGTCTTTAGGTTCATAACTCTGTAGCCTTTGCTACCAGGAGCATATCCTATCAAAATAGTCTGTTCTGTTCTAGCATCTAGCTTCTGCCTCTTTTGTTTTGCTATGTAGGCAAGAGCAATGCTTCCAAACACTCTGATATGTGCCAGGTTTGGAATTCTGCCATGCCCCAACTGGAATGGTGTGTGTGTGGTGCCCTTGGTTGGCAGTCTGTTCTGGATATACATTGCAGCCATAACTATCACCCCACAGTCTTTTAGGTAGATTAGCGTCAGCCAGCATGCATTTAGTCATTTCCAGAAGAGATCTAAATTTTCTTTCAGAAATCCCATTGACTGACAGAACTCCTGTGCAAAATGCTTTGTTCCTCCAGAAAATTTTGTGTTTGGTGCGATATAAACTCACCACCATTGTCCGTCTGTATCGCTTTTGGCCTCCTTTCAAATTTTGTGCTCACCATGGAGATGTATTTCTCCAGCATCTCACATGTTTGACTCTTGTCCTTTAATAAGTAAGTCACACAGTACCATGAAAAATCATCCACAAAAATTAGAATATATCTATTCTTCCCAAGTGAGGGTACATTAAATGGTCCACAGAGGTCACTGTGTATGAGATCTAGCACCTTGGTGCTTCCCTTTTCAGTTCTTGATGGAAATGAGTGCCTAACACCCTTTTCCTCAATGCAATTGACACACCTGCTTGTTTTATCATTGCACTCTTGGTTTACCCTGATACCTGTGGCAAGGTTTTGCTCTTGTATTTGTAGGATCACCTTTGTATCGCGATGTCCCAATCGCCTGTGCCAAAGTTCTAGGCTGGTCTCATCCTTGTCCACAAAAGCTGCATTTGCTTGTTCAGCTGAAAGACTTAGTTCATAAACACCATCATTTTCATAAGCTAGTGCAAACAAAGTATCTTTGGTTACTGTACACTTTCCATCCTGGAAATGTATTGCATATCCTTTCTTATCTAAAGCAGTAACGCTTAGCATATTGCAACTCAATTCAGGAACAAATAAAACATGATCTGCTACATTTTCTATGGTTTCATTAGGTAGCTTGCACTTTACAGCAACAGTTCCAGATCCATTAATATTGATATATTGACCATTGGCAGTCTGAATTCTTCCTTTAGTATCACTATTTATTTCATCAAATAAGTCTTCATTATAACAACTATGGTTTGTACATCCACTGTCTAAAACCCAATTGTTTGATTTTTGCTTATAATTATTTGCCACAAGACCTTTATGCAGTAAAAGGAAGTTGCTGAGATGCGTCTGACACCAACATTGTTCACTTTTTGAAGCTGGTTAAAAATGCACTTAATGGAGAATAAGTTTCATTGGAAGGAAATTGTGCCCACTTCAGGGTAAACATGTTTGGATTACACTATATGAGAGTGATTGGATGCCTGCAAATGTGCCAAGTACTTAGGGCATGTTTGGGAAAATAACTTTGAATTAACAAATGTGCTTTAAGTACATAATGGTATTTAAGTTCTGTACTGTTCACACTGAATGAAGAGTTAAAATGAGGAAGGAACAAGAGTACGGGCTGCTCTGAAAGAGAAGAGTAACATTTCTGGCTCCTTGATTGTTTTTTGAACATTACAGGAATAAGGTACCTCTGTTCCCTTTTGCAGGTAGCACTGTCTACCACAAAGATTGTGTCTTTTTGCACTGTAGGCAGTGGAAGAAAGCATGACGTAATTTCATTAAATGTGTTCCTCCTGTCCTGCCTGAACTCGAGGGACTCAGACTCAGACACAGCTGTAGTTTTTTCTTTTATTGAAGTAAGAGAAAGTTTCAGTTCAGTGTGCTTCATAAATCTACTTACTGCTTACTCAGAACTCAGCATCCCTCTCTAACTAATTAGGCTCAACTTGGGGGCATTAAGACGTTGACTCAGCAACTAATCCTCCGCCCTCACCCAGCTTAAGTAGTGCTGGGCGGTCCCCTGCTTGCCTGTACCCCGAGTCACAGTTGGAGACTTGTTGAATCTCCCGCTGTGCCTGCTTCCTGGACCTGGGCAAAGGCGGGGTCTCGGCATCAGTCCTGTCATCTTCCTCTGCGGGGGGGGGGGAACAGCTGTCTGTGGTGGTGGCAGCGGCAGAGTAGTAGTAAGGGGCCAGTTCGGGAGTTCCTGTTGGGGGGGTGTCTGGGATGGCTGAAGGTGGCCTATCAACACCCGGAGCAGAGTCTGCTTCAATGTGCCCCCCATCACTGGGTCCTTCCCCAGCCAGGACGTTGTAGTCCGTCCCATCCCCTCGTGTGCTGGTCCACCCCAGGCTAGCATGGCTCATGGCACCTCCTTTGGGAGAAACATAGTTTTATGTACTGTTATTATTAAAATGTCTGTGATTAGTACAAAATTGAGGTATATCTCCCCCCCAAATAATCCCCACATAGTTTATCTTGTGTTCACATGAACATTGTCAGAAGCCATTATAGGTGTGATTCAGTGAATACTCAGTGTGTTTGGACATTAGTTAACATACAATGCAACCCTAAACGCATTTGTGTGGTTTACTTCCTAGTAAGTGAGTTTTAGATTGCAGCCTACAGATCGTAAACATAGATCTGTAGAGCCCAACAGAAAGTGCACATTTGTACATCTTTTGTTTTACAGTGCACTGAACACTCGGGTCAAACTCAGATTCAGAGTTTGGTGATTATTATAAAGCCAGCATGGATTTTTCACATTCCACAATGTTAAATTGAAAATTTAACCATGCCATTCTGATGCTTCCCATAAGTTCATTTAAAAACAAAACCTTACAAAACTTATAGTCCTGAACTCAGAAACGCTTGCTTAACAACCCTCTAAATTTTCATGGTAGTACACAAAACAGTCAGAGGGAATCCAAAGTGTAAAAAGCCATGTTCACAGAGAACCTATAATCTATCACTGACCTTGCCCCATACTCTGACCTTCATCTTCTGCAATTTAAACGTTAAAAAAAATGCCTGGCTGATTTTTAATTAATTTAAGAAATTTAACATTAAAGTCAATGATAAGCCTGGGCATGCTCAATAAGAACCAAATGCCAGTGTTCTAAAAGCCAGACTCACAGCTGCTTGGCTTGGCTAATCCGGGCCACACCCATGCCAGACATTGATTTCATGTGAGACAGTCATGGCTGCCCCCAAAGAATCCTAGGAAGTGTAGTTTGTGGAGGGTGGTGAGAGGAGACTCCTATTCCCCTGACAGAACTCCAATGGCCTGAGTAGTTTAACAGTCAGCCACTCTGATTGAAGGTCTATGAGGGGAATAAGCACCCTTAACTAACTACACTTCCTAGGATTCTTTGGAAAAAGCCATGACTGTCTAAAGTGAAATAAAGGTCTGGTGTGGATGTGGCCAGGGACAGCTTTGGTTTAAATTTGAGTGGGAGACTATATGTACCTGCAGTAGAATAAAAAGGTGGGGAAACACTGAAAAACAATGATACTGTTCCTAATGTCTTCCTTTTGGAAAAGAAAGGGTCTTCCCCTCTGCCGAGTGCCCACCCACCCAATCTCTAACCCTCCCTTTCCTCTCCTTCCCTGCCCCTCCCCTTTCTGCCCATCTCCCCTCCCTGCCCCTCCCCGCCCCTCCCCCAGGTCAGTTTCACCTATCCTAACCATGATTGCACAGGAGTAAATCCCACTGAACTCAAAAGCATGCAAATGATCAAACCTGCCCTCCCCTCCTCCTCCCTTCCATCACCTGCCTTTTGCCCTTTCCATCCCCCTTCTTTCACCTCTCCTCCTTTCCCTCCCCCTCCTTCTCTTCCTCCTTCCCTCTCCTCTCCCCTCCCCCCCTTCCTGCTCCCCCATGGTCAGTTTTACCTATCCTAACCATGATTGCATGGGGATAAATTCTTCCAAGCTGCACAGCAAGTGGATTGGACTGTGAAACACCAATCCAAATTGTGGTTGCAATTTTACAAAATTGTAGGGCAGTACAGTATCTCGGAGAGGTCAGGTCTCCTGCTCCCCTGGTGCATTCACTATACTGCCCAGTTTTCCTGCTTTTTAATGTTTGATAGAAATATCTGTTGGCTATAGGTACTTTCTTAAACTGCAAGGGTTTTTTGCCTATTAGTGAATATATATATAGAATTAGACTTCAGTTGCTTGATATCCAAAGGTCTCCAAGCGACTTACAACACTATTTATTTATTAAATTTGTTAGTCACTTTTCTACATACGTATGTGTACTCAAAGCAACTTAGTTAATGAAACATTAAAATAAAGATTACAGAATATATTAAAAAGTTGAAAACAAACAGTACGTAAGGTGATGGAGCAACCTTTCTTAGAAAGGCTACAACAAATGTTTTTGCCTGGCACCTAAAGATGGATAATGATGGCGTCAGGTGTATCTCCTTGGGGAGAGTGTTCCACAGACAGGGCCACCACTGAGAAGCCCCATTCTCATGTTGCCACTCTCTTCATTTTTTTTTAATGAAGAGTCAGTGATGCCACACATTTTTAATAAACTAGGATAAACAAGCATATGATATAATTAAGCCCCTGTTTTCTACTGACACTGATCAATATTGTATTATTATTTTGCAATTAATGTATATGCTGCTTTAAAGCAGGAATGGGGAAACTGTGACCCTCCAAATGTTGCTGGACTACATCTGCCATAATCTCTGATCATTGGCCATGCTGGCTGGGGCTATGGGAGTCCAAACACATCTGGAGGGCCACAGGTTCCCCAACCTGCTGTAAAGCAAAGGAAGGCAAGCTCCTGTCCCAAGGAGGTTTCCTTCATTATGTTGATGTTAATTTAAAAGTGTGAAAGAACTTGCTCAAAATCGTAGCTCTCCTTTTCTTGATGTAGTAGCAATGTAGGAGGCATTATAATACAGTAGGGCCCCATTTCTTGCCGCCCCGCTTTTTGGCGTTCCGTTAATATGGCGCCAGCAGGGCAATCAGCTGGAGGGGGGGCTGGAGCTCCCCACACTCCAGCTGATCGCGCTGGAGGAGGGGAAGATCAGCTGTAGAGCACTACAGCTGATCTCCTCCTCTTCGGGCATGATCAGACTCCCGCGCTCGAGCTGATCGTGCCGGAGGAGGGGAAGATCAGCTGTAGCGCCCTACAGCTGATCTTCTCCTCCGGCACAATCAGCGGGTTAGGTTCCAGACTCCCCCCCGTGCTACAGCTGATCCGCTTTTTGGCGTTTTTTGCTTTTCAACGGGGGTCTGGAACCTAACCTGCCATATGAGTGGGGCCCTACTGTACAGTTTAAAGGGTATCTGCAAGAGAAGAAACAAGTACAATACCAGAAGACTTCTTTAAAAATATTTATTACACTATCATTCCCTTGCATGAGGCTCCAAGAGACTGATCAGGTGTAGAATTGCTTAACTCTGCATTTAGACCATATATTGGTCTCTTGTTCAGATGACTATCTTAAGAAATAAGGAAGGATTACACGGAAGCAAATTATAGGAGGGAAAACAGAATGCCTTAAAAAGTTAAAACTTCAGACAGTTTTTTTAAAAGTAACTTTATATTTACTTTATAACTCTACCCCCACAGAATGGTATACACTCCATCCCTTACTGCAAAATCAGTGCTAACTTCCTTGAGCTGTAGTGACAGCTTTGAGCTGTAAGTCAAACTTTGAAGTCTTATCAATCAGATTTTGTTTTTGCTTTATTTGAATCTGCATAAACATTAAATTGTTAGATAAATGGATGGGATTGGCTCTCTGCATAATGCAGAATATATCCTGAAATACTCTTAAGTAGGCTATATGTGTGTCTGTTTCATGTGTATCTGTTTTTTTAAGCAGAAGTAGATGTTCAACCATAAAGGAAAAACTACATGTATGTAATCTATAGTTTTCTTTTCACATGATGTGAAAAATCTAAATTATAATTATTGGAGAATTACAGTATGGTGTTCTAGATTTAAATTAGAAACCAGTCCCCTACTACTAGTGTTGAACTACTGCTTATATGATACAATTTTCTACAAGTGGTCCTCATGTTTATTTTTTAATTCCACCCTTTTAGGGTAGCCTTATTCCTCTGATTTATGCTGATGTAATATATTATGGCTATAGATGGCAAATTAAAAGTTATTTTAGGATAGTGAATGCCATATTTATTTAAAGATTTCTAGCCTGATCTCCAGTTACAATAACATTGTAATGCAAAGCATTGTCTCTTTGGTACAGTAACGAAAACAGATACTGCAGGAACATAATGAAGCCTCTCCCTAGCTCTCTAATATTTCTTCTTCTGCTGCTGCTGCTATTCTTATAGGGCCTGCAGCAAACCCATGCAACATACTCTATGTGCTTCCGTTGCATATCACTAGGGGATGGGGCTTCTCCTCATACAAGATGGAACGTGGCTACTGACTAATCTCTTCATAGTAGGGTGGCTAGAAAGGACAGTGGGTAGACATGATGTTAAAGCCTCTTTCTTGATCGCTGTTCCTGTTCCAGTCCTTAGGGACCCATGGTAAGCCACAGAATTGTTTAATATTGTGCAAATAGTAACTGTAATTTATCTTCTGGATAAATTAGAACCTTGAACTTGGTCCGGTAGCTAATAGCCAACCAGTGCAATTCTTTCAGCAGCGGGGTTGCTAACTGAAAGATCAGATACAATCTGAAGGTATAGTTTAATGCAGTATGGTATGTCTAAGTAAGTGTTCCACCACTGGAAGCACCTGTGCCTGATCTAGCCCACTGAGGGATGCCTACTTCTCCCACCTTCAAGAAGCCATCTAGGCAAATTAGATGTGAAAGAAGTGGCATCCGTGACAACAAATCTTTAGTGGGAAGAAGTTGATGGCCTATTTCTCTCTCTTGAAGTCTCCTAGAAAAAAACTATTTGCCAACCAGGAAAACAAGTGCTAGAACAATCTGGAGATCTATTATTTTGCTCCTGCCAAATTGTGGCTGACTTTACAAGAAAATGTAATAGAATTAAAGCAATTTCTTCATTCTGTTTCGTACCTATTCCCCATAGTGTCATTTCCAGAGTTGTTTGGGTGAGGAATAATATATTAGTAGGAGCGCTAGAAACATTATAATTAATTCTTCTTACTCTGGGCAGTGAAGAATTCTAGGGAATAAATAATAATTGTGCCATAATTCCCTTACCGATTTTACTTAGTTGGTTCTGGTCAGATCTCCTAGGAGTCATCCTGTGATTGTCTGCTGAATGTTCACCATAATCCTCATTACAACCCTAAGTCTACAGAAACAAATTGAATGTTCTTTCTGAATGTTCTGATCATTTAATAAATATATATTTTAATAGGAAAAACACAGTAACTGTTTGAACTGTCATGTAAACAGAGCAGGATGCTTCTCATCAGCCTAACCTTTATAGATTTGATTTGACTGTGTGTTTGGACATATTTACATACCAATTCATGTACGCTCGTGTCTCTAATCCCAAAATAACATCTGAGCTATTTAGTTAGCTGCTAAATACACTTGTATGTAAGCCAAACTGATTTCAGTGGCACTTGCTTCAAAGTCAGCATGGCTATGTTGATGTGCCAATCTGTGAGGAAAGCACTTATAGCAAGATATTTCATGCCTCTGAGAAACATCCAGGTCAGCTGGAAATGCTTTATGTAGAGGTCTTGTAAAAATGACTTTATTATAATGCTAAATGAAGACTAGTATAACAGTAGCACGTTATCACTTATTCCACCAGAAAACCTGTCCCTTTCTTGTTATATATAAAATAGGTGTAACTCTAATACTATAGTTTTGTTCTCTTCTAGGATCGAAACAGAATGTATGACAGTCTCAATATGCATTCATTGGAAAATTCCCTCATTGATATAATGAGAGCTGAACATGATCCTCTTAAAGGTATGTTACTACTCTAGGTTAATGCTTCAGTCTGTAGCAGATCTCTTTCTACATAATTGTATTTTAGTTACTTGGTAAATTCATATATGTGTTTAATTATATATTTACACTGAATAAAGCAAGACAGCATATTCAGATGCCACTGTTGGATGTTATATCCCCTTTCCTAAATTCTCCCCAAGAAAAGATCTGGAGAGAGCTTTGGACTTCAGTGTGCCTTTTTCTGCTCTCACTACCACAGGAAAATGAATGCTCAAACGAGGAAATCCTGCAGTCAAAAAAACAATTAAAATCAATTTATTCCAAAAATGATTGAGGCTGAAAAGAAACTATAAACAGGAAGCCATTCTTTTATTACTCAAGTGGTTTCTCTTCCAATAGTGGTCACACTATTATCTCTTTTTTTGGCATGCTGGTGTACTTCCATCATAACAAAGTACATTAATATTTGTCGCCTGTGAAACCACTCTTGCCACTATGTCACAATGAACCTGCAAAGATATTGCCAACAGATAACACAAACTAGAATTGTCCAGGCCATGCCATTATTTGATGATATTCATGACTAGCCTCATCTGAACCATGGCATCTCAGTCAGAGCAGATGCAAGCAGTCAGCTAGAACAAAGTTGCCAACATCTAACTTCCCAGAAAAAAAGCAGTCTGCTAGGCAGAAGCCTGAAGTTTCTCTGGATATTGGTTGCAAAGTTTATTTGCAATTAGTGTGTTAACAATAAGATGTACAGTTCTCCAGAAAAAAGCTAAGTAAAAGCAACATACTGTATCTCTTTAGTAAATCTAGCACTGCAATGGTAGAATGAAGCATATGGAATGGTAAGTACAATTCAGATTTAGCTTCTGGCCGTGTGTGGAGTATGGCTAAAGTAATCTACTGTTTTTGTTTGTTTTTAAAATATAGTTATAGTACTATTCGGTACAAATCTACAGAGAAGTAAATCCCATTGGTTTCAGTGGAACTTACTCCCACATAAATTCATATAGTATTGCACCTCAACACATGTATTGACTACAATCCTAACAACACTCACTAGGGAGTAAGCCCAATTGAGCTCAGTGGGGCTTACTTTGGAGTAAACATGCGTAAGATGGTGCTGTTAGTTTAGTTTTGAGAATTACATTCATGTCTGAAAACAAGGCATTAAAAATAAATTGGATTGCATAGATAGTTTCAGTAGATTGTAAGGACATGGATTAATCTGAAGTCTTTTAGCCTCCAAAAAAGATAAATACTTTGAAAATTTAACATTTAAAATGTGTAGTTAAAAAACTTTGTAAAGTGAACCTCTATGTTTTTTTTAAAAAAAGGTGTTAACCTTCATGATTTTGTCAGGATTTAGAAAAGCAACTTAACAGAATGTAATGCTATGAAGTAACAGCTTGTTGCCTTTTCATCATTTGGTATCTGTTAATCATCTTAAAATAGATATAATACTCCAACCTAGTAAATAAGCCCACACAATTTTACTAACTTGCAAAAGTTTTTATTAGTCTGCTGGGGACTGGTAGAGAAGAAATCAAAAGTCCAGTTCCTCTTCCACCAGTCTGTTGGGGAGAAAGGAGCTGCCCTCCTCCCACAGCCTACTTGTTTTCTGTATTAGGTGCAGAAGATGGATGGTGCGCTCCATCCTTCCTCCTCCAACTGCACTGCCTTGTGGCTTCTGACACATGCTTAAATAGATGGATGTAAAAGTCTTTAATCCTTTTTAGCGAATCATTTATTTTATGTACCTGTGGTATTGTACTACTAATGTTATAGCCAACACTATACATTTTTTAAAAAAAGTTTGAGCAAAATCATGATAGATGGCCAATAGCAGCTGACATTTCTCAAAATGGTGTGAGAGTAATACCTATAATTCTTGGAAATCCTTAACTTTGTATTAATAAATGGGGACTACCATGGGTTGTTACTGTCCTTTGAAAGTATCTGGCACTAGTCATTATTTAAACCATAAGTGACAGATTAAATGTTGATACAATCTAGCAAGTCTTAAATGGGGCAAGGAGCCTTTTCAATAATTTTTGTTCACAATGACTTGAGCAACTTCTCCCAAAGTGCTATCATCGCCAGAGTTCCAGTCTTTCATCGCTGTCTTGATAAATCTACAAATGTCATGGGAACATCATTTTGTAATGCTTGGGGGGGAACCCAGAGATGCATGCACTAAGCTGGAGCTGTTAGAGGCAAGAAGGCTTCCTTTAGAAAATGGAAGTCTTGTCTAAATGTGGTGAACAAACAGGAACACAAACTTTGGCAAATGAAATGCAAGTACAGTAAGGCCCCACTCATACAGCAGGTTAGGTTCCAGACCCCCGCCGGAAAGCGAAAACTGCGGAAAAGCGGATCAGCTGTAGCGTGGGGGTCTGGAACCTAACCCGCTGATCACACCAGAGGAGGAGGAGATCAGATCTTCCCCTCCTCAGGCGCGATCAGCTCGAGCGGGAGTCTGACCGCCCCTGAGGAGGATAAGATCAGCTGTAGCACGCTACAGCTGATCTTCCCTTCTTCTGGCGCGATCAGCTGGAGTTCAGCGAGCTCCAACACCCCCTCCAGCTGATTGCCCTGCTGGCACTGTATTAACAGAATGCTGAAAAGCGGGGTGCCGAGAAGCGGGGCCCTACTGTAGACAATGAAATGAAATGAACTGCTTTCACATTGCTAAAAACATAGACGAAAGACAAAAAAATCTTTAAATACATTGGTAGTAGGAGACCAGTTAGGGAGGTGGTTGTATCCTTGGAGTAAAAGGAATCAGTGCTAAAAGAAGATAAGGAGATAATAGAGAAGCAGAATGCTTTCTTCACATCTGTCTTCACAGTGGATGGAAGATACAGAACAGATCCCTGTACCTGAACTAACTTTTACAGGAAGGGAATCTGAGGAACTGAGGCACATAGTGTGACACAAGATGAAGTTCTAGGCCTTAGTGACAAAATAAAAATTGACAAATCACCAGGTACAGATGGCATCCACCCAAGAATTCTAAAAAAACCCCTCAAACATGAAATTATTGATCTTCTAACAAAAATATGCAACTTGTCCCTAAGATCAGCCTCTTGAGGACTGGGAAGTGGCCAATGTAACACAATTTTCAAAAATGGATCTGGGGGGATCATGGAAATTACAGATTGGTCATCTTAATGTCTCTTCTGGGAAAACTGGTGGGAAGCATTGTTAAAGATAAAATAACCAAGCATATAGAGCAACAAACCTTGCTGAAACAGAACCAGTTTCACTAACCTATTAGAGTTTCTTGAGAGTGTCAACAAGCATATAGATAGAAGTGATCCACTTGACATTGTGTACTTGACCTTTCAAAAAGTTTTCAACAAACTACCACAGCAAAGACTCCTGAATAAGCTTAGCAGTCATGAAATAAGTGGAGAAGTCCTCTTGTGGATCAGGAAGTGGTTAAAAAACAGGAAGTAGAGAAATGGTCAGTTCTCCCAATAGAGGGGTGTAGAAAGTGGAGTCCCCCACCCCCAAAAGGATTTGTTTTGGGACCTGTGTTTTTTAAGTTGTTCATAAACTATCTAGAGTCAGGATGAGCAGTGAGGTAGCCAAGTTTGCTAATGATACTAAATGGTTCAGAGTGGTTAAACCAAAAAGGGATTGCGAACAGCTCCAAAGGGATCTCTCCAAGTTGAGTGAATAGGCAGTAAAATGGCAAATACAATTTACTGTAAACAAATGTAAAGTGATGTATGTCTGGGCTCATGGGGTCTGAACTGGTAGTGAACGACCAGGAACAACCCCTTGGGGTCATAGTGGCTAGCTCGACGAAGACATCACTGCAATATGTGGCAGCTGTGAGAAAGGCAGATTCCATGCTATGAATCATTAGGAAAGAAACTGAAAATAAAACTGCCAAGGTCATAATGTAATTATACAAATTATTGTGTGACTGCACTTGGAGTACTGTGTACAGTTCTAGTTACCTCACCTCAAAAAGGATATTGTAGAGTTGGAAATGGTTCAGAAAAGATGAAGGGGATGGAACAACTCCCGTACAAGGAAATGTTGCAGCATTTGATGCTTTTTAGTTAAGAGAAAGGGTGAGTAAAAGGAGACATGATAGAGGTGTATAAAATTATGTGTGGTGTGGAGAAAGTGGTTAGGGAATGCTTTTTTCTCTCCCTCATAACACTAGAACTCGGGAAATTCAATGAAGCTAAATGTTGGAAGATTCAGGATAGACAAAACTAATTACTTCACACAGCATATACTGTAACTATGGAATTTACTCCCACAAGAGACAATGATGGCCACCAACTTGGATGATGGATTTAAAAGAGGATTAGACAAATTCGTGGAGAATAAGGCTATCAGTGGCTACTGTAAGAGGCAATATGCCTTTGAATACTAATTGCTGAAAGTAAGAGGAGAGAGTGCTGTTGCTTTCAGGTCCTGATTGTGGGTTTCCCACAGGTATCTGGTTGACCACTGTAAGAATAAGATGCTGCACTAGATGGACCATTGGCCTGATCCAGCAGACTCTTACGAGTGGGCAGTGCAGAACCTGCTCCAATTCATTTTAATGGGACTTATGCAGAGAACTTTTTTCGTGGGTTGTTTCCTAAGAGCCTAAACTGCGAACTTCCTATTTCAACATAAGTGCATTGGATGGAGCATATTAGTATCACAGCATCACACAGCATTGTCCTGTTCTGTTAGTTCAGTGAAATATATAGGTGTCTTGAAAGCACATATTCCACGTCAAGTATTTAAGATCAAGATGTCAGAATCCCAGGCTTAAATAGAATTGTGCCATTGTTGGTTCCATCCCTCCCCCTGCTGGTGCTTCCCAGAGATTAGATTAGAGGTGGCACCAGATTTGCCAAATCTAAGTATTGCAAATAAAACATAAAGCTAAGCAGTCAGATTAGGGTCTTTTCATCTAAAATAAGGGGGTCTCACTTCTGTATGGTCTGGACACTGATTTCACTCAGTAAGGGTCTTCCACTGCCAGGATCTAAAATTATTTTACAAGCTATAAAGGCTGAAAAGTAGCTTCTTTTTATATTTTTCTTTTTTTGAAAAAAGGAGATAAATCCAAATAGAGAGTGCATTTAATTAAATAGTAAAAATAGAAATTATTACTTTCATATGTTTTTAGGACACCTGTTTTGCTCAGTAGTATTTTATACATTCAGTTGATATAAATTCTGTATGCCCAGTCCTGCATGAATGAACCCTTCATGATTTGTCAGCAACTTCCTGAAGACAGAATAGGGATTCTGAAAGCCATAGTATATTACTACATATTTGGGGATTATAGTAAATTTACTTAGTGCTTGAGGTAAAAAGCCAGTGTTCCATAAAAGAATTTGAGGAGCACATTGCTAAGAACATAAAAACCAACAACAAAAAATTCTATAAATACATTCAAAGCAGGAGACCATCTAGGGAGACAATTGGACCCTTGGATGATAAGGGGGTCAAAGGTGTACTAAAGAATGATAAGGAGATTGCAGAGAAGCTAAATGAATTCTTTGCATCTGTCTTCACAGTGGAAGATATAGGGCAGATCCCTGAACCTGAACTAACATTTGCAGGAAGGGATTCTGAGGAACTGAGACAAATAGTGGTAACGAGAGAGGAAGTTCTAAGCTTAATGGACAATATAAAAACTGACAAATCACCGGGCCTGGATGGCATCCACCCGAGAGTTCTCAAAGAACTCAGATGTGAAATTGCTGATCTGCTAACTAAAATATGTAACTTGTCCCTCGGGTCCTCCTCCGTGCCTGAGGACTGGAAAGTGGCAAATGTAATGCCAATCTTCAAAAAGGGATCCAGAGGGGATCCCGGAAATTGCAGGCCAGTTAGCTTAACTTCTGTCCCTGGAAAACTGGTAGAAAGTATTATTAAAGCTAGATTAACTAAGCACATAGAAGAACAAGCCTTGCTGAAGCAGAGCCAGCATGGCTTCTGCAAGGGAAAGTCCTGTCTCAGTAACCTATTAGAATTCTTTGAGAGTGTCAACAAGCATATAGATAGAGGTGATCCAGTGGACATAGTGTACTTAGTCTTTCAAAAAGCGTTTGACAAGGTACCTCACCAAAGGCTTCTGAGGAAGCTTAGCAGTCATGGAATAAGAGGAGAGGTCCTCTTGTGGATAAGGAATTGGTTAAGAAGCAGAAAGCAGAGAGTAGGAATCAACAGACAGTTCTCCCAATGGAGGGCTGTAGAAAGTGGAGTCCCTCAAGGATCGGTATTGGGACCTGTACTTTTTAACTTGTTCATTAATGACCTAGAATTAGGAGTGAGCAGTGAAGTGGCCAAGTTTGCTGACGACACTAAATTGTTCAGGGTTGTTAAAACAAAAAGGGATTGCGAAGAGCTCCAAAAAGACCTCTCCAAACTGAGTGAATGGGCAGAAAAATGGCAAATGCAATTCAATATAAACAAGTGTAAAATTATGCATATTGGAGCAAAAAATCTTAATTTCACATATACGCTCATGGGGTTTCTTTTGCCAGAGTTTGTGTTCTTTTTTATTTTCTTCATTCGGACAAGACTTCCATTTTTTGAAGGAAGACTTTTTGCCTCTAAGAGCTTCCTTGACTTTGCTCGTTAACCATGCTGGCATCTTCTTGGCCCTGGCGGTACCTTTTCTGATCTGCGGTATGCACTCCAGTTGAGCTTCTAATATAGTGTTTTTAAACAACTTCCAAGCATTTTCGAGTGATGTGACCCTCTGGACTTTGTTTTTCAGCTTTCTTTTTACCAATCCCCTCATTTTTGTGAAGTTTCCTCTTTTGAAGTCAAATGTGACCGTGTTGGATTTTCTTGGCAATTGGCCAGTTACATGTATGTTTAATTTAATAGCACTGTGGTCACTGCTCCCGATAATTAGGAAAGGTATTGAAAATAAAACAGCCGATATCATAATGCCGTTGTATAAATCTATGGTGCGGCCGCATTTGGAATACTGTGTACAGTTCTGGTCGCCTCATCTCAAAAAGGATATTATAGAGTTGGAAAAGGTTCAGAAGAGGGCAACCAGAATGATCAAGGGGATGGAGCGACTCCCTTACGAGGAAAGGTTGCAGGATTTGGGGCTTTTTAGTTTAGAGAAAAGGCGGGTCAGAGGAGACATGATAGAAGTGTATAAAATTATGCATGGCATTGAGAAAGTGGATAGAGAAAAGTTCTTCTCCCTCTCTCATAATACTAGAACTCGTGGACATTCAAAGAAGCTGAATGTTGGAAGATTCAGGACAGACAAAAGGAAGTACTTCTTTACTCAGCGCATAGTTAAACTATGGAATTTGCTCCCACAAGATGCAGTAATGGCCACCAGCTTGGATGGCTTTAAAAGAAGATTAGACCAATTCATGGAGGACAGGGCTATCAATGGCTACTAGCCATGATGGCTGTGCTCTGCCACCCTAGTCAGAGGCAGCATGCTTCTGAAAACCAGTTGCCG
This sequence comes from Rhineura floridana, assembly GCF_030035675.1. NCBI lineage: Eukaryota > Metazoa > Chordata > Lepidosauria > Squamata > Rhineuridae > Rhineura > Rhineura floridana. The sequence continues at coordinate 6,459,730 of NC_084488.1, forward strand.
GAAGCCTCAGGAGGGGAGAGTGTTCTTGCACTCTGGTCCTGCTTGCGGGCTTCCCCCAGGCACCTGGTTGGCCACTGTGAGAACAGGATGCTGGACTAGATGGGCCACTGGCCTGATCCAGCAGGCTCTTCTTATGTTCTTAATAAAATAGAAAGCTTTTTGCTATGTAGTTCTAAATATTTAGAACTAAATTATTTTGGAAGCTCCCTCCTTTTTATCTTTTCCCTAGTATTTTGTAACATACATTCTGAAGCTTACCAGCAGGAAAACATTTATAGAACTTGTATCATGTTAGGTTATCTTAAAATATTTTTAAATGTTCTGCTTAAATGAAAACCAAATATGCCAAAACAAGTGGCATAGTTGGAATGCAGCTTCAAAATATGTATTTGAGATTTCAGACACTTGATATCTTTCCAGTGTAACTGAGTTAAGCTTAAAATTTCATAATAAGAATGAAAAAGACTTTGAATAGTCAGCACTGTTTCTGGATTTCTGAAAACAAAGAGAACCTTTGTCCTCTTGGAACTGATCCCAAAGCACGCTGCAGATCTTATGACTAGAGAATTAAGGTTAAGAAGTTCAGTCTTTCAACTTTAAGTTGATTCAAGGTTGGTGTTGGGTAATCAAGTAAAATATTCACTGGTTTTACTCCTGAACAGACTGGAGCTATAGTGTATATTCAAACTTATAAATAAGTAGTTTAGGCCTATTTCTTTTTTTCTTTGAATATAATAGCTAAATCCTCTGTGTATCTGCTTAGGTCGTTTGAACTACCCACATCCAGGAACTGACAATCTTCTCCTGTTAAATGGTAAGAGCTAATCTTCTAGCAATTATAATTATCTATTATCATAATAAGTTTGATTTTTTTAAAGAAAATGTACCTCTCTGTTCTATTATTAAATAATAAACATCCAAAAAGAACAGGCCTTTCTTTTCTTTTTTAGAACCATGACCATCTTCCACTTCTAAAAAGTAGTAGCTAATTTTACAACAGGTTTTTTATATCATTCTGTCATTTCAGATATGTTTCCTTCCTTAGTCTGCTTTCTCTAGAGAATGTCTAATGTTAACATCAATTTTTATAAGACACTGGGTTACATTCATTCTGGGATTTTAGGTTTTTTTAAATTGTTTTTAATGTTGTGTTTTGAAATAGTTGTAATGCACTCTGGGACCTTTGGGTGAAAGTCAGGTAATTGATGACGACGACGACGAGAATATACTTAGAGTAGACCCATTAAAATTAATGAATCTAAGTTAGACATATCCAGTAACTTCAATAGGTCTGCTCTGAATAGGACTAGTGTTGAATACCACCCACTAGTTTGTACCAATATATAACAATTTTTACTTTGTGGGTTTGAAATAAATGGGCTTTTCTGTGATAAATTGTACTTGCTATTAAAAAGATTTAGATTTAAGATACTCTTTGAGTGCATAGGATTGCAGCCTTACTTGAAAATAAGCCCTATTAAAATCAGTGGAGCATACTTCTGAGTAAACCTGGTTTGTGCTGTTAGCAAATATAATGAGGGCATTTGTAGTTTGATAAAAGTAGAATTTTGTGGTCTGTTGAACTTCTGCCATTCATGCCTTTATGAATAGTGAAGGGGGCGAGTTTGAACATTTCATGTAAGTGCAAGAAATGCAAAAACAAATCAAAATTGCCTTAACCATACAGAGAGTACATAGCCCTGTTATTTCTTTATCAGATATTATGTGCTTTCAAGTCATTTCAGCTTATGGTGACCCTATGAATCAGCAACCTCCAAGAGCATCTGTTATAAGTCACCCTATTCAGATCTTGTAAGTTCAGGTCTGTGACTTCCTTTATGGAATCAATCCATCTCTCATTTGGCCTTCCTCTTTTTCTACTCCCTTCTGTTTTTCACAGCATTATTTTCTAGTGAATCATGTCTTCTCATTATGTGTCCAAAGTATGATAACCTCAATTTCAGCTTTTAGTGATAGTTCTGGTTTAATTTGTTCTAACACACAATTATTTGTCTTTTTTGTGGTCCATGGTTTGCACAAAGCTCTCCTCCAACACCACATTTCAAAGGAGTTGATTTTTCTCTTATCCATTTTTTTACTGTCCAACTTTCGCATCCATAAATAGAGATTGGAAATACCATGGTCTGAATGATCCTGACTCTGGTGTTCAGTGATACATCTTTGCATTTGAGGACCTTTTCTAGTTCTCTCACAGCTGCCCTCCCCAGTCCTAGCCTTCTTCTGATTTCTTGACTATTGTCTCCATTTTGGTTAATGACTGTGCCAAGGTATTTATAATCCTTGACAGGTTCAATGCCCTCATTGTCAACTTTAAAGTTACATAAATCTTCTGTTGTCATTCCTTTAGTCTTCTTGACATTCAGCTGTAGTCCTGCTTTTGTGCTTTCCTCTTTAACTTTCAATAGCATTCATTTCACATCATTACTAGTAGTATGGTATCATCTGCATATCTTAAATTATTGATATTTCTTCCTCCAATTTTCACATCTCCTTCATCTTGGTCCAATCCCGCTTTCCGTATGATATGTTCTGCTTATAGATTAAACAAATAGGAGGAGTCTTAGTACGGAGGAACATGGGTGATGCCACCCCAATTTCAGTGATGATGGGTAGAGGGAAATATAGCCATGGGGATGTGGTGAATTACCGTAGAAGACGAGGGCAAGGCTATCTGCGCCTTGTTCCTTGCTGCCGCTCCTCTCATGGATAGGTTCCGCGTTGCTCATCTGCTGTGCCCACTGGCCTGTGTGTGTTGTTGTTTAACACCAGATAGGTACACAATAAGACCACTCTTATCCATGATTTGATTGTGGATGAAAGTACCAACTTGGTGTGCATTACTGAGACCTGGGTGGGTGAGCTGGGAGGAGTTGATTTGACCCAGCTTTGCCCACCTGGATACTCAGTGCAACACCAGCACAGGGACAGGGGGGGAGGAGTTGCTGTGGTCTACAGAACTTCCATCTCTGTCACCAGGAAACCACTCTGTCTTGGAGCTGGCTGTGAGGGCCTGCACCTGGTGTCGGGCCGAGAAGATAGTAAACTAGGGTTGCTGCTGGTGTACCGTCCACCCCGCTGCCCAGCAGCTTCTCTGACTGAGCTGGCAGAGGCTGTCTCAGCTGTGGTGTTGGAGGAGCCCAGAACGATAGTGCTCAGTGACTTCAACGTCTATGCTGAGGCTGCCTCTAGTGTTCCGGCTTGGGACTTCATGGCCTCCATGACGACCATGGGGTTGTCTCAAGTTGTCACTGGCCCGACGCATAGGGCAGGACACACCCTTGACATGGTTTTTGCTCCAGATGGAGGAAGGGGTGGTCTGGAGATAGGGGGGGTGGATGTCACCCTATTGTCATGGTCAGATCACTTCCTGGTGAAGTTCAGACTTATGGCTCCGATCCTTCCCTGCAGGGGGGGTGGACAGATTAAGATGGTCCGCCCCCAGAGTGTAATGGAATCCACTGGATTCCTGAATGCCCTGGGGGAGTTCCCAGTAGATAGAGCAGGTAACCCTGTTGAAGCCCTTGTCACACTGTGGAACAGTGAGGCACATCGGGCTCTTGACACGGTTGCCCCCGAGCGCCCTCTCTGGCATTGTGGAGCCCGGTCTGCACCTTGGTACACCAGTGAGCTAAGGGCAATGAAACAGGCTGGACGACGGCTAGAGCACAAGTGGCGAAAGACGTGCTGTGAGGCTGATCAGGCACAAGTAAAACATCATAACCGTGCCTACTGTGTGGCGGTGAGGGCGGCAAAGAAGGCCCACTTCTCTGCCTCCATCACATCCTCAAGCAGATGTCCAGTGGAGCTTTTTCGTATTGTCAGGAGTCTGTTGACATCAACTTCAGGAAATGGAGTTTTATACCCTTCGGAGGCCCACTGTGAATTGTTTACTAGGCACTTTGAGGGTAAAGTTGCTTGCCTCTGTAGCAGTCTTTATGCCCCCTCTACATCTACTGTAGTCCCCAATGAAGTGTCCAGTGCAAAGTCTGCTGCAACTTCTTGGGAACGGTTTCAGTTGATGCGGCCTGATGATGAGGGCAAGGTGCTTGCGATGATGCAGCCAGCAACGTGTCCTCTCGACCCTTGTCCTTCTTGGCTTATTAAAGCTTGCTGAGGGGGGTTGACTGAGTGGATCTAGGGTGTGGTCAACAAATTATTGCGGGAGGGAGTGGTTCCGGGCACCTTGAAGGAGGCGGTGATCCGACCACTCCTGAAAAAGCCCACCCTGGACCCATTGGTTTATGACAACTACCGACCGGTTGCAAATACCCCCTTTTTAGGGAAAGTGATTGAGAGGGTTGTGGTGCAGCAATTTCAAATATTCTTGGATGAAACAGATTATCTTGACCCATCCCCGTCTGGGTTCAGGCCTGGTTATGGGACTGAATTGGCCTTGGTCACCCTGATGGATGACCTTTATCGGGAGAAGGACAGGGGGAGTGCGACCCTGTTATTCTTACTTGATCTGTCAGCGGCTTTTGATACCATTGGCCATGGTATCCTTCTGGGCCGACTTGGTGAGATGGGTATTGGAGGCACCGTTTTACAGTGGTTCCGATCCTATCTCCAAGGTCGCTCTCAGAGAATAGCATTGGGTCACTGTCTTTCGGCCCCCTGGCAATTGTGCTGTGGAGTGCCGCAGGGTACCATCTTATCCCCCATGCTGTTTAACATCTATATGAAGCCCTTGGGAGCGGTCATCAGGAGATTTGGGGCGAGGTGTCAGCAGTATGCTGACGACACCCAGCTCTATCTCTCCATAACATCTGAATCGGGAGAGGCCGTGCAAGCCCTGGACCGGTGCTTGGACTCGGTGGTGGGCTGGATGAGGGCCAATAAACTGAGTCTGAATCCTAGCAAGTCGGAGGCGCTGTGGGTTGGTGGTTCCCGAGTTCGGATAATTGGTCAGTTGCCTGCTTTGGATGGGCTTGTACTCCCTCTGAAAGAGCAGGTCCATAGTCTGGGGGTGCTCCTAGATCCATCTTTGTTGCTTGAGGCCCAGGTGACCTCTGTGGTTAGGAGTGCCTTTTACCAGCTTCAGCTAGTAAGACAGCTGCGGCAGTTTCTGGACCGGGATAGCCTGACCACTGTTGTCCACACACTGGTAACCTCCAGGCTGGATTACTGTAATGCGCTCTATGTGGGGCTGCCCTTGAGGTTGGTCTGGAAGCTTCAGCTAGTGCAAAATGCAGCGGCGAGACTGCTCACTGGAGCAGGATATCGCCAACATGTCACCCCGCTGCTGAAGGAACTGCAGTGGCTGCCCATTTGCTGCCGGGTCAAGTTCAAGGTTCTAGTTCTGGTGTACAAAGCCCTATACAGCTCGGGACCAGGATACCTGAAAGACCATCTTACCCCTTATATACCCAGCCGATCACTGCACTCTGCAGGTGAGGGCCTCCTGCAGATACCACCTTATCAGGAGGTTCATTCTGTACAATATAGGAAACGGACCTTTAGTGTGGCGGCACCTACCCTGTGGAATTTCCTCCCTTTAATTATTAGGCAGGTACCATCTCTGCTATCTTTTCAGCGCCTTTTGAAGACTTTCCTCTTCCAACAAGCCTTTTAAGTTGAGACCTATCCCAGTCTGCGTCTGTGTTAGAATTGTGTTTAATATGTCTTTTAATATCTTTAACCCTTTTTTAAAATATGTTTTAAAAGTTTTTTTAATGTTTTTAACATTGTTTTGTTTTTAATGTATTTTAAGGTCTTTTTATGACATTTTAAAGTGTTTTTAGTGTCTGTTTGCCACCCTGGGCTCCTGCTGGAATGAAGGGCGGAAAATAAATAAAATAATAAATAAATAAAATAAAATAAATAGGGTGATAAAATACACCCCTGTCTCACACCCTACCAATTCTGTCCTTACAATAGTCTCTTGTCCAGAATATAGGTTGTTGATCAGAACAATCAGATGCTGTGGGATCCCCATTTCTTTTAAAGCATTCCATAGTTTTTTATGATCTACAAAATCAAAGGCTTTGCTGTAATCTATAAAGCACAGAGTGATTTTCTTCTGAAATTCCTTGCTCCGTTCCATTATCCAACATATGCTCGCAATGTGATCTCTGGTGCCTCTCCCCTTTTTAAATCCAGCTTGGACAACTGGCATTTCTCGCTCCATATATGGTAAGAGCCTTTGTTATAGAATCTTTACTTTACTTGCATGGGATAGTAAGGCAATAGGTCTATAATTACTGCATTCCCTGGGATCCCCTTTCTTTGGAATTGAGATGTATATTGAGTGCTTCCAGTCTGTGGGCCATTGTTTTCTTTTCCATATTTGTTGACAAATATTTGTGAAAATTTGGACAGATTGTAGCAACCCTGTTGGTATGCTATCTTTTCCTGGTGGTTTGCTTCTTCCAAGCGTTTTAAGTGCAGCTTTCACCTCGCATTCTAAAATGCCCGGTTCTTCATAATACGGTTCCTCTGTGAATGAATATGTCATCCTTGCATCTCTTTTATATAATTCTTCAGTGCATTGGTTCCATCTTCCTTTTACTTTATCTTGGTCAGTCAGTGTGTTCCCCTGTTGATTATTCAACATCCCTACTCTTGTAAATTTCCCTTTGATTTTTCTCATCTTTTGGAATAGGGCTCTTGTTCTATCTTTTTATTATCCTCTTCTATTTCTGTACAATAATTATTGTAGTAGTTCTCTTTGTCCCTACAAACTAGTGACTGTATTATTGCATTTAGCGTTCTAACCATGTTTGTTTCCTTTTGCTTTTGCTTTCCTTCTATCTTTAACCATTTTAAGAGTTTTGTCCGTCATCCACTGAGGTCTTTCTCTCTTTTTAATTAGAGGTATTGTCTTTTTGTATTTCTCCCTGATAATGTCTCTGACTTCAGTCCGTAGTTCTTCTGGTTCTCTATCAGCTTGGTTTAAAGCCTCAAATCTGTTCTTTATTTGGTCTTTAAATTCTTCTGGGATGTTGTTTAAATTGTATTTTGGCGTTATGATTGCTTTGTTGTTTCTTCTTTAGCTTTACTCTGATTTTCAGTATTACCAGTTCATGATCTGTACCACAGTCTGCTTCTGGTCTTGTTTTCGCAGAAAGTATGGAACTTCTCCATCTTCTGCTACCAATTATATAATCAGTTTGATTCTTATATTGACCATTTGGTGATTTCCATGTATACAGTCATCTTCTTGGTTGCTCAAAAAATGTGTTTGCAAGAAACAAATTATTGGCTTCATAGAATTCAATAAGTCTCTCTCCTGCTTAATTTCTATCTCCTAAGCCCCATTTTCCCGTGATTCCTATTTCTTCTCTGTATACTACCTTTGCATTCCAGTCCCTCATGATTATCAGAGCATCCTGTTTTGGTGTGTGATCAATTTCTACCTGTACTTCTGTATAAAATCTTTCTAATTCCTCTTCTTCTGCATTTGCCATTGGAGCATAGACTTGGATGTTGTTTATGTTGATAGGTTTCCCGTTAAGTCTCATTTATATCACTTGCTCAGATTTTTCTGAACAGAATTTCTGTTGGGAATCTGGAGCATAGTATTCAGTGATTGTTTTACTTCTTGTTCAGCTGATTCCAAAAGGTGGTACTAGGGGAGTACAGCCCATCCCTTGCCATTTGCAATATGTAGTTTTGTGGAATTCAACATATAAACATAAGAAAGTGCCTTATACTGAGTCAGACAATTGGCCCATCTAGCTCAGTATTGTCTACAGTGTCTGGCAGCTACTTTCCAGAGTTTCAGAAAGAAGTTTTTCCCAGCCCTACCTGGAGATGCTAGGACTTGAATCTGGAATCTTCTGCATACAAAGTAGTTGATTTACCACTGTGCTATGGCCTTTCCACACCATGCTTGTCTCCATGCTCTTTAACATCTTCATTAAACAGTTTAGTGAGGTTGTCTGCGGGTTTGGAGTTGGATGCCATCAACTCCAATCAGTTCTTTCTCTCACGTTTTACCTTTATATTTAGCAGTGGAAGTGCTAAATTGGTACTTGGAATTACTAGTGGACTCCCAAATAAACTGAAGCTCAGTTCTCACAAGCTGGATGTCTTGTTGAGTGGTTCATCTGCACAGGGTAGTGGAGTTCAGTCTGTTCTGGGTGGGTTTGCTCTCCCTCTGAAGAATCAGCTTCACAGTTGGGAGAGCTCTTTGCGATTAGACACCCAAGTGACTTCAGCAGCTCAGAGCACCTTTCATTACTTGTGGCTGGTGCAACACCTATTATAATGACTGCCTTTCTCAGAGATTATCCATAGCCAGGGCCGGCTCCAGGCATGCAGGGGCCCTTGGACATCAGCTTGCCCTGGCCCCCCGGTGGGTCAGTGGGTGTGTGCGCACGTGCATACACACACACGTGGCCCTCCCACGTGCCCCCCCACGGCCCCCCTACCTGTCTGGTCTTTACCATTGCCCTTAATGAAGATGGCAGCCATGGTTTCCCTAAGGGGAATGAAGCCTCCGCCACCATCTTTGTTGATGGCACACGTGCATGCTACATGCACACACCTCTGCCATCAGCTAAGATGGCGGCAGCGGCTTCAGTACCTTAGGGAAGCTGCAGCCGCCATCTTCATTAAGGGCAATGCTAAAAAGCTGGCTGACAGGTAAGTGGGGGGCACGGATTGCGGAAGGGGAGTGGAGGGCCCCTCAGGGGCTCCTGTAGCTCCGGGGCCCTCGGGCCAGTGCCCAACCTGGCCGCCCTTTAGCACCGGCCCTGTCCATAGCCATGGTTATCCATCCCTGTTCATTTCCAGACTATACTACTACAGTGCCTTTGAAAGCTGACCAGAAACTGCAGTTTGTATAGAATGTAGCTGCTACATTACTAACTAGAACTAGATTTAAAGTTCATATCTTACTTTTGCCTAATGAGATATAGTAGCTTTTGGTCCATTTCCAAGCACAATTCAAAGTGCTGGTGCTTACCTTAAAGTCCTGCATGGTTTAGGACTTGAGTGACTCCATCCACATGAAGGAATGACTCCTGCTATATCAACCTGTCTATGTACTAAGATTATCTTCAGAGACCACCACCAAGGAGCCCCACCATGGTGACTGGAAAGAAGGCATTTCTGTTGTGGTGCTCCATTTATGGAACTCTTTCTAGGGAGGCTTGCCAATTTTAATGTTGTTTTGGTGCCAGGCAAAGACCTTTATATTTTCTTAAACTTTTACCGTCTGAAAGAGTTTTTATTGTAGACTTTCACTGCTACTTTTATCCTGCTCTTTTTATGATTTACTGTGTATTTATTCTGTTTTTAACTTTTGTAAACTGATAATGTTATAGAAGGATGGTATTAAATTTTGATAAAGGAAGTGTTTGCTTTAAAGGTTGGCTGTGAAGCCCAGACTAGTATTTTTGTCCCGTTTTAAATCTTGATGGGAACAGGATATTTTAATATAATTCTTACATTTTGATAGTCTTGCATTTTGTAAACATTTCAAACTGTACAAATTGCATTTAAAAATGCTACTATATGAAGATTATCTCCAAAACTAATTTAGACCAGCGTAAGTATTTTACAGATCAAATGAAAATTTACAAAACGTATCATCTGGATACTGGAATTCAAGAACTTAGGGAATGAGCAGCAGATGTTTGCTGCTGATTTTAAAAAAAATTGAGAAGGAAAGATCCTATAGATTAAACTATTTTTCCTGGAAAGTATGGTCTGATTTAAATTTACCATGTGGTAAGGTTTTCTACCACTGTTTTGTTTGGCTATATTAATAAAAATGTGGGGGGTTTTCTTGCCGTGTACTCTAATGTATGGTAAAAGGATGGAGGCCTTAATCAGTTACTAACACTTTTTCATTTTATGTGTGTTTATTTATATATATCTTCTCTTACCAAAGTAGCACTCCAGGCAGCTTTTCAGAATAACTGGTAAATTGATCATCTATATTAGTAATCTGTGGAAGGTAGGAATATATTTCCCTGAGCTATAGAGTTGCAAAGCTATAGTTGTCTTTTAAGGAACACCTTCTCTTCCTTAGTTTTTCTGCAGTTTTCAGATTTTAAATGTACAATTTATGATCCAAGAATATATATTTTAACAATTCCCAACAAGCCTTTTAAGCAAAGATCTTTACTAGTCTGCATCCATATTGGAATTGATTTTAGAAGTTTTAATTTTTTATCACTTGTGTTTTGCTGCCCTGGGCTCCTTTGGGAGGAATGGCAGGATATACATCTAATTATATTATTAATAATATGAAGGACAATTTAAACATTTGCAAATTTTGTGAGTTTTCTGTTTGGGTGCTTTTGTATAAGAACAGTCAGGGCACAATTCAACTGCTGTTTATGCTGGGCTAAGGGGAGTTAGATATTGCAGGCCCCTGGCTGAGCCAGCAGGGTCCCAGCTCTGCCATGCTCTGCTGGCAGAAGCCCCTCATCTTGGCTCAGCCACAGGAGAGCTGGGACCGTGCTGCGTCCGCCAGGGAGGCCTAGCCTGGCAGAAGGGGAGCTGGGAGATGGCAGAAAAAGGGATGTTCTGGGGGGGTGATGGAGGAGGGGCTGATGGGGGGACTTAGGCCACATCCAACTCATGTTCGGAGCGCTCCTGCAGGCCCCAATCCAGGCAAAAGTTATTCCAGGGGGGAAAATTTAATGACCTCTTTGAAATAACGCTATTATTAGTATGAATAAACTTTTTAAGATTGTGATGACATATTAACAAACTGCTTCTCTAAATAAGTATTTCAGCACACATTTAAGAAATAGACTTTCCTCAATTTACCACTTGGTAATCTGTGTTCACCCTGGATTGTTATAAAGTCCACAACAGTAATTTACTGTGCAAGTCAAATAAATTAAATATGGATACTGCTGACCTTATTCTTGCATTTATAAAGTAGTAACTATTTGCATTGACCTAAATATAGAATGGAAAATTCTATAACTGCTGCTGCATTGCAAGCAGATACCTGCAGCATTTTATTTCTGATAGAAAGTAGAATCATCTTTTCACATAGCACATGAAAGAGGAATACATAATGGAGGGGAGAGGGTTAAAACACAACTGTTGTTGTCGTCCTCCTACTTGCTTTCAACCTTTGCTGAGCAAGTGAGACACAGGATATGTCCCCTTGGCTGTTCCTGCTCAACCTTTGAAGAAAGTATGGCACACTGTGATCTCAGTACCTCTTATGAGACAACCAGGCCACTCAGTTGACTGAGTTGACCTTATTGCTTGAGCAACTGAGATTTATTTATTCATAGATTTTATATACGGTTTAACATAAATAAGTCTCTAAGCCATTTACACAAAAACATTCAGAAAAACATCAGTGACAGTTAGTGTAAAAATACTATAATAACATTCAAATGAGACTCTCTAACAACTAAGTAGAAACAGAATAAAAATATATATCATAACTAAAACTGAGCAGGACACAAAAGAAGAATTTAAAAATTAGAATTCAGAGTCCAGAAAAGCTTGGGTAAACATACATGTCTTTCAGAGGCATTTAAAGCTGGCAACTGTGTCCACCTCTCAAACCATGCAGGGGAGGGCATTTGAACAAGTAGGGGGTATTCGAAAAAGTGGGTGTTACCACCAAGAAGGCCCACTTCTTTTTTGTCACCAAATGACGATCAGTTGAATGTGAAATGATCAGTAGGATCTCTTCAGAAGATCTTGACTGGCTTGTTTTAACTGAGGGAAGAGGTCTGCTAGGTACCGTGGTCCCAAGTTGTTTAAGGCCTTAAATGTTAGCAACAGGACCTTGAATCTAACTTGGTAGCTAATAGGCAGCCAGTGGAGATTTTTCATCACTGGTACAATATGTGTAAAGCTGGGTGTCCTGCTGAGCACCCTAGCAGCTCACCGCCCTGAGAGCTATTCTGCTAAGGGCGGTATATAAATTGAAATAATAAATAAATAAATTTTGCACTAGCTGAAGCTTCCAAACTAAGCATAAGGATAGCCTCAAATGCAGTGCATTATAATAGTCTAATTGTGAGATTATCAGACCATGAACCACCATGGCAAAAGAGTCTGTCCAGGAATGGTCATAGCTGTTGAACCAACCAAAGTTGGTAAGGAGCTCAGTGAGCCACTGAAATCAGTTGGGTCTCTAGTGACAATGATGAATTTAGGAACACCTTCAAATTAAGCATCTGCTACTTCAGGGGGAGACCAACCCCATCTCGGACAACCCAGTTACCAGACCTGGGAACCACCCATCCATAAGGACTCTATTTTGTCAGGTTTCAGTCACAGTTTAGCCCTCATCCAGACCATAACTGCATCCAGGTACTGGTATGCATGGCCTCTTCTGATTCAGAGGTTACTTAGAAATAGAGGTGAGTTTCATAAGCATACTGATGACACCTCTGTCCAAATCTAATGACCCCTCCCCCCCATCAGTTTCATATAGATACTAAAGAGCAGTGGAGATAAAATCCTGTTCTGTGGCACCCTGCAGATCATCTGGTAGTGGGCTGAGGCATAATCATCCAATACTGTTCTCTAGAACTGACACTAAGTGAAACTACTGTAACATGGTGTCCCCAACACTTGGACATGGCCTACAAGAATACTGTGGTCAACAGTATCAAAAGCCACTGAGAGATCAAGGAGAATCAGTAGGGTCACATTCACTGTTTCCCTCCTGAAGAAAGTCATCTATCAGGGCAACTAAGCTAAGTCCCTCCCAAACCTGAGCCTGAACCCATATTTAAATGTGTCAGGAAAATCAGTTTTATCCAAGAGTGTCTGCAGCTGAACTGTTGCTATCCTCTTGATCAACTTGCCTAGAAAAGGTGATAGCATAAACCTCTGGTGTTTGAAGATTGTTATTTTTCCAAAGACTCTGCACCACTACCTATTTCAAGCCAGTGGGACCCATTCCAAGGAAGCATTTGCCATGTTTTGAATCCACCCACTCAATCTGCCATGGCTGGTACAAACCAGGCTGAAGGGCATGGGCCACGACAACATGCGATATGTTGCGTAGCCTCAGGCATCTTGTTCATATTCTCGGGAGTCGTCAACAGTTTGATTTTAGGTTAATGCAGATTCTTGTATCTTTTTATTATATGTATCCGCTTTTATTTGTAAGCCGCCTTGAGTTCCAATTTTTGAAAAAGGGCGGGGTAAAAATAAAGATAATAAATAAATAAAATAAAAACTAAAACTGATCCAACAAAATAGGACAAAATGGTTTACTGGACACCTCCAAAGATCAGCAGTAGTATTCAAGCCTGCATGAAGGTGGGCAATTTTATCCTCAAAGTGACTCCCAAAATGGTTACAGTGAGCTTCCAAGAGCTTCAAAACTGAGTTTACGGGGGTACTACTTGTAAAAACTCTGCTGGACAGCTACGTGAGAATATGATAGAGGCAGCAAAGAAGCTGTCCTTGTTGCCACACAGCAGGCACAATTATGTCGCCCTGGGCTCTTTCTGGGAGAAAGGGTGGGATATAAATTAAATAAATAAATAAATAAATAAATAATGTGCTGTTATGTCCTCACAAAGTGATGTGCTCCAGCAATCTCCTGATCAGCTTCATCACCTGGAGGTCCCCAGTAAACCAAGGAGCAGCCTGAGCTCCACATGTGTAAGAGGGCAGTCAGGTGTTGTTTGGCTTTATTGCTTAAGTAGCTGGACAGACATGTTCCTTCCCTGCTCTACTTCAGAGCGGCTTAGGTGGTGGCTCCAGCAACCAGGGCAGTGTTGGCTGATGCTCTCTTAGCCTTTGCACCCACTAAGTGCTCTTGCTGGTGCCCTCTGGCACCTTATCAGATCATTAGAACTAGGAATGAAACTGAATTATGCATTATCACCATTCAGGTTGAAGTATAATCACTATTACTAAGAGCAATTTTGTTGTTGTTTCTAGTTCTTAAAAATGAGGCATTTGATTTACAGTTGCACTTTGTCTCATAGTAGGGGTATTTTGCATAGTGATAGATTACTTGATTCTGTTCAGCACCTGCACAGTCTCGTCTGATTCAGATGTTATAGAGAGGTAGATGTGGGTGTCAATAACCAGTGATGCTTTGCCTCACATGACCTCTCCAAGACATTCAGGTGGAAGGAAGATGGGATCACTATTCCTTCAGCTACTGTTACTGAGCTGGACTCTCTCTTTGTCTTTCCTGGATCAACCTCCTGTCATTTTACAAGCTACAAAAACTTGCTTTGACACAGCAGGCCTTTTAAGGATGAGAATCTTGCAGTCCTTACAGGACCTACCATAAGCATCATATTGGTAACTTTTAATGAGTAAATCATAACCCTTTACTGCTTATAGGGGTGATGAACCTCAGGCCCAGGGGCTGAATGCAGCCCTCCAGGCCTCTCTGTCTCGTCCTCAAGGATCTCCCAGGCTGCATCCCCCTCACCAGGACACATCCCTCACTGGCCCTGCTCAATGCCCTCCTTGAGTGCTTCTGTCAGGCTAGAATGTGTCCTTCAGCTGTGGCAATGCCTCTTGCTTGCCTGGATGGAGAGGGACGTGTAGAAACCTCTGACTTTCATAAGCTTAAAATGCAGCCAAATGTACACAGGTAAGAGTGACACCCATTGTTCTGCCCACTTTTTGCCTCCAGCTCCATCAGCTTTTGCGTTTGGGCCCATCTGCCAGTAGCATGTGGCCCCTGGAACGTTGTCCATGGAGAAATGCAGCCCTTTGGCTGAAAATGTTTCCCAACCCTGGCTTAGACGTAGACAAGGTGCTTGTGATGATGCGGCCAGCAACGTGTCCTCTCGACCCTTGCCCTTCTTGGCTTATTAAAGCTTGCCGAGGAGGTTTGACTGAGTGGATCCAAGGTGTGGTCAATGCATCATAGCGGGAGGGAGTGATTCCAGCCGCCCTGAAAGAGGCTGTGATACAACCACTCCTGAAAAACCCCACCCTGGACCCATTTTTCTGCGACAATTACCAACTGGTCGCAAATACCCTCTTCTTACGGAAGGTGATGAGAGGGTTGTGGCGCAGCAATTGCAAGTACTCTTGGATGAAACAGATTATCTTGACCCGTTCCAGACTGGGTTCAGGCCTGATTATGGGACTGAATCAGCCTTGGTTGCCCTGATGGATGACCTTTATCGGGATCCCGAAGGACAGGGGGAGTGTGACCATGTTATTCTTACTTGATCTCTCAGCGGCTTTTGATGCTATTGAGCATGGTATCCTTCTGGACTGACTTGGTGAGATGGGTATCGGAGGCACTGTTTTACAGTGGTTCCGATCCTATCTCCAAGGTCGTTTTCAGAGAATAGCATTGGGTGATTGTCTTTCAGCCCCCTGGCAGTTGTGCTGTGGAGTGCCGCAGGGTACCATCTTGTCCCCCATACTGTTTAACTTGTTCCCTATGCTGTGAAGCCCTTGGGAGTGGTCATCAGGAGATTTGGGACGAGGTGTCAGCACTCCGCTGACAATACCCAGCTCTATTTCTCTTTAACATCTGAATCAGGAGAGGCTGTGCAAGCCCTGGACCACTGCCTGGGCTCGGTGGTAGGCTGGATGAGGGCCAATAAGACCGAGGCACTGTGGGTTGGTGGTTCCCGAGTTCAGATAATGAGTCAGTTGCCTGCTTTGGATGGGGTCATGCTCCCTCTGAAAGAGCAGGTCTGTAGTCTGGATCCATCTTTGTCAATAGAGGCCCAGGTGACCTCAGTGGCTAGGAGTGCCTTTTACCAGCTTCAGCTGGTAAGACAGCTGCGGCTGTTTCTGAACTGGGATAGTCTGATCACTGTTGTCCATGCACTGATAACCTCCAGGCTGGATTACTGTAATGCGCTCTATGTGGGGCTGCCCTTGGGGTTGGTCCAGAGGCTGCAGCTGGTGCAAAATACATCAGCGAGACTGCTCACTGGGGCAGGGTATCGCCAACATGTCACCCCGCTGCTGAAAGAATTGCACTGGCTGCCCATTTGCTACTGGGCCAAGTTCAAGGTTCTAGTTTTGGTATACAAAGCCCTATACAGCTCGGGACCAGGATACCTGAAAGACCGTCTTACCCCTTATATACCTAGTCACTCACTGCGCTCTGCAGGTGAGGGCCTCCTGCAGATACCATCTTATCAGGAGATCCGTTCTGCACAACATAGCAAACAGACCTTTAGCATGGCAGCACCTACCCTGTGGAACTCCCTACCCTTAAATATTAGGCAGGTGCCATCTCTGTTGTCTTTTCGGCGCCTATTGAAGACAATTAAGCCTTTTACATTGAAACCTTGTCCCAGTCTGTGTCTGTGTTGAAATTGCTTTTTAATATGTTTTTTAAACCTTTTTAAAAAAATGTTTTTAATCTTTTTTCTTTTTTTCTTTTTTAAGATGTCTTCAGAGCTCTTTTAAAGAATGTTTTTAAAGATGTTTTGTTTTAATTTATTTTAAGTCTGTTATTTTATAATAAACTAAGTTTATTTTTAGTGTTTTTGTTTGCTGCCCTGGCCTCCTGCTGGGAGGAAGTGAGTGGGTGAGTTAGTGGGTGAGTTAGTGGGTGAGTTAGTGTGTGTGCGTGTGCGTGCGTGCAGTTTTAAAAGCAACAAACAGAACTTCCCCCAAGCTTGCTCTCCCTATAAGGATTCCGTTAATCATCTAAAAAATATATGCACGTAAATGCCAGCCTCCTAATTTGCGCAAACTGTTAGTGAGAGCTGTGCTTAAACCACCGATTACCAATCCTGGGTCTCATCCTTATTTCTCCAAACGCTGTATCACCTGTGTAACTCAGGGAGACAGCCACTTTTACAAGCACTAGGACAGGCAGGACATATTATATCAAACAGAACATCACCTGCAGGTCCTGCAATATGATTTACGTCGTCGAATGCAAAAGACCAGGATGTCATACCCAATACGTAGGAAAAACCACAACTGACCTACGCGCACATTTTAGAAACCACAAATCGGCAATCTTAACAAAAAAGGTAGAGCAACCAGTTGCAAAAACATTTCAGCCTTGAGGGTCACAGCCTGTTGGACCTTTCTATAACAGCTATAGAGATGCCAACAGATCCAGCAGCATTGACTAAAAGGGAGAACCTTTGGATATACACATTGGCACCACATGGCCTGAACCTGGAGGACGGTACCAGCATCACTTAGCTTCCGCAAATGAAGTCCCTCTGAACATTGCCTCCTCAAAGCTCTATAACTGCCACCTTGGGAACAGCATTTGTATGTTAGCAGGTGATGAAGGCGGAAGCCGAAACGTTTTGATAATACAATAAAAACCTCTGTTTTGTACATCACAATTACGTGTGTGTGTATATGTGTGTATACATATGTGTGTGTGTGTGTGTGTGTATGGACACACACACACCCTGCTTAAACTCTCATAAGAGCTGTTTCCAGTCACAGTTTTGTGTGCCAGTCCTGAATCTGACACCATGTGATATTTTTTCCAAAGATCTTCCCAATTATTGACAACAATCCATGTTGGAGTAGAGAACCTTTTTTAGCCCACAGCCGTATTCTTTTCTGGGCAATCTTCTGGAAACTATGTTCCAGCGGTGGGTGGGCAGTGTAATAAATGTGAAATTTACCTTTGTAGAGTAAGCTACACAGCTCACACTGCCCTCCATCCAGGCAAGCAAGAAATATTATCAGACCTCAAGGACACATTCCCCAAACAAGCAAGGGTGATGTAAGGGAAGATGTCTGTGGGATGTGGCCTAGGGAAGAGGGAGTGTGGCTGGAAAGAGTTCCATGGGCCAGATGCAGAGGCCTGGAGGGTCACAGTTGACCCTGTGACCTTACGTTCCCTATTTTTATCAAAAAGTGATCCATGTACTTCATGGTAACAATTTCCAAAGGCATAGACTATTGCAGCATAAACAACAAAGAGTCTAATATTGCTTTAAGGACTAACACATTTATTTTGGCTATTTCATAGACCACAGTCCACTTAATCAGATGCATGAGGTGCAATCCTAATTTAGGATTACAATTTAATGTTAGACTTCATACATCTGATCTGTTGAAATGGACCGTTGCCCTTGAAAGCTTATGCCATAATGCATTAAAGTTTAAGGTTCCAAAATACTCCTTGTTGGTTTTATTCCACAGTGAGATACTGGATGATATTTTTTGCTAATATCTTGCATCCTGATGCACATGCTCAAGACAACACAGCAATCTTTGTTTTGACATGAACAAAGATGTTTAGCAGGTTGGTGTGCCAGAATATCTGCTTTAGTTATCTTGCTTGCCAGGAAATGCCAAGTCAGTGAGTTCCATTTTAACCTCACAGGCTGAGTCCAGAGGAAGGGCACCTGTCAATAAATGTCGAGATGACTTGGTTGCAAGAATTTTTAAAGGTATATGGAGTGTTTGAAGAGCCTTTTTTGCACATGTATGTTTGTCTATTAGTCAAGGTGAATTTTTTTAGCATTCATCTCTTGTGATAAACCCTCAAAGCAGCGGAGGCAACAGGCTTCTCTATAGCACCTTGCATTTGCCATGTAACAGTGCTGTCAAGGGACTATATGGCTTCATCATGGAGACAGCAGTATCATCTGACAGATTCCACCGAAACCTTTTGGTGCTAACCATGTTTGTCCACAACTGATTATAAGTGAATTTCCTTCTCATTTTTGCAGTTAGGCTCCATGTAAGTGCCTTCCACAATCTGCTGCCTGTGGTTATACTTCGTGGTAGTTCAGCTGTACCCAAGCTTTGTCACTAGATCACATTTGTGGCTTGTGAGGGGTGGTGATGAAGGTAATATTGTCTTCCCAGTGATGGTGGTGCTGCCCTCATCAGGATGGGATAAGGTGGCGGTGATGAAGTTGTGGGAGAGCTGTTTTGGTAGCAGTAGCTCTGGTAGCAGTAGCTCCACCACCAATCCAGCTCTCCTCTGGCCTTGTCCCATTCCATCCTTATCCCAACAATTCCTGGGAGGATACCACTGTCCCCATCCCCCTCACAAGCTCCCGCTGGTAGACATTGTACATCATGGGCATTTTAACTTGTAAAAGTTAAAAGATTAACTTGCCTGTAATCTGTGTTGTTGAACACTAGGGACATTTCTAGTCTGCTGGGGATGAATTCTGTATCTTGAAGACTTTTCTTTTATGAACATGGATACATACATACAATATATAAAACACTGGTACCTTATTGTAAGTTTGAGGGGGAACACAAATTTTGTTGCATCTGTAGTTTTATCAGTTATTTTCCTTTTTTATCAAACTGTTTTGTTGGTTTACTATTAACTGTTGGGTAAACTGCATTTCTGTTTGGGTGATAATCTTTGGAGAGAAAGGGTGTACAGGTGTGTGCATGTATGGCTGATGATCTTTCAGAGGGGAGAAGACTTTGGGGGGAGTGATGGCTGACAGAGGTGAAAGGAACATATTACTAGTCAGTTGAACAAGGGGTAGGTAATAAATTTGGGGAAAATAAATTTGGGGTGATCTTCCTATTTGTGGTGAATAAATTAATTTTAGAGAAACTAATATGAGGTGATTTGGATATATTAATTTGTTTGCCTTCTGTGAGATGGGTGTTCAGTTTGCCGTAGAAGCTGGGATGAAAGGAGTAGTTTTGTGCTTTGGGAGTCAGGCCTGCTGACAGAGCTGTACAAATCCAGATTATCAGATGATTATCAGTGCTTTGCTCACAGAGCTATGCACGCCCTGATGGATCATTTGATTTCAGGGTTTAGGTGCTTTCAGCATGGAGCTATGCAAGCTGATTGTCTGGGCTTGCATAACTGCACACAGCACCTTACAAGTCCCAGTGGACAAAAATGGGTCTTCTGAAGTCATCAGGTGATTGACAAGTTGGGGTGCCCTCCTCCCTGTCAAACTTGGCCTGTGGGGGACATAAAGATCCAATCCACTGGCCACACCCAGTTCCCTATCCCAGCCATAAACCATGAATTACTGTGCACATGTGAACTTGCATCCACTTCATTCCACCCTGCTGTCACTGGAAAGAAACAAACCATGATTCCTGGTTTAGCAACATATCCAAACCAGAGATTGTGGTTTATTTAGCTTCCAAGTAACTACAAGCTATAGCTAAGGTATGTTCTTGGCAGACTGATCGTGATTTGTTGGAGTAAAACAAACCAAGATCCCAGGATTGGGTGTAATGCTTAACCAGGGATTGTGACTTATTTCCTCCCAGCTCATGCTGCAGCAAAGTGGGCACAGACATGTGACATGCAAACACAGCCAGTTTCCTATCCATACATAGGGTTGGTTCAGACCCGAAGGCACTATATCAGTTGCCTTCTGACATTTCTTGTGAGTTCTGTGACACAGATAGCTTGTTTGGAGTTCCAGTTGTGAGGGCCGGCCCCAGGCATGCCAGGGCCCTTGGGTACCAGCCTGCCCTGGGCCCCTCCACGCATCTGCTGACTGCAAGACAGGAGCTTCTGTGCCGCCCGCTATCCCCCCCCGCTATCCCCACACTTCACCTACCTTTCCATTGTTTTTTGCAGCGTGCGCAGGTTTACCATCAATCAAGATGGCGGCCAAGGTTTCCCTAAGGGGCTGAAGCCTTTGCCGCCATCTTTGTTGATGGCAGCAACGCACGCATGTAGCACGCATGTGTGCCATCAGCCAAGATGGTGGCAGAGGCTTCAGCCCCTTAAGGAAACCTCGGCCGCCATCTTAATTTATGGCAAATCTGTACGCCGCCAAAAACAATGGAAAGGTAGGTAAAGCAGAGGGATGGTGGTCCATGGATGCTTCCGTGTATTGCGGAAGGAGAGTGGAGGGCCCCCTGTAGCTCCAGGGGCCCTCAGGCCAGTGCCCCACCTGGCCACCCTTTAGAACCGTCTCTGCTAGTTGTTATCTGGGAAACTGAAAGCATGGGGTAAAGCATGAGAGGTGAAGACACTAAATAACCTGTGGGGGAAAGTGCACATCTTTATTATGAGAAAAATATTATTATGAGAAAAAATATGTTAACAGCATTTTTAAAAAATAAAAAACTTGCCGTTAATCTGAAAGACATAAAATTAAACCAAGAAGAGTATTTGAACTTCAGAATAATTTTCACAATAGGATTCTTTTCAAGGCCAAGAAGCTATTTATAAAATCAGAGTTGTAGGAGTTTTGTTAAAGATAATTGAATTTGGGGGAAACTAGCTACAGGAGATGCAAATATTCATGTTTTTGTTGTTTCCTAAGAACATACTAATCTGAAAAGGAGAATTTAAAGCTCGTAGAACAATACTGCCAACAAGTTATATACTTAATATACTGTTTGAAACAAATTCTTAACTTCACAGTAGCCTATTAAAAGACAAAAAAACAGAATGTTGACAAAGTTTTAGATCAATAAAATTGACAATGCGTCTTTAGAAGTATTGTAATTAAAAAAAACCTTATGATAACTTGTGATAATACGTTAATATATTTCTTGTTCTTTTTGTTCATACACTATTTCTGTGCAGTTTTTGGGGACAGTAGTACATCTGCATTGCAGCAATATATTAGATTTTATTATTTGATGGCTGTTCTGTTGTTCTTTTTTATAGTTATATAGTTCATGCACCACTTTTGTAATAGGAAAGAGAGGTATAGATATGTTGTAAAATA